>NW_009952893.1:922573-941065 GCF_000747805.2 Chaetura pelagica | reverse complement strand
TTTCCCTCACTTAAATAAGTAAATAAGGTGTGTAACTAAGGTGTACCCATATATATTTCATGTGTTGTAATCACTCCTTTTGAACCTCCTGCCCCAAATTGCTTTGTTTTCCCCACAATAAACCGTGCATTTCATTGGAAATACTAGTAAGCACTGAGCATGTTATTCACTCGAAAAAGTCAGGGCATAAGCCCCTGTCTCGTCTGTGTGAGGCGATACCCACGTGTGGATCTCTCAGCAAATCCTGATAAGCTTAATACACTCCACAAAGGAGATATAATAGGTCACAGATCATGACACATATTATTGATACACCAAACTGCTTTCAGTAGTCACTAAGGTTACTTTTTTACTTACCATCTCCATCATATGACTTTGGTTTTAAAATTAGAATTAATAACAGACACTTCCATTTTTTCACTAGGTCAGTCCTGCCTCAGTGACTTCAACAGCAAACAATCTAATTATACTAACAATACTGGACAATACTTATGTTGCTGCTTCATACTACTTTTAGGTTTATTTCTAAAGAAATTGATTCATATGAAAATAGTTACTAGTCGTCAAATCTCAGCTGGAAGAACAACTCAGCATTTATTGCTGATTTTAATGACTGGAATCTGGAGGAAGCCCATCTCTAGTTTACCAAGAAAGTACCTCACCATCACTGTTATCAGGGTATTATGGGAAACTGCACACCAATGTACTAACTTTAATTGATGTTGTTCTGTGATACAATTGCTACAAAGAGTATCTCTAAAGGTGTCTCTTGTCCTATCAATAAATTGGTGATTGTCCTTCCCCAAATTTTCTGCCCAAGTTAATGCAATTCTTTTTCAAACAGATTTCAGTGGAGAAATTTACCACTGTGTTATTGAGCCCAATATATAAACATGGCTAATTTTATAACTGCATTGTATGCATACATAGACATGGCCAATTTGTGGAGATTTTTACACCAACTGAGAAAGTGGAACAGAAACGTATGTCTGAAATAGCATGTTCAAGACACTCAAAAAAGTAAATCTAACGATGTATTAGTATTCAGTTGGGGTCCACTCATTTTCTGTGGAATATGCTGCTGCTGAGAGAAGTAGCACCTTAACACTGCTTTCCCTCTCTGTTGTAAAAAGAAAGCAAAAAATGCATACGTTGCAGAAGTTGCTGAGGAAATTTGAGTGAGTTGAATTATAACAGAGGTACTGTTATGTTTATCCTGATTCCTGCTTTTATGCGCATTGCAATGTGCCTGTGTGTGTGTTCTAGCATACACAAAGAACAGAAGCTACCATGTACTCTGACAACAGGAAAAAATACAACATATTCCTTTTCCTTTCTCCCACAATTGCCATTCTCATGAGCCAGAAGAATTATTTAAAAGAGTAGCATGTGAAATCCCAGTAGTGAGATCAATGGGCAAAAAGATTGTGTAAGTCAGTTTATATAGATCCAAGGGTTTAACTGGTATCTATGTGGCCTCCAGTAGTGTCTTTTCGGATGAAAGAGAGTGATAGGTGAAACCTCTAAGAATAAGTCAGGCCACATGAGCATGTACAAGTGACTGTGTCTGTTCAGGTTAGGTGGTGTTCTCACCAACCATCAAAGTTTTACTGTTCTGCTTCCACTTCAGCATCTTGCTTTGCCCTGAATGTTTGTTTTCTTCCAAGAAAATCAGTTGTTTTCCCATGAAGACCCATTTTAAATGTCCATATGCTCATGCACACAGGCTGCCTGATGCTGAAACAAAAATGTTCTTTAATGCACATATACCCAGGACAGCTATTACAAAACATGTAGCTATTTAGTCCTTTTGATGTTTTTAATTAATTTGTAGTCTTGCTGGCTCCTCACAGAATCACAGAATTATTCTTGTTGGAAAAGACCTTTAAGATCATAGAGTCATTAACTTAACTCTACTGAGTCCAGTGCCAAACCATGTCCCTAAACACCACATCTACACATCTTTTAAACACCTCCAGGGGTGGTGATTCAACCACTTCCCTGGCCAGTCTATTCCAATGTCAATCAACACTCCCTGGTCCTTTTCTTCTGGGCAGCTTTCCAGCAACTCTGCCCCAAGCCTTTAGTGTTGCATGGGATTTTTTGTGACCCATGTGCAGAACCCAACACTTGGCCTTAATAAGTCTCATACAATTGGCCTCAGCCCATTCATCCAGCCTTTCCATGTCCCTCCATGGAGCCTTCCTACTCTCAGGCAGATCAATACTTCCTCCCAACTCCCAACAATTTCACAGTGGGATGTACTCTTACACATGTATGCAGTTGCAATCATAGAAATAAGTTAAGACAGGTACTGAACCAACTGGAGTTGCCCTCCATCAAAGACAAAACTGGATATTCTGGCTTCTCAGTTGAGCATCTTGTTGCACATAATCCTGGCTGCATTGTTAAGCTTTCAGTTTTAGGTTTTTAAATGCTGCCCTGAAAAACATCCTATGATTTTCAGCCAGACAAGCTTTTCAGCAGAAAGGATTCCTCTGTGTCTTTCTGGATTATTTAGTCTACTCTGATCTTGTGCTTCTTTCTTTGTTTTCCTGGAGTACCATTAGGAGATGGCAGTGATAAATATAATACATGATTCCTTCCTGACATCAATACTACTAAAAGTAAGTTCTCCTGAACTACTCATTGCTTCCTCCCAGGGAGCCAGGTAAGTTTCGGCACAATACAGATTCTCTTGGCTTGTGAAACAATAATCTTCAGACTCTGTGAAAAAAGTAAAACCAACAGAAAAAGAAATTAACAACAAAATAAAGACTTAAGGGAAATGTTGGAGGCAAACAGGGACTCTCATTCACAACTCTTCTGATGCTGTAATAGGGCTGCATTGCAAATTAAAAAAAACAATCTATAAGTAAATGGAGGAGTGTCCTCTGTAGAGTAGTGCCTTTTTCACTCTCCCAGTTGTCCTTGTGGCACCAAAAGTAAAGATAAAAATATTTAGAATTACAGCTTTACCAATTTTGGATAAACACTAAAAGTAGATTCAGTTATAAGGTCACAGCATCTGCCCTGCCCTATTCTAGCTGACAGAGCAGCAAGAGAAAAAATAGCCACCTCTGTGCTAGACTAATGGGAAGACTGATGGTGTTAAAAATCTGAGCCCAAGTGTGAGAAGAAAAATAACTGTTAGTATTATAAAATAAAGTCAGTGCTTTTTTTTTTTTTTTCATTGGTCTCATTTTGAACTCCTGTCAATAAAGCACTGTGAGCACTCTGAACAAAAGCTGTTTCTTGAAGAATGTCAGTCAATTTTTTTTTTTTATAGGAAAGTATTATATCTCCAAAGAATAAAAGAAACAGTTTAAGTAATATGGTAGCAGGCTGGCAAACAGTGCAAAGTTCATCGTTCCAAAACAAGCTCTATGCTATTGCTTTTAAGCTTTGATGTCACATTTCTGCTTCTTTGCTACAAGGATTCTTTTCTGTCACATATAGTAGGGTGAATAGTAGGGTGGTATAAAGATTTTCAAAATGGTTTACACCAAGGGCTAGTGCTTCCTTTCATTTCTAAATCTCACACTGAAAGCTAGTTACAGACCACCTGGCTAGCCCAGGTAATCAGCACCTCTTCTAAGGATCATTGTCTCCAAATGAGGCCTATGTGCATTGCTGGCACACCTTTTTACATTTACTCATATATGTTTGGTGACGTAGTCAGGATTAGAATGCAGTTCAGCCATGTGTGAATAAAAACATGCTAAATACACATCTAAACACCTATATCTGTTCCTCTTATGTATATAACATGGCTCTGGATGGAAAATCCCACTACATATGGATTAACTGGGTACTATAGACTTACACTTAAGTCACAGATTGCTTTTAACTTACTAGCTTGAATATGAATGGCAGGCCATCCACAATCTAACACTTGGAACTTGGTATTGTGCAAAATCTTTCCAAGAATAGTTAAATCCTCTGAAAAGCTGCCTTTGCTGAATTCTGACTAACTCAGCTAGATTGGAACAAGCATGTTAACTAGTTGTAAAGCTGAAACAAATATGCCTCTATATAACACCTTAATCGCTGTGGCTTCTGCAGAAAGTATTTTGACTCAATACTTGCACCTGTATCATTTTATAAGGGGAGCATATACAATATAAGATCATTAGCTTTCAGCGTAATTAGCCATTGGACTCAGCAGTGTACAATTAGCAACATTCAAAAATCTGTACATATTTGCCAAACTGAGTGCTCCATCCAGGACAATTCTTAAACCTGTATTCATATTAATAAATAAATAAATAGCTAGATAGAGAAATAAATTAATTAAATAAATAAATTCACATATATTATTTTTTTCTGCAAATTCACAGATTAGAGAAAAAAAAAATCTGCATCTGCTATTGTAGCAGTTGGTTTTGAGCCTGTGACTTTGATGGTTTATTTTAGTGACTCTCAAACTCTTTGAACTATGTATTCTTGCCATCATGCTTTTTATTCAAAAGTAAACAAAAGTGGTATTGTTCTGCAAGTCTAAAAGCCACTGAAGACCATTTGTGGCTACAGACCACAATTTGGGAACTGATGGTTTATTCTCTTGAAAATAACTTTGTTGTACTAATGTAGTCTGCTGGGATATGGAATCGATGGCTTTGTTAATGGCTGCTGCCAGATGTTTAGTCTCTGAATTTTCATACATTTAGTTTTGGAGCTAATTACCTCCAAGTTTGTTCAGTTTTGCAAGACTGCTGCCAACCAACAAGAAGGGAGAGCAAATGATGCTATGGCAAAAGATGCTATGCTGATCTGAGCTCAAGAACAGATTTTTAATGACTGATACACCTGGACTTTTGGAGCACCAGCCCAACACAACTGCTTATTTCCAGAAGTACTCCTATCCAGTTCAACAAAGGCTAGTGCTCAAAAGTTATATTTTGAGTGAAATTCATTCCCTGTTCTAGGATAGAATTCTTCTGGAGATAAACAGCAAAATAATAATTGAGAAAACTGTCGGAATATGCTTTTGGTTGTTATTGCATTTTGTACTTGGAAACCTAAGTTTTGATTAAGAGGAGAAGGAAATAAACTCTTTTTCATTGCCTGACCACCTAAAATGAAATGTAAAGCTAGTTGCACTTTTGATGAGCAACTTACCCTTGTATTTATTTTGTGTTTTCAAAGGCTCCAAAATAAAGGACTACACATTAATTTATTTCATCTTCATTATTTATTTTTTGTAAGCTGCTAAAGCTGTCCTTTATTTATTGCAAGTCATCCATACATAATTCTCTGTAGTTCAGAAAACTGCATCTAACATTTTCACCCCAACTTTATAAATTGCATTGATTTATTTCTGTCTCTGAGGCCTACAACCATTTATTACAACAACAAAACATCCTCCAATTCTGGTGATCAAGGAACAAAGTCTACTCATTTACTGTGTAGTGAGAATTGACAGATGGCCAAATGGGGTGATAGATTTGATTTTAATGTGTCTTAAGAGAGTAAATGAACCAAAGGCAATCTTCAGCTCATGTGAAAAGTTGGAATTTTTTTGTGGCTTTTCTGCAACAGTGAGGTGCAATTCTCACAGCACTTCATTGATTTTCCAATCAACCATGACCACTCAGATGGCAAAAAAACAGGGTCAAAGAATTTTTATAAAAGATTTTTTTCTTTTTTTTTCCTTTTTTTTTCTTTTTTTACTGTTTGTCTAGAACTGCACAAACAAGCCTGAAGGTGCACAACATAAAATACTCTTCAGTGTTTTGTTCAGGTTTTTTCCTCCTGTAAAAGCTTTACAGGTTTCACAGGGTATGCATTTTTAATTTTGCATCAAATCAAGAGTTTTTGTCAGGAGAATCATCTGCATCACAAAGATAATGAGAATAAAATTTCCTCACATCTCCCCACCTGTTATTTTAGCATACAACATTGATAACAAAGCACTTTGTATTTCTTTCTTTAAACTTTGAGTAGGACATTCCCTATTTCAGGACAAGAAATTACACAGAGTGCAAAGCAATAAAACCAAAATGCAGTAGATCATGGTAGTTTTTCCATGCACTAGGTTCAAAAAGTAATATAAGTCCTTACACATCATTAGAGACAGCAAATATGATTGTACAGTGTATGTCAAATAGCTGTAGTGTGTTAAACCTCAGTATGTTTGGGGAGTAGTGAGGAGTGTCAAAGTCAGACTTAAAAGTTATCATACAGGAGCATAAACAATTCCAAACATGGGCAACAATATCTCAGAACCAATGGATATAACACCAATATATAAGATTTGAGTGGTTAGCAGAAGTGAAAATATATACAAAACACTCAGGTACTAATTGGTTATTTTGTGACATTGTTGCAGGTTCCATGAAATAAGGACGGTGGTCTATAAGAGGTATTACTTTTCAGTAAGATGACATGTCACATGGTACTTCTCTAGGTGGATAATGCCATGCAAAATGGTGAATCATGGGTCGGTGGGCATGTGCCTACTCTACCCTCTGCCTGAAAACTGAGACCTTCTCTCTTTTCAGTTTTCAGTACTTCAAAGTGTCTTCATAGCATGCCTGACTGTGTGTCATGCACATTCAACAGCTTATTTAGTAACAGTTAAGATTTTGCTTGTCTTCAATATAACCCAGTATTCTGGCTTTAGCAGCTAAGATAAAATCCTCCCCTTGGAGTGGGAAATCATGATCCTTCCACTGAATGACAAAAGTAGTGTTAACTACTTTTCTCTCTATCTGTGGAAGGAATTTGGACATCTTTTCACATTTCATATGTGCTAAACTTGATTTTTAAAATTACTTCACATTTAAAAATTAAAGGCTACAATTTGAACTTTGGAGATGAGAATAGTTATTCAGACACAAATTTGTTTCTAACTATCCACCTGAAAATCAAGTTAAGACACTTGAAGGACCATCTATAATATTTTCTAATTAGCAGAGAACTACAGCTATCAAAGTGTACTATAGGTGAATTAAAATTACTGTACTTCTTTACTTACGTTCCTCATTTTTCTGGTCACCTCTATATATGTGTGCAAAACTAATTTCTCTTTCCATTGGACTTTAGAAACATAAACTTCAAAAGAGCTTTAAGATCAGATTCTAAGGGCTTCCAGTGAGACACTAAAAGAAAGGAACAGAAGTTTGAGATTAAAATCCTAAAGAATTTATTATCATGGAAAATAACAGAAAGGAAGTTTGTTCTTTTTCTTAAATACAGTTTCCCTATTGCACAATTTAGAATTACTAAAAAAATAAAATACAAATAATTATTGCCAAAATCTGTTAAGAACTGTTCTTCCTAAAACAGAATGTAAGTGTTCCAACCCTGTCAAATGTCCAAAATGTTTCTTAAATGGATACACTGAACACAAAGAAATGAAAGTAGATAGAACAGGCAGGGGCTCTGTCTTCCTTTCATGGAACCTTTAATTGTACAGATGATGTATTAGATGTAAGTATGATGGTTTTTTGCAAATATGTTATTTGTTAGACATATGGAACTGTCTCTTTTACATGGAATATTGTATTTCTTTTATTCTACTCTAAAACTATTAATTTTTATTTTTTTTTTAATAAACAAATACTTTGGTTTTTTGGGGGGAAATTTATATAAGTGCATTTCATGGAGTCAGAATTCATGCCTTGCCTGCAATGGGACCATGGTTCTCACTAGGAGATGGTACCACATGTGATTTGAATTGAGAAGAAAGACACGGTAATTTTTATAAGGTATCGTGGTAACGCCTCAAATATGCTAATAATATAGACCGGTAGTAAAAAGATTTGTATTTTCTCAGTATGAGTGATACTCATGTTGTTCAGATGCACTGTATCTGTTAGGAAAGATTCTGAGTTATGATAATGAGACATTTTCTCTAACATCTTGGATCCTTGAGGACACAGTAAAGAAAATCTGATTTGTTTTCTGAAATATCCTGCTTCCCCACTGGAAATAAAATCAAAAGTATTAAAGGAAGCAAAGAAGAAAGGCAAGCAAGGTAGAAAGCAGGAAGACAGGAGAGTAAGGTGTAAGGGGTTATGCAGCTTTTGAATTAACTGAAGTTATGAATAACAATATTTGCATTCCCAGGTTCACAAAACTTCTGGTAAGCCTAGAGGCTAGAAGTGCAGGGCCCAATATGACCAACTTTCAACCTTGAAAGGCACAGGAAATAATTCTTCTGAGATTTTAAAGCTACAGGAATGTAGATACTGCTTGTCTAGTTCCCTAAATTTTTTTCACTTTGGTCCATAGCAGAATCTAAAATCTCGGAACATGTACACTGAATGCCCATATATTCTAAAAAAATAGGAGTATGCAACCAAAACCAGTGATAGGAAGTCCTCAGCTACTCATGCACATCAATGCTCAGGCTTAATTTTATTATTTTTTTTCTTAAATTTAGTGCCTACATCAGATCCTTCAGGTATTGAAGCAGAGTAGGTGAGATTACCTGTCAGCCCATGCTTAGAATTCTCACACTGGATGTAAGAATTCTGCATACATTTTCCTCCTCTGTCTCAGGGGACTTGAGCCCTCATGTCCCACATAAGGGTTGTAGCCAAAGACTGTTAAAGTATTAAATACTAGTAAAAGTCATCAAAGGTGTAGTTTCTCTATATGTTCTATTGAAGCTTCTATTTTGTGTAAAATAATAGAGTGTGAAAACTGACATTATAGCTCAGTTTTTCCCAACTCTGAATTCAACTTTCTGTACTTATGGGTAATGAATAGCAAAGACAGAAAAATTAATGGGAGCAGAAACCAATATCCAGAACTTTGTTTTCTCAAGCAAAGCCTTTATTTCATCTTTAGGAAAAAAATTGCTTGAATATGCCCACCAGATCAGGTTCCATAAACAAAATGGGACCAAAAAAGGTAGCAAGTTTAAATAGAATTTGGGCTAGTGTTGGCATGTCAACTGTACTAGATTAATAGAATGAAACTATAACAGGAATCAGGAAGAAGCTGTAGGAAGTTCTAGTCTTCAAGGTTTACATGGCAGCTACTCCTGCCTTAGCTGTGCCTGTTTTGTCACAAGTAAATCAAAACAAGCAATTCTTTGAAAGTAAAAATTACATAAAACTGAGTGAATTAGATGAAATAGTAATGTCTTAACAAGTCAGCTGGACCATTAGAAAAGTGGATTTAGCTGACCAAAGATAGACATAATTATGGACATGGACAGTGTAGATACCTTCAGACATTTTACTCTTCTAGACTTCCTGTATCAACAGTGGACAAAAATAGGCTCCTCTATAGAGTATTTTATTTCATCTTCAACTCAGTGTTTCATATAGATGAAACTAATCATACCCTAAACTAACTTGTCTCTCTCCTACTTACAAAGATAGTCTGAGTTCACAAGCCTACATAGGACATTATTGGTTGCCAAGATGGAAACCTAGTCAAATCCAGTGGAGATTTCAGGATTATATGGCCTCAGGTAATTAATTGCACTTTCTATATTTGTCTAAAGTCAGCTTTGTTTAGATTGTGATTTTTTAAATGTTAATTACACAGGGATTCAATGTCTAGACTTGGGTCAAGTCTTGGTGTGCTCTAGACACATCAAGAAGCAGAAATTTAGTTACCAAGTAACCTATGAAATGTCATTATTTTTGCTATATTCACTTGGGTATGTCAGATCCATTCCCTAGTTTAAAGACTAGTGGTCAATCTTCTTTTGCTATTAATATTATTACTTGCACGAAAAAATGCACCAGGTTTTCAGTTAAGGTGTGCAAAGTTCTCTTTCTCTGCTCCTTGAAACATTTCTGAGAACCTACACATTCCTGAGGCACTGCCTTGGTGGAGACAATATGCTGTTTTTTTCTGTAGTGTACTGTACTGTGTAGTTACCTGCTCATGCCTTTCCATTTGTCTTGGAGCAAGGTTTAGTTATTCGTTTGGGACAATTCGCATATGGTTTGGAACGATGCACACTGATGCCATGACATTCAGACTAAACAAATGGCAGTAATTTTCAACCTCACTAGCTATTTGGATATATCCAATTATTTGCATGGGCAAATGTGTCTGTGTGTATGTGTAATAGTGACTAATAATCCCTATCCTGTTATTGACCCATCAGCCACACTCTGATTGAACTCAATAGGAAAAGTTCGTGCAGAATAATTGTGAAATCAGACTAAGCATATAATTAAAAGGTTATCTGTAAAAATCAGAAATTTAAATACAGAAACACATGTGCAAGTTATATTTCCTGAAATACCTGTGCTGCTGACATGAAGAGGAATGTTGTTTCTTGTTGCTTAGTGCCTTGAATAATAAAAAATAAATTTAAGATCATATTATAAGCAATATTGTTCTTCCTAAAAACATAATTTATGCCACAATGCATTTGTATCCCAGATAAAATTTCCCCAAATATTACTTTGGAGACATTAACATAGTTGCTGTTAAAGTTTACTTACTCAACATGATATTTAAAAATCCTTAACAAACTGGATTTTACCAGTGTGTAATTTCTCAGTTATTAGTTAATCATCCTGATAAAGGTCTGGCCCAAAAAAGCTCCAATAAATCACTTATTAGCCACAGTAAATACACACTTAGAAGGAAATGTCCTGATAATAAATGGAAAATAACACCATGCTGATAAACAGTAAACAACAAAATTATTCTTATTTTATAAAAGGGAAAAGGAAAAAAAAAAAGGAGGAGCCTCATGAATCTGTGATGCCTGTGTGTTGTATGCAGCAGTTTTCTTGGTCCAGGTTTCAAGAGCCTACAAGGGAAAACTAAATCAGACTTAGAAAATCATTTTAGGCTGGAGGGATGCTACCATTCCTCCTTTGGTTGATTACAGCCTATCCATCCATATAGAATCATAGAATCATTAAGGTTGGAAGGGATCTTAAAGATCATCCAGTCCGTAGCCAAAGACTGTTAAAGTATTAAATACTAGTAAAAGTCATCAAAGGTGTAGTTTCTCTATATGTTCTATTGAAGCTTCTATTTTGTGTAAAATAATAGAGTGTGAAAACTGACATTATAGCTCAGTTTTTCCCAACTCTGAATTCAACTTTCTGTACTTATGGGTAATGAATAGCAAAGACAGAAAAATTAATGGGAGCAGAAACCAATATCCAGAACTTTGTTTTCTCAAGCAAAGCCTTTATTTCATCTTTAGGAAAAAAATTGCTTGAATATGCCCACCAGATCAGGTTCCATAAACAAAATGGGACCAAAAAAGGTAGCAAGTTTAAATAGAATTTGGGCTAGTGTTGGCATGTCAACTGTACTAGATTAATAGAATGAAACTATAACAGGAATCAGGAAGAAGCTGTAGGAAGTTCTAGTCTTCAAGGTTTACATGGCAGCTACTCCTGCCTTAGCTGTGCCTGTTTTGTCACAAGTAAATCAAAACAAGCAATTCTTTGAAAGTAAAAATTACATAAAACTGAGTGAATTAGATGAAATAGTAATGTCTTAACAAGTCAGCTGGACCATTAGAAAAGTGGATTTAGCTGACCAAAGATAGACATAATTATGGACATGGACAGTGTAGATACCTTCAGACATTTTACTCTTCTAGACTTCCTGTATCAACAGTGGACAAAAATAGGCTCCTCTATAGAGTATTTTATTTCATCTTCAACTCAGTGTTTCATATAGATGAAACTAATCATACCCTAAACTAACTTGTCTCTCTCCTACTTACAAAGATAGTCTGAGTTCACAAGCCTACATAGGACATTATTGGTTGCCAAGATGGAAACCTAGTCAAATCCAGTGGAGATTTCAGGATTATATGGCCTCAGGTAATTAATTGCACTTTCTATATTTGTCTAAAGTCAGCTTTGTTTAGATTGTGATTTTTTAAATGTTAATTACACAGGGATTCAATGTCTAGACTTGGGTCAAGTCTTGGTGTGCTCTAGACACATCAAGAAGCAGAAATTTAGTTACCAAGTAACCTATGAAATGTCATTATTTTTGCTATATTCACTTGGGTATGTCAGATCCATTCCCTAGTTTAAAGACTAGTGGTCAATCTTCTTTTGCTATTAATATTATTACTTGCACGAAAAAATGCACCAGGTTTTCAGTTAAGGTGTGCAAAGTTCTCTTTCTCTGCTCCTTGAAACATTTCTGAGAACCTACACATTCCTGAGGCACTGCCTTGGTGGAGACAATATGCTGTTTTTTTCTGTAGTGTACTGTACTGTGTAGTTACCTGCTCATGCCTTTCCATTTGTCTTGGAGCAAGGTTTAGTTATTCGTTTGGGACAATTCGCATATGGTTTGGAACGATGCACACTGATGCCATGACATTCAGACTAAACAAATGGCAGTAATTTTCAACCTCACTAGCTATTTGGATATATCCAATTATTTGCATGGGCAAATGTGTCTGTGTGTATGTGTAATAGTGACTAATAATCCCTATCCTGTTATTGACCCATCAGCCACACTCTGATTGAACTCAATAGGAAAAGTTCGTGCAGAATAATTGTGAAATCAGACTAAGCATATAATTAAAAGGTTATCTGTAAAAATCAGAAATTTAAATACAGAAACACATGTGCAAGTTATATTTCCTGAAATACCTGTGCTGCTGACATGAAGAGGAATGTTGTTTCTTGTTGCTTAGTGCCTTGAATAATAAAAAATAAATTTAAGATCATATTATAAGCAATATTGTTCTTCCTAAAAACATAATTTATGCCACAATGCATTTGTATCCCAGATAAAATTTCCCCAAATATTACTTTGGAGACATTAACATAGTTGCTGTTAAAGTTTACTTACTCAACATGATATTTAAAAATCCTTAACAAACTGGATTTTACCAGTGTGTAATTTCTCAGTTATTAGTTAATCATCCTGATAAAGGTCTGGCCCAAAAAAGCTCCAATAAATCACTTATTAGCCACAGTAAATACACACTTAGAAGGAAATGTCCTGATAATAAATGGAAAATAACACCATGCTGATAAACAGTAAACAACAAAATTATTCTTATTTTATAAAAGGGAAAAGGAAAAAAAAAAAGGAGGAGCCTCATGAATCTGTGATGCCTGTGTGTTGTATGCAGCAGTTTTCTTGGTCCAGGTTTCAAGAGCCTACAAGGGAAAACTAAATCAGACTTAGAAAATCATTTTAGGCTGGAGGGATGCTACCATTCCTCCTTTGGTTGATTACAGCCTATCCATCCATATAGAATCATAGAATCATTAAGGTTGGAAGGGATCTTAAAGATCATCCAGTCCAATCCCCCTGCCATGAGCAGAGAACCCTACCACTAGACCAAGATGCACAAAACCTCATCCAACCTGGCCTTAAAAGCCTCCAGGGATGGGGCATCAACAACCTCCCCGGGCAACCCATTCCAGTTCTTCACTACTCTCATAGTGAAGAATTTCTTCCTAGTATCTGACCTAAATCTCCCCTTTCTCAGTTTAAAACCATTATCCCTTGTCCTATCACTATCTTCTCTGATGAAAAGCCCCTCCCCAGCTTTCCTGTAGCCCCTTCAGGTACTGGAAGGCCACTATATAAAAGGATTTGGTTTTGTGTTAAGCAAATGGGTTGACTACACCTTCACCAATCCTGTTTGTCTTCAAAGACAAAAAAACTATTAAAGAGTGCTGCTCCCAGTGCTGGAGGAATTTGATGAGACTTTCCTAGAAAAGTGAAAATTTAAGAGGCAGAGGATAGTAGGCCTTAAATGACAATGAGGCAATATTATGAACAAAGGAAACAGATTACTCAAATAAGAGCCAAAAGACTGACAGTAGGGAAGAAAAAATACTGAATAGGAATTTAGAAAATGTTCTGATGATAAAGTCAGGAATGGGGCACAGGCGCTGAACAATTGCAACCCTGTTTATATAAGTTATGTCATAAGTGTCCTTACTATAATGACCCTGTCCTGCAGAATCCAGAGGAGGAATCAAAGTCACATATATGCAAAAGGTCTTTCTTTGCCTCTTTAAGCTGATGACAATAATTCCCTGATATTTTAAAGAAAACAAAACAAAACAAAACAGAAAATGTTGGTGTACATGCTATTCCATTTCCTTTTATGTCAGTTACCAAGGCTTTCCAGCATGAGCCAATATAAACAAAGTCTACTCACTCAGAAATTTCCTGGGATGCACTAACTAAGGAGAGAACCACATTAAAATACTAAACTCATTATGATATCTTTGCATGAAAAGGTGATGTTATATATTTTTCAACTGCAGGGGTTTGAAAAATTAAGTATAGGTTTAAGTCATATACTAACTTCCTGTGTACTTCTTTCATTCACTGTATGAACTTTGCTGGAGTACATAAACATATCTAGAAGGAAAGAGGAAGTTTTTAGTAACTAAATTATTTGAAAAAGCATCTGAAAAATATAGGAATGCATCACAAGCAGAACAGCTTTTCATTAATCTCTCCCGTAAACACAAACATATGATACAGTATGCACACATTTGAAAGAGGATGATTTTAAAGTTGCATACTATTTACTCAGCATAACCACTCCTTTGGAAACACTGGGATTTCTCTTGTATGTAAGTATTCACATTATTTTAAAAATGTATATTATTTACCCAACAGACCATAAAGGCTACATGCAGAGCAGTTACAGAGATCCAGAACATAATAATGTCTGGGATAAATCTAGTTCAGAGTCATCTGAGTGCATTAAATGATTAAAAATAATATGCATCCGTACACATTGTTTTGGTTTTTAAACAATAATAGAAGAACCATTTTCCTCACTCTTCATAGCTACCTCAAAATAACAGAAGAGCCTTTGTGCTATGTTATTCCACCATGTGATTATGGGAGTTCTACATTTAGGGAGGGGGAAATGTTATTCTTCATTTAAGCTGCAAATTTATGCCCTGAAAGTGTAAGACCATTTTCAGTTATAGAGACAAAAAGCCTGTGGAATTATTATCTTTCTTTTGGCTCCTGCAAAAAGTGCAAATTTCTGCACAGTGTGTGGTGACTGCTGAAGACCTGATGATTCACTGGGTGCTGTTCCATGATATGCAGGGCTGTCTCTTCTTGACTCACTTGGAGTGAAAAGTTGCTTCAGGTGACTGTTAAGACAGATGAATTTCAGCTACTAGGTATTCACAAGTTACCTTCTGATAATTAAAAGAAGTAGGAATTGTCTGCAGAAATTTGGCACATACTATACAATTAAATTACAGTTGGCTCATGTTTTATTAAAAATAAGGAATGAACTAAGAAAAAAAACCCCAAGTCCAAATATTCAAATAAACCATAAAGATTAATTTTATCAATTTTGATTAAAGTCACTGTGGTACTAAAAAGCTCATCAATAACTGTTCCCAATGCATGTAATATTAAATGCAGACAATTACTAAATACATTGTATTCCCACAAACCGATGTCTTCCACCTGGTTCTCCTATGATGAATTTGTATGATGACTTCATGTTGGTTTTGGTTGGATTTTTTAAGGCGTTATCTTCTATAGGCATGAAGTTGAAAAAAACTTTCTGCTTTAACATGATGTCAGTTGTGATCCCAAAAAGGTGTTTATTTACCTCTGCAAAATACCAACATTAGCAATGCAGTGATGTGAGAGCAATTTACTTATTTCACAGTAAGAAGGAATAGTCCAGAGCAACTTTATTAAAACACAACTGAGATACAGGTACCTTATTCAGTCATCTCTGTCACAGCACATGTAGGTCTACATTTAGAAAATGAATAATGATCTATGTTCACTGGTAGAAAGACCTTCTCAGCAAATTGTAACAGACCCCATTGTGCCTCTTAAAATAAAATAAAATAAAATAAAATAAAAAAATCAAGCCACAAAAAGCAGGAAAACATCAGAAGCATAGTCTTTTGGAAACATAGCCAGAGAAATGTGAGATTGGCCCTTAAGGGAATTCTTATTCTCAAGTGGATGTAAATGTATTCATCAATGCAAAGAAATGCATAGTGTGTTATATACACAATACATTAATAAATAGCCCTGCATTAAAAAATAATGAGATTTTCTACACAGCAACATCCTGTGGTTTTAGGGTCATAAAAAGACAGTAAAGGAAGGTGTATGTGGAGGTGAAGATTGTGTGGAAAATCTGATTAAAATACTGAAACCCCATCCTATATGTAAGATACAATGAATATTTCATTGTCTAACTGTAAACAAAAGAACAAATGCAGTAAAATGTAATTAAAAATGTAAAATTGTAGGGAGTGATTTATGTTACCACTGTGATATTAATATTAAAAATTGTATGTAAATAGATATCGAGGTTCTACTGCAGAAATAGTGGAAAGTGGCTGTTCATTTTCTATAATGAGCTTTCATCTCTTTTGCTTTTCACTTTAAGTACTTTCTATGATTTATGAATAATGATGCTCTTAGCTATCGGAAAGCTCTAGCAAAGCTTCAAATTCTCATACTTGCTAACAGATATTGCTTACAGTTTTTATGATTTTTTAAAGCCTGCCCAATAGGTTTAACACAGAGTATTTTGGCAGAAATACAGCTTGTTTCACACTTCTGGCTTTTCATGTAATGAACGTGAGCTTCCTTGTGGTTTGGAAGCCACAGGCCACAATATGAGAAGACAGAAAGATGTTCTGGCTTAGCAGAAGCTGGCACTCTGCAGGCACAACAACTTTTAACATGTGAAGCATGCTGCCACCACATGCACTGCTTTTCTACTTTCATTTCATCATGCTAAGGTCTATCAAAAAATTTTATAGCAAATAATCCTCTCCATGTAGCCTTTACCTTTGAAACACATCGTTCTACTAGTGAGACCAAACACTGGTTTTGCATCTGGGCTGGCAGTGTTGCTGCTACAAAGTACCCCAGGCCTTTCCTGACAATTAATGACAAGCTGGCTTAATGAGCTAGAGAATATCATAGGAAATTGTGCCTCATGGTAAAATAATTGCAATTCTGCCATCTCAAGTGTCAGGCTGTAAGTTCCACTTATCCACAGCTTTGGAGTTAGATAATGCAGCAGAAACTGAGCTCTTGACCCCTGTTTTTTGAGATGATGCAACACAGATACAGCAGACGGGACATGATGGCAACATGCAAGTGTTATCTGTTTATTTAAACGTTATAGTCAGGCATTCTAGTTACACAGATACTGGAAAGGATTCATAATTGCTGTGACTGCTCACAGTAGATTTAAGTTAAAAACATATCACAAATAAAGCCATAAGTATAGAAATGAAATTTCAGTATAACCACCACTGCTGATAACACAGACAATTTAATAGATCAAATTCCTTCTTCTTCCTATAATTTCTTATCCTTTCAGTTCTAACTCATTTTCAAACACTCAAGGGAAAAAAAGGCTACACAGCATGACCTGGAAGGCTACAAATCTGGGCTTTTTTAGAACGAAGTAAGGGAGAGGAACAGTACATTTTCTATGAAAATGTAGTTTCATAGAAATCAAAGTGCTGGAAGTGAAAAGTGTCAATGGGAAACAGCTGAATTTAAGCCGTTTAAGCTTTCTCAATTAATTTTCTAATTCTTTGACTTTACTGAAATAAAATAATTCAACATGACAAATATGCATTCTATTGATTCCTGATTTAATTGTTCTAAATTTTGCATTATTTGAGAGGAAACATTGAATTTTCATAGAATCATAGAATGGTTAAGGTTGGAAGAGACCTTTAAGATCATCAGGTTCAATCCCCCTTCTATGAGCAGGGGCACCTCACACTAGACGAGGCTGCATAAAACCTCATCCAACCTGGCCTTAAACACCTCCAGGAAAGGGGCTTCCACAATGTCCCTGGGCTTTTCTGCCAAAACATTTATTTTGCTTTTCTAAATCTCTTCTTTCAGCTGCTCCTTCCTTCTTCCAAAACATTCTCGAATTTTCTTCTCTACAGTCTGCAGATACCTCCTCCATCCCAAGATAAGCAGAGCCAACCACGATACTATGATTCTCCTAGATGTTAGTAGGAAGGAATACAGAGTTTGACCCTCTGACTTCAACAGATTTACTAGAACTCCCTGGAACTCAAAAGCAGAGACTTTTCAAGATTAATAAGGCTATACATGAAGGTGATTGGGTCACACTAACAGGTCACATAATGAGAGCAGGGCTTTGAAAGTCCTAATAAAAGTGTACTCTGTTCCAGCCGGGTAAAAAAAAGACTGAAATTTCAAACTCTTCACAAGACTCTGATTACCAGAAGTCACTAACATTTTCTCTAAAGAACTGGAAATAGTTTATTGTTTTAAATACATTTACAAGCTTCACAGCAGAAGTCAGTAGAGAAGAAAATTTCTATTAAAGAGACCTTTTTTGGTGGTCTCATTACTTTTAGTATGAAACATAAAAATTCCTCTGAAGTTTTAAAAAATCAAGAAAAAAGAGGAAGGAAGGAAAGAAGGAAGGAAGGAACAAACGAATGAATGAAAGGCAAGGGTGAAAATGAAAAACATTAGTAAAACCTAACTTTTCTTCAAAAGAAGTAGTTCCAGATAAGTATTTGTCAATGCTCACGATCCTGCTGA
>NW_009952893.1:898430-922555 GCF_000747805.2 Chaetura pelagica | reverse complement strand
AGTACTAGCATGAAATAGTATGTATAAGTGATCCAGACAGTTTGCAAAAACATGATAGATATTTTGTAAAATCACATATTACAGATTGTCTATTAGTACATGTTTAATTGAGGATAGCAGAAGACACCAGAATTTTTTTCAGGAACAAAATTAATTTCTTTGAATGAGTTCAGGGCCTGGTAAAGTTTATTAGCTTGTTTCATTTGTACCACCTAAGGTACTGATCAACCAAATGAGCGCTCGAACGAAAAACTCGGTGAAATCGCTTTCTTCCATGGGCATTTTAATATTATAGTGCTTTATCACATTCCAGAGCACTGAGCTCAGTACAGTCTGTGAGGGTTGTTCTCTGTCTCATTCTCTTCCCATAACAAAATAAAGCATTTAGCATGGTATTTTGGTTTGGCAAGATTCTTGTTCTTATTGTTTGGTTTATTTTTTAATATATATTTACTGCTACATGTTTATATTAGAAAAAGTAAGATCTAACACAAGTTTATGGCACTTTTTGAGATGAATGGTAATACTCAGCCTTGTGGACTTCAAACCTAATGTCAAAGGTCAACCCCTAAGACAGTTCTGAGGTGTCAGCCATTATATATATATAAATACATTATCAATAAAAAGGGGGAATCTCCATCCCTTATTGGATACAGGGGTAACACTGCAACCAAGGATGAGGAAAAGGCTGAGATGCTGAATGCTTTCTTCACCTCCATCTTTAATAGACTGACCAGCTTCTCCCAGGGTAACCAGTCTCCAGAGCTGGAAGGTAAGGATGGAGAGCAGAACACATCCCCTAACCAGGAGGAAATAGTTAATGACATGCTATGGCACACGGACACTCACAAATCTCTTGGGCTGGATAGGATTCACTGAAGAATACTGAGGGAGCTGGCAGAGGAGCTGACCAAGCCTGTCTCTATCATTTATGAACAGTCGTAGTCAACAGAGGATGTCCCTGACAATTGGAGGCTTATTAATGTCTTAGCCATCTACAAAGAAGGGCCTGAAAGAGGATCGAGGGAGCTACAGGCCTGTAAGCCTGACCTTGGTACAGGGGAAAATCATGGAGCAGTTCATCTTGGGTGAGTTCACATGGCAAGCGCAGGGCAGCCAGAGGATCAGGGCTAGCCATTGCGGGTTCAGGAAGAGCAGATCCTGCTTAACTGATATGATTTCCTTCTGTGACCAGGTGGTTGAGGGAAGAGCTGTGAATGTTGTATATTTGTTTGGGTGGGTTGTGTTGTTTCCACACACACATTGCTCCTCCCAGGTGGACGGTTGGACTACGTCTTAGAGGTCTTTTGAACCATGACAATGCTTTGATTCTGTGATTTCAGATTTGAAAGGCTGAGACAAACACGTCTTTGAAGAAAAAACTATCATCTCAAATGTAACTAAAATATTTTTTTAAAAACTAAATAAATAAATGTTAGAGGCAATGAATGTTTTGTTTCCAGAATTTGGATTTAATGGTATTGAGGAGACATGTTAAAAAATCACAAAAAATAACATTCATAAGTATGAGTATTTAACTCCCCTGCAATTTATTTTATTCCATCAGCTCACAACATCACATTCCCATAATTTCAATAGGTTTATCTGTTTTCCCAAAGCCTACATGCATGCAGAAAATAGAATGCTATTCTAAATATCTAGACTACATGTAAGCCAGATGAGGGAAGACTTTTTATGAGTAAAGATTATACTTAGTTATTTCAATGTAATTGCAAAAATAAATGGACAGCAGTTAAAGGAGTGAATTTACATTTGTATTTTGTTATTGCTTCATCTCATGCCCATCAATACCAAGTCAAATCTCCTGTATGTCACCAATGACACTGTGTTACTGTGCTAATACACAAAGAAGACATTAGTATGTTAAGATTTTATCACATAACAAGTATCTCCCTCCAACATGAAAAGTGCTGTTGTGATTCCAACCATGTTTCAACATTTTAGAGTAAGCATTTCTGAGAGGAAGAACAACAAAAAAAACCACAACCAAAACAAAAGAAAACAAAAAGAAAAAGAAAAAAAAAAAAAAAGAAGACAGAAAGGTCACTCATTATATATTTACATTAAATTAGACAGAAAGGAAAAACAAATAGGGAACTCTCTTCTAAAGGAAAAATTCTTCCAAGTACAATTCACTACTTCTGTTCACTCATCAGATGGGTGATTTGGCTTAATACATGTTATGGAAATGTATTTCAGACTCTTTTGCAGACATGTTGTGGCGATCCTGTCCAGTTTGCAGTATCTTCAGAATCTAATCTGTGTTACTGTTCTGTTTCTTATGAGTTTTGGCATATTTGCTGTATTTAAAAATATATTAAAAATTCTCATTTGTAGAGATTAATATGACAGAAAGGAAGAACACTGAAGAACAAATGCTCTGTATTGAAGAGCAAATGCAATTATAAAGAACATAAACACTGAACGTTTGATTTTTTTACATATTTCTAGAATGACCCTTCTTATGCTTAAAACATTTACTTATGCACATTTATAACTGTGTCCTCATAGAGTCTGAACTCAGGTTTACTTGCAAGGTTGTGGTAATGAGCAGCCATAAGTATTCACAACATTAGAACTTAGTGGTAAGTGACTGAATTGCTAAAAAGTGTCATTTTATTGTCTTTAAAGAGTGCTTCTAGTTCACTCTACCAGAAACTTCCCTTTTATTTTCCAAAGGAGGCATAGAGTTTTCTTCCCTGAGAACTCATCAAACCAGTCATTCCTCAGCTACCACCCTCTATCAGGGTGGAAAAAAGGCAAATTCTCAGGTTACTGCAGTCTGACAAATCCTCCAGACAGTTCCACTTTTGTAAAGGGAGAAGAGTTGAACCAAATAATTAATTCTGTACTTAAGTCATTTGTAAATAAAATTTCATATACGGACACTTTTTAGAATTTCTAGCACATCCTGTTTGACAATGGACTGCATATCTGTCATATTGGGGGCTTCCCAAGTATTGTGTACATCTTATGAGTGAAAAGATATTTAAAAGCAGTATGTCCTGGTAGCCATTCTCCATGTAACTCCTTGTAATTTCTACTGCAGTATGCAATAAACAGCTGAGGTCATTGTTCCTTCACAGCTTTTTATTTGAAGTATATTCTGGAATTATGCTATTAAGTAGATAATTCTATGGATTATAAAGCCAAAAAAATACCCCAAGACTAAGCTTCCCAATCACTTTGAACTGAATGTAACCAACAAAGTTTGAGGAAAGCAGATAAGTTATTACAGAACAGGGTTTAAAAGTGTTAAATCTGTACCAGTGTCATGGATGCAGAACAAGACTTGTAAAATTAAAGACATGAAAATGAAGTTTGTTTAGATAGAAATCTTTTCTTGTTCCAAAGCTAACCTATCCCTGAAGAGAGAGATTTTTTAAAATTATACAAAAATATGTATATTTGGGAGCACAGAAAACAAAACATACTCATGAAGTCGACAGTATGACACCAAAAATAATTGCGAACCCTGTTGAAATAATATTTGGACAGCTTTTCTGTACAGATTCTGCTCTGAAATACACCACAAGAGAAGCATCATTGATCTTAACTTGTTAAAGGTGGGCAAATTAAAGAGGTCCCTGAGGCATATGATAATTTTCACTATTATTGCAATTGATCTAATATCCTGCTGTACTGATATGTCTTTAGCTCTGCAACATTCACCTCAGTAGGCTGGAAATCTGAAAAGTCCCATACTTGCAGCAAAAAACTGCAATGAATTTCACTACCTTTGCCCTTTACTCTTCTTTGCCATTTGATTATCTGGCATTCTCTGATTCCCCTGTACAGGTCCAACAACTTTGGGGAAGGAGGAGGAATGCCTACCAGAATGTCTTGTCAGTCATAGCACTGAACATACAAAAGGTTAAAGAAGAACAACATTCAGCTGTCTTCCATGGGCAAGGGTAGCTACTCAGACTTTCATGTTTTGTCCTTGTGTCAGAGTATGCAAGGAGAACATAAAATGCCACAACGTGACTCCATTTTCCTAACAGTAGCTGTAACAAAAATGTGAAATAACACAAAGTACCCATTCTAGACTCGCAATTTTTAGATGATAATAATTTCACCCCTTTTGAATTCTGCAGTTGAGAGTTGTCTGGCCTGTTCTTTGAAAAAGAAAGAATCCATGCCTTCTCCTTAATACAAAACAATCTCAGATAAATCTGTTCTCTCAGGTTATATGGTTTCATCAAATCTGGTCTATAAAAGGTGACTGTTTACTGAATGAAAAAGGTGCAATGTATGTCTTTCAATTTGATCTTTTCTTGCTTTACACTGCACATAATTAAAATAATTTTTGCTGTCCCCAAAAGACCAGAACAAAATTTAAAATTCACGTGATTGGTTACCATTCTTTATTGAATCAGCATTGCTATGGAGAAGACTGGGAATTTGTCACCATTTGACTCAGGTCCGACAACAATGCTCTCGATCCCCTCCCCCTCCCACCCAGGTAAGGAAGGAGAGAGAGAGAAAAAGAGAGAGACTTGGCTGGATTGAAAACTAAACTACACAGCTTTAATTAAAACACTAATGAATGATACAAGAAAATATATACAAATATATACAGATATATTCAGGTATGGGCAAAAGCCTCTTGCCTCCCCCACCCCTCTGCAACTCCCACAGCACTTCCCTGAACTGGGAAGAGTCCCGAGGAATCCCGGAGCTGCTGCTGGAGAGAGAGCAGAGAGTTATGGGGGTCAGGAGATCTCGAGCCTAAGGGTCGATGGTGATGGATGAACAGAGTCCTCCCCAGATGCCAGCCATGGACGGAAGAGAAGGGGAGAAGAAGAAGGAAGGAAGTTGTCTTCTGTGATCTCTGACCTTCCTTTGAGCTTACGTAGATATATGGAATGGAATATCTTTGGCCAATTTTGCTGTCTGTCTAACTCAGCCTCCTACGGGGGGGTCACAGATCTCCCCATAGTGTCTGAGCCGGCAGAGTGCAGGTGCGGCCTTGAAGCCTCAGTAGTTAGAAAAACATTCCACTGTCTTATCAGCCTAGCAGAACACACTGTTGCTAGTTACAAGAAAGCTCACTGAAGGAAAAAAAAAATCAGTAAAAAGAAAAATTGGCTTCGTCCTGGCTCAAACCAGGACAGAATTGCTAATTTTTCAAGTGCTGCTATTCAGCAGACTATACACTATATAATAAATAAATACTTTTACTGGCAAATGAAAACATTTCAAGTTTAAAAAAAAAGAAAAAAAAAGTAATGCTTAGTTAAGCCAGTAAGATGCACCTGTGCCTTTGAAATATTTTAAGACAGACCTTCAGTCTATATGCTAAAGATGCATCCATCTTCAACTCTTGTACATCTCTCACTTATATCGATCTTCAGCATTTGTTTCCAAACCTTCCCAGTAGTGCACTAAAAAATGTGCCTAACAGTGGCGAATGTGAGTTAATCTCTCTCTTGTATTATTCTGTGCAACACAGTGTTTTACAAGTTGGGTTTAGAGGTCACGTTTTAGCAAGAGACAGGGATCTTACTAGTTTGTTGTTAGTAATACTCAATTTTTCATAAGTTCATTTTAAGGTTCAAAAGCAAAACAGAGAATTTAACATCATCTTCATATTCAAAAAGTCCATCTTCATAAAATATAATGTAACATCCAGTCAAATATATAAAATGTTCCCAAATCAGTTATATTCTATATTATAAAGACAGTGATGCCTGCTTGCTCTTTGTAGGGAATAACTGTACAAAGTGCAAAACAATGGGCAGCTACACCATAGGTAACCTAGCTATAGGGGTTTACTATTACAAGGAGGAGCACTTAGGAGGCAAAGAAAAGCATACTTTCAAGGTTTCTTGAACATCCATTAGGATGAAATGATGCAGAAGGAATAAAAAATAATTTAAAAAACAAACAAAAAAACCCCCACCAAAATTAAAACAGCAAAACAAAATTAAAATAAAACACACACAAAAAAAAAAAAAGAAAAAAAAAGAAGAAAAAAAAGAGAAGAACTGAAAGGCAACTGGGTGATGTCTAGATCAGATAAATTAGAGCAATGTTTATCAGGTTTGGTTGGATAACAGTAATAAGATGTAGCCTTGAGAAAAGAACTCTTAATGCTGCAGTAAACAAAAGGACTGTAAATGAAGGAACATATGGCCTGAAGTAATTTTTCTCAGTATTGTTTACAAGTCGTTATTTGTCTTAATAGGCCTAATTTTTTGTCTGTATATGAATTCAAGCAGGCAAATAAAATCACATACTTTCTCATATTAGTAGAAAAGGAAGAAAGGGAAAGAATTTTGATATATCAAATCAACAATTTTTTGAGATTAATATTATGCAGAGGGGCGTGATTCACTTTCCTATAGGACACAAAAGCAGCTACATTCTGGATATACTAAGGTATGCTGATTGACCTCTTTGACAATATGTAGTATGCTTTTTGATACCTATGGTTGACAAACAAAATCTATTTGTGCATCCTTTACTACAAAAATTTCAACCCTTCCTGCTTCAGTGGGGCTTTGAGCAACCTGATCTAGTAGGAGGTGTCCCTGCCCATGCATGGGGGTTGGAACTAGATGATCTTTAAGGTCCCTTCCAACCCAAACAATACTGTGATTCTATGATTCAGTAGTGCTAGGAAAAAACTTTTATTTGACTAACAATATACATTTCAATCTCTGGTATATTCGAAACCGGTCCTACTTCACAGCTTTATGTAGAGTTCAGTCAAGGAAATAAGTCTCCAATAAGATAACTGCATATAGAGTCTACTCAGGATGACCTGCTTCCAGAGTAGTCATATACTTATAAGCATTAAATGTTTTGCTCAAACTGGATTGCTCTGTTGAAATGCTGATCATTAAAAGATAGCTCAAGAAATATATTGAGTTCTTCTGAAGTTATGGCTTTTATTAATTTCTAACAATCAGAATTTAAATTTTAAAGTTCTGTATTAAAAAAATAAAAGAAAGAATTTATTTGGGTAGTACCAGTATTAAAAATATGCTTTATTTGTGAAAGAAGAAATGATCTATAGAAAGGCATATATTGCCTGCGTTCTCCCTAATACAACAACATATTTTCTGAAACTAATGCAATACGTGAGAAGAAAGGAAATGGTTATGACACAAAATGTCAGCAAATGTATAAAATAAGCAAAGATGTATTGCTAAATTATTCACGGGTACACAGACTTTAAGACCAGAAAGTCAGTTGTACCAGTAGCTTGACCTCAAATGTAGCATAAGCTATCAAATTTCATACTTGCACCAAAGTGAATGCAAAAGCTTGTGTTTGCTGAAGTATTCTTTTCAAAAGGATGTATAGTTTTGATTTATAAGATTTCAGAAGTGGAAGAACTTAAATTTTTCCTCGGTAGTTTGTTCCAATATGTAGTTATCCTTGCTGTTAAAAATGAGAACCTAACTTTTTATTTGAATTTTAGCATCTTTAAGAACTACCAATATGCTCTTGTTATGCTGGCTCTTTTCTGTTCCAGATTGAAGAGCCTTTACTACGAGTTATTTTTCCTCATGTAGGCACTTACACACCATAATCAAATCACTTCTTGATCTTCTTTCTGATAATCTAAGCAAGTTGAACTTCATAAATATTATATTGCAACACATGATTTTCAACTTGCAATCATTTTAGAATATCCTTTTGGCAGTTACAGGAACATTACATATCACTTGGTAAAAATTTCTGAGGTATTTTACTTCAAATAGGACAAACAGGATTTGGACAATTCAGTCTCTTGATTTAAGATGATTTCAACTATGCAATCTAAAATAGGATAAGAAAGTGTCATCTTGAATACATTGACCCAGAATTACATGCCTATGCTGAAAAATGTTCTGCATGCATGTTACAATGTTAAATTTCACAAGCCAAACAGGTAAGTCAGAAAACAAAATTATGAACAAACCTTTAAAACAAATAAAACTTACAGTGTAACAAATGAAGACACATCAGCTGCCTGCGTAAATTAACAGATAACCAAGAAATGCTAGGTGTTCCATGTTATCTGGTTCCATGATGAATTTTGAGACAATGCAATAGGTCCAAACAGATCTAATTCAGGATCATTGGTAGATGAGGATTGGGTTAGGGATCAGTTGAGTAATCTGGACATCCATAAATCGATGGGTCCGGATGGAATGCATCCAAGGGTGCTGAGGGAGCTGGCGGAGGTCATTGCTAGGCCACTCTCCATCATCCTCGGTAAGTCATGGGTAACAGGAGAGGTGCCTGAGGACTGGAGGATAGCAAATGTCACTCCAGTCTAGAAGAAGGGAAAGAAGGAGGCCGGTCAGCCTCACCTCCATCCCTGGAAAGGTGATGGAACAACTTGTTCTTGTCACTATCTCTAGGCACATCAAGGACATGGGGGTCATCAAGAGCAGTCAGCATGGTTTTATCAAGGGTAACTCATGTTTGACTAACCTCATAGCCTTCTATGAGGAAATTACTAGGTGGATAGATGATGATAGAGCGGTAGATGTGGTTTATCTTGATTTCAGTAAAGCATTTGACACCGTCTCCCACAGCATCCTTGTAGATAAGTTGATCAGGTATGGGTTTGGTGATCAGGTAGTGAGGTGGATCAAGTACTGGTTGAAAGGAAGGAGTCAGAGAGTTGTAGTCAATGGGGCAGAGTCTGGTTGGAGGTCTGTGACTAGTGGAGTCCCTCAGGGGTCGGTACTGGGACCGGTGCTGTTCAACATCTTCATCAACCACCTGGATGAGGGTATTTTCCAACCAGCAATGAATTTGGACTCAGGAAGTATTTTCCCAAAGATAAATCACTTCTTCTTTGGGGGCTGACCTGCTGGAGAGCAGTGCAGGTGAAAGGGACCTGGGGGTCCTGGTAGACAGGAGGATGACCATGAGCCAGCAATGTGCCCTTGTGGCCAAGAAGGCCAATGGCATCCTGGGGTGCATTAGAAAGGGTGTGGTTACTAGGTCAGAGAGGTTCTCCTCCTTCTCTATTCTGCCTTGGTGAGGCCACATCTGGAATATTGTGTCCAGTTGTGGGCCTCTCAGATCCAGAAGGACAGGGAATTGCTTGAAAGAGTCCAGTGCAGAGTCACAAAGATGATTAAGTGAGTGGAACATCTCCCTTATGAGGAAAGGCTGAGGGAGCTGGGCCTCTTTAGCTTGGAGAAAAGGAGACTGAGGGGTGACCTCATTAATGTTTATAAATATGTAAAGGGTGAGTGTCAGGGAGATGGAGTTAGGCTTTTCTCAGTGATGACCAGTGATAGGACAAGGGGGTAATGGGTTCAAATTGGAGCATAGGAGGTTCAAGGTCAATAGCAGAAATAATTTTTTACTGTGAGAGTGACAGAGCACTGGAACAGGCTGCCCAGAGAGGTTGTGGAGTCTCCTTCACTGGAGACATTCAAAACCCGCCTGGACGCGTTCCTGTGTGATGTACTCTAGGTGACCCTGCTCCGGCAGGGGAGTTGGACTAGATGATCTTTCGAGGTCCCTTCCAACCCCTATGATTCTATGACTCTATGATTCTATGATCATTTCCTGCTCCAGGACTAGTGAAGCAGTCATTCTGTTGAGTATTCTCATCTGACGCAGATTTTTTTGTGAGGGGTTGGGAGCAAAATGATCTGAGGAAAGTGGCTTAGAAACCTCAAAAAATGATGCTTAATAACTAAAAGCATTGTCTTCACTTGTTATTGTCTACTGTGCTTCCTTACTGAGTCTCACAAAAGTCAGCCAGAGGAAAAGAGGCCTCTGCAGGCAAGTTACTTCTGCTCTGTATTATTATTTTTCTCCTTACGATTTTTCTTGTCATTAACGATAGAGATTGGAAATTTGTCCATCAGTCATGGGATGCCAGAATAAAGTGACCCACTGTCTATTCTGCTTAAAGAATAGTAACTAGAAAAGTTCTGCTGCTGATGTAATTCTGATTTGAGAAGAATCACGGTGGATCAAGGAAAATCTTACCTTTTAAAGCAGAAGTTGTGCCATTAAACTCGTAAATCTTCTAAATAATGTAGCACTGACTATACACCTGTAATTTTATTACTCATGTGTAAGAGCTTTGAACAAGAAAAATTTCCAAAGTGGAGGAAAAAAAGTTACAATAGATTGTCCACCCAACCATTCACTAGAAAAAAATTATTTCAATTCACAAATGCAAGCCATGTATTCCAGTGGTTAATCTATATTCTTGCGCTTTTTTGTTTTTATTTTCTTTCACTGGATTACTGATCCATAAAGTATTCTTGATAATGAGCTTATAACAATCTAAACACTGGATAATTTTGCCAGTGTGTAGGAACATGGGACTAGGATGAAAAGATAACTCAGTCATATACCCAGAAATAATATCCAGCCATATAATTTTGTGTTAAAATATAGTTGCTTGCCCCCAAAACTGATTCCTCTGATAGATTTACAATTGATTATGAATTATTTTTATTATTTTTGAATGAAGTTTATTCTTGAGTAAATTTCTGTTTATTCTTATGCTTTATGCTTCTTTATTCTTATCCCTTAGTTAAAATACCTACTGCCATGCTGAAAAAAACCATAACCTTCTGTAGGGTATTGTAATGTTAAAATTATTGTCTTAACACCTTTGTGCATTTCTGAGCAGTGACCATTGGTTTTCTGTTTTGGATTGTTGTAAGAGAAATTAAGAGATATTGTAATTTCAGTTTCTGCTAGTAGAGCACATAGACTACTCAACACTCCAGTTCTAACTGGACATTAGAGATTAAAAAATAAACAGCTTTTATTGAAATATTTTGACTATTCCTTCAGCAGTTTTAGGAGAGCTCTTGTTGATGTGACTGTACAAGAGGTAAAGATCCCCTAGATTCTACAATATGTATTTTCTAGAAACTGTCTCATGCTATACAATGTTTCTCTTATACCGCTAAATGTACAGCTGAATTGTTTTTTACCTTTAACACTACTTGAATAGCCTGTATATACAATGTAGCATGTTGGCAATTTATCTTAATATTGGATACCTTGGCCCTGGCACTCTATATATATAGAGATAGATATGACAGAGTTTAAAATTAATCCATTACAGATTTATATATGCTTGGGATGTACATCTACTTTTACACAGCTAAATCATCTGAGCTTCCTTTCCCCTGACAGATGAAACAAACCCATCAAATTCTGCTCTGAATTATATCTATGAAAATCCATTAGTTTCAATGAACATGCGTATGTCAGAGCACAACTTAACCTAATAGGCTACCTTCAACTTACACCTACCATCATTTTCCCAACTTTTAGAAAATGAACAAAGTCAATAAAAGCCAGAGTTAACAAAATGGATTTGGGAGATATTACCCATTCCCTCAATACAAACAATAAGCATTTTAACAACGTTCATTAACTCCAAGAGGAAAGTATCTGACACTAAACAGCATATTGTAAAGGAAGAAAAATAATAGTAAAAGAGATTGCTATGCCATGAGCAATGAAGGCAGGTATTGCAACAGTGCTGGCAAGAAGTGCTTTCTACCTCTCTCACTAAGCACAATTGACAGCAGGTATTTCTGGATAATTTCTCTATTTTAGAAAACCAGATTCATAGTCCATTTGCCTACTGTCATCATTACTGGCAGAAAATTATTTCAGTCCCTACTTGAGAAGGAGAGGGAGAGATTACTAAGAAATGCCTCTGCATACAAGTCTTTTTCTTCTTTTTCTTAAACTGGTGATATTATGACATTTGAAGTAAATAACTTGTGTGCCTTTCAACTGAAAGGTAACATTTCATGAGTGACATTGATACCTTAGGTTCTTTGGGGCTAGATATTAGTAGTTTGGTGCCTAGTGATGTTTACAAAGGGTCCTGCTTCTCACTGAAGTTTTTTCAGAGGCTTTTTTTAAAAGCAGTTGCATTTGATTAAGAGTTATCAGCATGACCAGTTCTGAAGTATTAGGTGGAAATTTGATTTCTTTTATAAGAAAAACATGGGGAAACACAGTGGTTATAGAGTTGCAAGGGTAATTACTGAAAAGATAATACGTCTGGACAGAAAAGTGCCCAAAACACATACTGAGTGTAATATTCCAGTTCCTGTATTATCTGTTTCACAAATAATGAGTCACTGGAGCACATCCAAAGTGGTCAATCCCAGGGAGACTGCAGAACTCAACAGGGGTAAGTCAGATTTCATGAGATATCCTTTTTGACCATATAGTGGGGGAAATAGTAAATAGCTCAGAGAGAAGAAATACAAGTAAAATTGTAGATGAACGACTAGACCCCTGAAGACTCTCAAAAATCTATCACCACCAGGTTTTGGTTTTTTTTCTTGCTAGCATTGCAGTATATTAAAACTTGTTACTAACATGACTTCTAATGTGTACTCTTCATAATAAAAATTTTGTCCCGAGGTGGCACCCCAAACTGCAAGAAGTTATCTGAACACTGGAAAAAATACAACACAGGGGTGAACGCCATCAATGCAAAGTGTATTTACTATTGTATTTAATGATGTCAAAATTTTTCAGGAAATAGATGTGCTTTCTACTGGTTAGCCTAGAAATGAGATAAAATGTCTAAGCATCTATAAGCTTATTAAAAGAAATGGGAGTTACTCACACTTGTATTAAGCATTTAAGGATTTACGAAGCACATCCTCAGTGTATATAAAAATATAAACTCTACATATATAAGTATATATGTACTCATATATAGCTTATTTCATGTATTGAGAAATAAGGTACAGTCTAACACTTTTGTCAGAAACCCATCAATCTCACAGAGATCTTAGTTATTATTTTCCTAGAAAGTTATGATAAACAAGAAAAACTGAATTTCTGGAAGATTATTTTTAAAAATATTTTTTTCTCTCAGAGGATATGAAAAATGCCTAAATAAGTCTTAGTATTAGTACCTCCCAAAAAGAGAACCACAAATCAAACTGCAAGCTGGAATAGGGTTTGAGGACAAACTACTTTTCTCAGAACTGACCTTTACATTTAGGTTGCAACTACAGCTGTCATTTTGACAGGATACTTTCAAAGAATTTAATGGTAGAGGTCAGAATTCTTTACCATTAACACTCAAGGCTACCAGCTCATGTAGCTTTGACTTCAACCAAGAAATACAGGAGATCCCAGTAGCAAAGCATATAGTAGTAATGCCGTCAGTACTAACAGGTACATTTAAAATAACTATAGAAAATAATAGCTCTAAATTTATTTAGCAGGGAAAAAACAGTACGCATATGCACTTTGGTCTGAAATTGAACTCTACTAAGGTTTTCTTTCTTCATTCTCGGCATGTCATTTCAAATTAAATCCATGCAAGAAAAAGAAATAAAATATTACAGTGCTGCTAGATACCGGTAGACTTCACAAAGCAGTAACAGTTAACAATCCTAGTGGTTGCCACCAGAAATCACATTTGATTTCTAACCTTATGAATAAATTGTATTCAAAATGGGAATCATATTAAAAATGTTAATTGACACAAAACGTATTTGACTTAGCTGTGTTCAAAGTACTCAACACAACCTAAGTTAGCCATGAAATAACAAAACATGCAGCCCACACACAAAGGTCTCAAATTTCAGCTATGTAGATCTACCACCCCTCAACCCCCATTTGATATTTTCCCCAAAATGACTGAAGGAAAAAACCTAGAAAATGCACTTAGATATTTCCTGTACACATAACCATACTTCATTTTGAAAACTAAGTATGTAGAACAAGAAGTAGTACTCAAAGTTTAACTTAATGTTTATTTGATTGGACATGAGAAACGTGCTGGGAGAAATAGATTGTCCATGTGTGTTGTTTTTGTTTTTTTCTTCCCAAAAATGTCAAGTGGTCTTTGAACAGAAACAGTGTAGAAACAGTTTCACATGACTTTCAGTCTTACTTTTGGTAAGTTGTTGGGTTTTTTCCCCAGTTGATTTAAACAGGGTATGGCACCAGCATAAGGTATGTTTTTCCCAAGAAGGTTTCAAGTAGCTTTTCATAGCATGGATGTGCAAAACATGAAATGAAACATCAGCAGTGCAAAAAGCCTCTGTTAAGTCAGCAACTTCTTTTTTATGATGTCTTCATTCTTCTAATAGAAAATTACTCATTCACCATTTTTTGTACATCAGATGTCTTCTGAAGCAGTTTCAACTCACTGGGGTCTCTGCCTACATTAATATCTCTCACAATGTTTATCACAGCTTGCTTTTTGTTTAAAATCAATGGTATCATTACTGCTGTACTACATAAATAAATAAGTAAAAATAAAAAGTAGTATAATTTCCATGAAATGTCCCCTCTGGATACTTTTCACTTTTCTGCTCAACCTTTCTGGATGTCACTTAGCTCACAGCCTGCTGAAGTAATTTTTTATCTCTTTTTCAACTCAGTAGCATTTTCCCATCTCCCTTCATACAAACATCACTAGTGAGTTTGCCTTCTACCCATATAAGCTTCCAACAGTTAAATTCCTATGTTACCAGCTGAGAAACCTGCTGATTTGATTTGTCATGAGCACTTGGCACATATTCATTTGTACTGAATGAAGATTAAATATATTCTTATATATACAGGCAAGATTTCAGTTTTAATTCAGAAGAGCTGTGACTATCAGGGTAAGACTGTAGGTTAAATTATAAACATGTCTCTATAAAATACATTGGATTTGTCTTTTAATTACTGAACTAATGTATTAACAACTAACAATTGTCCAGTTAAGTGTATGGATGTTTTTACCCAAACATATCTTTCCTTTTAACTGTTCCCAATTCAGACTTCTAAATGTCAATTGCTTTTATTGACACAATTTTTAAAAATTCAAAATACATCTGGGAAAAAATCAAGGGGTATCAGCTAGTTAAGAAACTTGACTTCATAAATTGTAACTTACTGACCTTCCTGAGCTTCATTCAGTGCCAGAACTGCTTTAGGAGGTGGCTTTACAGATCTTTTGAACATCTCACTATGATGTTGCTTTATCTCATAAGTTGCTATCAGTTGTTTTATCTCATACCAAGTACAGAAGCCCTACATTCCTCCACTACTGCTCCAAAACACTCACCTAACAAATGACCTTGCAAGCCTGCATCTCAAACTGAACCTCTGGAGACTCTGTGTGGAGTTACTCTGTCTACTTGTTTTTGCTTTGTCTATGAAAGCTCATTTTAGAAATAATCTGAATGGGAACCTCTACAGTGTTTATTTAGGCTTTTTATACTGTGAGGTATGAACACTGTACTTCTTACTTTTTGGAATGAAGACATAAGTGTTGATGTTAACAAAAAAAGAAGGCTACTATCATGTAGAATAGTACCTCTACTTCCATGACACTAAAATAGAAGTGTAAACCTGGTATTGCTGTGCATCAGATTTCTTTTTCAGTATGACAGAAAGCCTGATTTGATTTTACAGGGATCAAAGGATGGTGTAAGAATAAGCTAGCAAATCTGTTTCCCCACTTTGTGAAGATATTTAAACCACAAGTCTTCCAACATTACCTGATCCTTCCAAAAAGATTTGTGGGAGATCAGCTTGATGTGCACTCACTTTTTAATGTCACCTGCAAAAGTCTAGCTCAAAATGTCATTTTCAAAAAATTTTGTGGGACACCTGATGTGGAAATCTTAATAAAAAGTAAACCATGTACACATTACTGTGTCACACATGGTAGAAGGACTAAGAATTACTATTGTTCCTCTTTATTAAGAAAAAGATAATGAAACTTCACTGCGCATCTTTATACTTGTACACAGATTTGCAGGGCTTTGTTTCACTCTCATTGGTTAAGAGGGTTGAATCATTTTTATTTCCTGAGGTTTTCCTACCTTGTATATAGGCTAGAAATTACTGCTGTACCTCCACCAAATATTTCTTATTAGACATATTGGACTGCTTCTTCTAAAGTGGAAGTTTTCATCATTTTCTTTGAAAAACCAGGTCTACACCTTCTGCATAGGTTGTCATTTCTATTAGTCACACTTGCTAAAACACAGTATCGTATAATTGCTTCTTTATCTTTTTTTTTTCCTGAGAGTTCTTTATTGGCAAGTCACAACAAACTGTTAAATTTGCTACATTTGCCATGAACAGCTTGTGAAACATGTCAACTTTCTCTATAATTTTCACAGGGCTTTAATTACGAATCAATGTGATGTTATGAATAGGGGTATTCATAGCTAATGCTTTCAACATGGAATAAGCAATATTTCTGTTCCTTAAACACTGCACATATCCACAGACACTTCATTCTGGATTACTTCTTTTGTGAATACCAAGGCATATGCATTTTACTCAATCTAATGGTCAAGTTAAAAGGAAATGATGTATTCCCCATGGAATTTTACATTGCAAATAAGGATGAATTTTCTAACTGGAGAGCTGCAATTCTCCTGAGACTGTTTGTGACTGACACTATATTTTATCTGCACATTGAAACAACACACTTATCAAATGGAAAAGAAGAAGAAAAATTACAAGAGATTTGATCTTCTTTACAGCTTCTAATAGTAAAATACACTGTATGATTAATGAACCTGTCAACTGTAATGGGAAGAATATGTAACAAGTAACTGTGCATTACTTGCTTGTGATTTTTATCTTTTATAAATGCAGCCATGTGTAGGATGATAAGATTAACTCTTTGTGCTTTTAAGTGAACATTATATGCAAGAATAATACAATCTCCGCTGTTTATTGTCTTTCTGTCACTTCTCAGTCTTAAGAATTGCGATTTTCCCTAATTCCAAAATAACTGCATTATTATTTCATTTGGCATATCCACACCTCTACTGCTAGATAAATTATTGCAGAGATGACATACAAAAAAGCCCATATAGCTCACCTGCCTTTTTCCATTTAGTTTCTTATGCTTTATACTCTCCAGGTTTTCTGTGTGAAACACAAGAGTTTGTTCAGGATTTTTCTAGGGACTACCAGAGAGCCCTGGGCACACACTGGAACCTGCCTGGCATCAAGGCAGCAGGGTATGAGGGATACCTGCCCTACAGACCTCTATAATCTTTGAGATGCTCTCTTTTGTATCCTTACATCCTATACCATAGCAATAACATTGGGAAAAGCATCTTTCATGTCCCATTGATGCAACATTCTAAGGAATTTTAATGTTTAAATTTCATTGCAGTGGTAGGACCTTGGCATAGGAGCCCAATCAGGGATTTCTGGCATTTTTTCTTACCAACTATTAAGAGCGAATAGGAAGAGCAGAGTCTTTGCATCTAAAAATCAGAAACTTCATAATATGATAGCAGTCAGATACATCCAAGGAGAACGTTATATAAGTAAATGCTTATGAAATTTCCTTGTCCTCAGAACAATGTCCAGTGGCATTAAAGTAAGAGGAGATTATTTATTGTCCTTAATTCTGTATTTATTTCTTGACATTCAACTATCTCATTGCCTGTAATTGCCTTGGATAGCTTGTGGCACTGAAAGTAGTACACACACATTCCACATGTACAGAGATTCTGAATTAGCTATATAGGAAGTGTTTGCAATTGGAATCGAGTCTGTAATTTTGTTATTCGTAAAACAAATTTATCTAATTGTATGATCAGAAAGAAAGCATTTAATAAGGTTTTAATGTACTTGAAAATATTCATCATGAATGAAAACAATCTGTTTCCCTTTAACATTTGGGAACTTGAAATGTTCAGTTTTAAAATTAAGTTCTAAATTAAAGTAGATTAAGAAATCAGACATTGGATGGGGGAGAGCATTTAATATGTTTAGTGTGGACCTGGAAAATATACTCATTATTAAATTGATGTTATTATGAAAATAAATGTGTCAAAATGGATGTCATTTGTTGTTATGTATATAAGGAAATCAGTAAGTTAAAAAGAAGGACAAGTTCATGTTAAACAAAACCACTGAACTTCTGTACTTAGAATACTAAAGAATAACAAGGAAAAAAATTAACTATTACAGATGCAAAGAGAATCCACAGAGGAGGAACTATGGACAGTAAAATAAAGTACTTCTCTTGAAAAAGGAATAAGAGCAGTTTTAGGGTGTTGCACATGAGATAAGCTAATGTCTATAGTCATTACAACATACTACAACCATTGTTACTGTCATTATTCTTAAACAATCTATCTGTAAGTGCTGAAAAGATAAGCTGACAGGAGAAAAATCAACACAGATTTTGAGAGCATACCGTATCAAGCCTGTATAATTTTCTACTGTGATGGAAAATTTGTTCTTTTTCTTGGTAGAAAGTAATAGATCTAACTTAGTTTTACATTAGTAAAGCTATTAAACCTGTCTAAACAATATATTAATAAACAAACCAGAGAAACTGAAAGTCAGAAAGTAATAAAATTGGATTCAACAAATTAAAGTGGGAGGACAGACCAAAGATAATTCAGCAATCACATCACCCTTTCAGAAGAAAAAATAATAAAATATGAACACAGCAACAAAGAATTATAAGAGATTTAGGAACCATAATGTAAGGAAAAGTGGAAAAAATTATTATTCAGCCCGAAAAACTATTTTTCTTGCAATACATATCAAAAAGACAATTATCACTATTCTGTTTTCAGTGAGGGTAGGAGAGGAAGTAATTATCTTAATTGTATCAGGAGATATTTATGCTTGCTATTAGGAAAAAAACACAATCCTAGATATTAGAAAAAAAACAATCCAATTAGTGTTAAAATAGTTCTCCACTCTTTAGCAGTAAAACAGTGATTTTAAGAGACCGCTCATTCAAAGTTTTTTAAGAAATAAGTAAATACCTGTCAGGGATGTTCTAGGTTTGAGTCCTTAGCTTGGTAGCAAAAGAAGAAACTAGATGAGCAGCTTTCAGGGACCTTTTTTTAATATTCTTTATAACTTCAGATTTATTTTCCAAGGCTAGCTTCTTACTAGCTTTACATAGCTTTGAAGGAAAGTGATCAGAGAAACTGTGAGTCCATGATACTAAAAAAGAGAGCATATGCCCTCTCTTGACATTGTCTCCTGTGAAGCAGCAGTTGGAGGATAAAGAGAGTCTTGGACAAGCTTGAACAATGACTACCCTGTGATACTGGAACACCAAAGAGCACAAGGTAGTGTAATTCTTCCCAGAACAAAGACTAGTAACGGAAAATTGCAATTGACTTTTACTAGTCTACTCTTGCATTCAATTCTTATTTCAAAACAAATTGTCAAGTGCTCATCAAGTCCATTGTTCTTTTTCAGTTATATTTATACACCATTCCATGCTGACACAGAGACCTCTTGCAGCTGTAGTAAAGATCCACCAGTACCACTAAAAGCAGATCCCATAGCCTAACATAAGACATGAAAATGGTAGCTGTGCACCATGGTCTAGGCTGATATGCAGTAGCTCCCCTGGCTGCTTTTACAGCCCTCCTCTGCTTTCAGCAGAATGTGCTGACACCAGTTGCCTTCACAGGATGTTAAACTTGACAAGATATCAATGACATGATTTGTCTGCTGTAAATGTCCTGTAGCCAAACTGTCCCCTTCTATGTAAATGCTTACTGAAAGAAATGTCTTAAACCCTGGACTAAGTGTTGATGTAGTGCTTCAAAGGCTGGAGAAATCAGGCATTTACTGAGTTGTCTGAGTTGGTAAGTAGCAGTTTATTTTTAGTGCTTTCAGAATTGGCATGAAATGCTTTCCCTGGCTAGCATTTCTGCTCTGACTATACGAGCAGCCAGTTAATATGTTAACATATTAGACTTGCCAAAATAAAACTCCTAAACCGCACCCACTGACATTAATGATAGACTGTGGAAAGGTTATTAATAATCTGAGTTCAAGTTTTGCTACCAACTGTCAAATCAAGTGTTATGCTACTGAATTCATAATACAACACTGGAGTGAAGGAATTCTCTGCATTTAAAAGGTTTATTGATGTAACTATATTAGTGTTCCATTGTGTATTTTATGTCAAACAGCTGAAAGTTTTATTCTCATTTGTATGATTATTTGCTGTTCTGCTTATTATCTTTGGAGGGAAAAAAAGGACTATGAACAACATCTAGTTAGTCTTTTAGGATTAAACTTCAATATGTAAAGAATTTTTTTTCCGGGGTCCTCAATTTTCATGATGATTTTTCAAGCACTAGCATGTATAGAGATGACTGTTTTTTCACCTTTTGCTTGTTCATAATGAAGCTGGCTGGGACTTCTTCAATGAATGTTGTTTAGTTAGAAAATACAATTTTATAAAAAAATAAGAACTGGTGCAGAAATACACCAGCTATCAAACATTAAGTCAGGAAATGCTGTGGTGGAATGTTTGACTTCTTTGCTTGGTCACTGAGCTGAATCTGAATTTTCCATGTGTACCACCAGCCCTTGGACAGTAGCTTGTTCTGAAGCTGATAGTTAATTCTGCTGCAACTCTCCTCTCCTCCACTTTAGAGACTGCTAACCAAAGTGATCATCACTACCATTCAGGGATTACTATGGCACTGAAAATTTGTCTTCATAATTTGGTTGCTTACACACCAGCTCTTCCATCTTTGGGCCTAAGCATACAACCACTTCTCTGTTTGGAACTGATTATCTTTTTGACCATCTGACAGTGTCAGTAAATGGGTTTATTTCTGGTTAGCTTCAGCATTCTCATGATAACTTGATATATTGCTGTGGAATAAAGCATTATGTTTAAAGAAATACCAACCCATTTTGCAAATTAGAGGAAGGTTACAGATGGATTCTGTTGGTTCATTCTTCTTTTGCATTAAAAACTTTGTCACTGTGTGTTTGTTGTTTTATAGAAGATGTAGCCTTATTGATTAAAGGCATTCTCTTCATTTTTCTCTACAAATTACAACTAGTGTCTCTATGAAACTCCTTTGGGGAAGAGACAGTAGATCTCTGTTGCAATTCCAGATACCAAAGTGTCCTGGTTTGAGCCAGGATGAAGCCAATTTTTCTTTCTAGTGATTTTTTTTTCCTTCAGTGAGCTTTCTTGTAGCTAGCAACAGCGTGTTCTGCTAGGCTGATAAGACAGTGGAATGTTTTTCTAACTACTGAGGCTTCAAGGCTGCACCTGCACTCTGCCAGCTCAGATCTGTGACCCCTCCGTAGGAGGCTGAGTTAGACAGACAGCAAAATTGGCCAAAGATATTCCATTCCATATATCTACGTAAGCTCAAAGGAAGGTCAGAGATCACAGAAGACAACTTCCTCCCTTCTTTTTCTCCCTTCTTTTCCGTCCATGGCTGGCATCCAGGGAGGACTCTGTTCATCCATCACTGTCGACCCTTAGGCTCGGGATCTCCTGACCCCCATAACTCTCTGCTCTGTTCCAGCAGCAGCTCCGGGATTCCTCGGGACTCTTCCCAGTTCAGGGAAGTGCTGTGGGAGTTGCTGGGGTGGGGGCAGGCAAGAGGCTTTTGCCCATATATCTGTATATAATTGTATATATTTCCTTGTATTATTCAGTAGTGTTTCAATTAAAGCTGTGTAGTTTAGTTTTCAATCCAGCCAAGTCTCTCTCTTTTTCTCTCTCTCCTTCCCTACCTGGGTGGGAGGGGGAGGGGATCGAGAGCATTGTTGTTGGACCTGAGTCAAACTGTGACACAAAGCTACTCCAAAATATTTTTCTTATAAACACTTTTGGAAAATTCACCTCTGCCTGTTAGAAGGGTGAAGCACCCCAGTTCCAACAATGTCTTGGGTTTGTTTCTTACATCAATTTAAAAATTAGGAGCCTACCCCATCTCCATAGCACAGGTATTGTGGAGAGGACCTGCCAGCTAAAATAAATTTGTAAAGACATTTGTAAATCAGAGCAAAAATAACAGAACATTTGCTAGAGCAACGAGGATTCAAAATGCTGTAATTTTGCAAATGTGCCACTCCTAAATCACTTTCAGTAGTGCAGGCCAGATGCAATAGATGAACAAGAAACCACCGCAGGGAAATGTCAAGCTTTCTTGTTTGGAATGAACCATTATTGCAGAAGATAATAATAATTTAAAAGTCTGCCACAGCATTCCTCACCTACTGCACTGCAGACCTTGTTAGTGCTTGTGGATACTGGCAATTGTTACATGCAATTACTCGTATTACTTTATAAAGTGTTCTGTAACTGCACTCTAGTGATTCTGACAGTGTTTCTGTGTCCCTTGGCTGTTTGAGTGTCTCATTGTATAACCTCATGATGTTGTTTTTGGAGCAAAGCTGTAAAACTGTAAAACACACCAGAAATGTTCATGTACTTAAGGTGACTCTGATGGAGTTTGCTTAACTTTCAACACATCCCTCTGAATACAAAACTGAGGTCCCAGCCCTGAATGCTTATTCACAGCTGTTACAAATTAATTTATGCTCCAGATGATGGTCAAGGCTACAAATTAAAGCATCAGAAAATCAAGTTATTTAATAATTTTCTTAGACTACTTTTACTTCCTCATTGTCGATTTACTTTCTTATTTATAAAAGCATGAGATAAAGTGGATGCAACTTCATCACAGACCCATTCAAGAGCAGAACAATGATATTGGAAGGCCAAAATCATATCACTGGAAATGAATAAACATATTGTTAATACAGAACAAATATTGCTTTCACACCTTCGAAAGGATAGAAACATAAAATGTGATTTTGAACAAATGGGCAATAAAACACTTCTGAAAAAAATGTGTGCATAGGTTATATATTGCATATGATGAAGAGATGAGAGAACTCTGGTGGATGAAAATCTCCAGGTGTTTCCTAATTCTCTAAGTGGGCATTTTTAGGGCTTAAGAATTTCACACTTGACAGATGTAACTTCCTCAACCTTCTGGTAACACTCTAGGTACATTAGGGAACCCCAGAAGGCAATGCTGGATTTAATTTTTCTATTTTGCACTTCATGCACAGTCTTTCAGGTCAGCTGCTTGCTAAGTGCCTCCTCCAGACAGCCTACAAGGTCCAACATTGTGTACATACAAAACACTAAAATTATCTGGGGGCTGAAAACCCTGCAAAACTGTAAAATATCATTACAGTTTCATAGACACCAGCTTTGAGTGGCAGGTTTTTGGTCCCAAATACTGATTAGTTTAATGGCAGTGACTGCAGAGAGTTCTTACCTAATTAAAACAGCATTACTATAATTTTTTGCCCCATGATGAAGATAATTTTTCTGGAGACTTGATGTTCCAAAAATGAGTCTCTTTGTAAATACTATTGAATTAAAATAAGGATAGCCATTGATATGCAGTCTGCCTAGTAGAAACTCATGAAAACCTCATGCTTTTGTTTACTTCACCAATCCTGTTACTCTTCCCTGCTAATGTAAATAGATAATTTGCAGAAGAAAAATCTGTACATTTTTGGACTTCAGTTTTGCTGCTACAGTAAAAGACTCACAGGTTTGCATTTAAATTAGGGGTTTTTTTTTAATCCCAAATTTGCCACAGACATCAGGAGATCAACAGGAGAGCAATTTTGCTGTAGTCTTCAGCTGACAGAATATATGTTCCCTAATAAAACATAAACAGAGCCACTACTCTTCTACTGTTGCTTTCTGCCTTTGAGTTCAGGATGGGTATGCATTCCAGATTTGTCACATAAACACACTTCTTCACCCTTTTTCCCCCTGAATTTATCACCTTCTCCTTTGCTTGTATCAATCCATTTCCTCTCCTCCAATCAGTTATTTCACTTCTTGGAGGAGGATGTGGATCACAATTTTGTTTTCAGCTTAGTAAACATAGGAGTTCAGAAATTGACCAACAGAAAGCACATAGTCATAAAAATATGATGTTTTCAAAACTGTGCTTGGGAATATTGAAAATGCTCACACCCTATAGGAGCTACAGCAAACAAAGGGCAGCACTTGTTGTCCTCACAGCTTTTGACAAAATTGCGTTCTAGCAATAGGCCAAAGACAGAAAACTGCTGCCTGAGTTCATAAAAAATTCCCTCACTCAAGTGCATAAACTTTTAACAACTGAAACAGAAAGTGTGGCTGAATAATAAAACTTTATGCCACACCTCATTCATTTGTGAAAGTCTTTCTCACCGTAGCTGCAGCGGGGAAGCAGGAAGTGTGCAGTAAGATCTTTACTCTTTGTAATGCAGATGTCTTTTTAACGAAGGTGTGATTATATTCTGAATAAGTCAGCCTCGGTGCCTGGCATTCACTCACTCTT
>NW_009952893.1:870407-898178 GCF_000747805.2 Chaetura pelagica | reverse complement strand
TTTCCTAAGACATTTTAATAATTAAGTAGGGGTTTTTTGCATGCTTTTTGGAACTGTCCATCCATTTGAGGCAGTGAATATGAGAGGCACAGTTTGACCATACCAGAATTATGACACTAGGTTATTGCAAGGGCAGCAACCACCGACTGCATGTGAAACTGTTTCTTCCTTAACAGCATGTCTCCAATTCAGGTTTAACTTTACTTTTATCTTCTGTTTGTTCATCCACATTTCTAAAGATTTAAATAAATGTGCAGTCACATTTGTTCATGGAAAGTAGCAAATGAATAAAACTGCTCTGGACAGATTTGAGTTTCACAATGTATGCTGAAACAGATGTCTTCTTTTCAACGGCTCTGTAAAGAATTATTAATATGGACCTTCCTTGGTTATGGAAGAGACAATTAGGAGCTTTAATCCAATATCTAATATTTCAAAAAGTTATTTTTTTATTAGATTTCAGCAGCAAAGAATACCATTAGATAGATCACCAGAGTAATAAGCAACATGATGCTAGGTTCCACCCCATCTGTGATATTTTAAAAATACAGTCTAACAGTGCCAACCTTCAGATTTCCCATAGGAACATTTATAAGTATACAAAGCTCAATAGGAAGCACTGATGCTGTATTAAGGACTTGTGTCATTTTCACTACAGAATAAACATGCACTATAAAGTGGCATGAAGGATTTTATTAGTAGAGAACTGAAGTTTGGCTTATATGAACTATTTGTTTCTGTTCTGCTCTGAAATTTTCTGAACTTTTTCTGCTGCACCAAGGCAGCCGAGTGGCAAAAATTTAGGAGGTTTTTTTTAATGAACCCACTTTTAACCCAGAGTGAGAGAGCATTAAACATGGTTTATAATCTGTTCAATGAATTTGATAGCTGTAGTTTGGCCCCCACTGGATACTTTTCCATATTTCAAAAGCCACTCTGCTTCTCAAATTTGGCACAGCTAGCAATTTTTGGTGATAAAAAGCCAAGAAATGAAATTGTAGGGTGTTGGAGATTGGGTTTACGGACTATTGGAGAAGCTGTGAAGAGGAGAATATACAAGGTCTGTCACAGCCATCTGTCCCCGCCCAACCAATTTAAGGAACAGAAATGCTAAGTGATTTGCTCAAAAGGAGGCCTATGCAGCCTGCCATACAGGGTTGCCAGAACTAATCCTGACCTGAGAATTTGCTCTCAGATAACTAGTGTAGGACCATACTATAGTTGAAGATCACCCCAAATAAGATTATGCGTTTTCTGGTCAATTGGTTCAAATGCTTTACAGTTACTTCTTTGTGGACAAATAACATATAGCTACAGTTAAGCCAAGGGTTAGGAGCTGCTACTAGAGTTGTGGTTCAAGAGTTATACTGAAGTCCTGTTTCTCAAAGCCATAGATCTAACTTCCTGACATTTTTGTGACTCCTTTTGAACACTGAGTATAATAAAATGCTACAGCTCCGTCAGTGGTGAAGAAAGTGCCAAATATGATGTTGCTCCGGATGGGAAATTTGAGAAGTTCTCTGGCAGAAGCCCCTCACTCATGGGGCTAGGATGGAATGAGGACAATGGCTAGAGAGAGAGCATAGATTAAACTTACTTTAATTGCTTTTTAATGGCTGCATCACAGTTAGCTTAACTAAATTCTAGCAAGTGATAACACTCCAGCTCTCATCCTGGTCTCTTGGCTCATTAATGCAAGTAGATAAATCTCTCAAATCTCCTGTTTTCCTGAAAGCTGAGTCTAGCACAACTATTGAAAATGACCCTTACATATCGCTCATTCGAACCCAGGTCCTGATCCATGGCCACTGCCAGTTGGTTTTCATGTTCACAACACCAGACATCAAAGACTTTGGTTTACTGGTGGATGGGTGGACTGGGACAGGGGCTGCAATTAGTTTTCAGGAGGCCAGAGCCTAAAGATCCAGGTCTACCATTAGGTCTTTAAAAGACTAAAAGCTTGAATGCAGGCTAGAATCACTAGACAAAACAGGTTATTGATGAGTGTTTTTACAGTTGTGGTTGACTCTAGTTTGTTAAATAATTAAAGTAGGTAAGGATTTGTGGCAAGATGAATTGAAGAACTGAGTTTGAAACTGGATTCTTTCAACAGAGCTACAGATATTTCTGATGAGATCTGAGGAAAATCTCTTCATACAATACCTGCAGCAGAGAGGATTTTCTAAATCAAGCTAGGATTTGATTAGGATGTAAAAAACTTGACAAACTGGGTTTTCTAGGGCTTTTCTGGGCAAGGAAGAGACTTGACCTTAGTAAGACTGAATAGCTTATCTAGGACAGAGCAAGCATCTTGCAATATAAGACTGGGATTAGGCTGAGGTTCAGGCAGGTGCAAGAGAGCTCTGCAGTGCATCACTGGATCTTGAGAACATGCTGTGTTTGAGAGGACCATTCTTACTAGCAAGTGAAGATCATTAATTCTAAGAGGCATATAGACCACAGGGCTACACTTTTAGTTAGGCCAAAGTTGATATCAAGGTAGGTGAGTGTTTGGGACATCATGTGAGAAGAACTATATTTATTCATAGAAATGGATGTGAGCTATGAAGAAATGCATTCAGAAGGAAATACTTATAAAGAAGCATGATATATAGTTTTCTTGGATCACTGACAATGAACCTTTGACTTAACTACCAAATTTGGCATCACAAGTGGCTTAGACTTACCCCAGCTGGTCAGAACTGTCCCTTTGCTCCTTTTTTTGGTTGGTACATGCTATCTCCACATATGCACACAAAGAAATCTGATAGTAGTATATAAAATACTTGCCTGAAACAGCAACAATAGCAAAACATTAAATAATCTAATCCAGAGAAGGAGTCATCCATGAGTTAGGTTTGGTCTGCCTTTCTGTCCTGAAAGGGTATTAGTTTATAACTCCCCACCTCACCCTGCCTCAAAGGCTATACATCATTAATGGTGCAATAAAACTATACAAGGTTAGCAAAAGTAGTCTGCCACCATACACCAATATGCAGATACAATAAAAGACAAAATCACTTGTCACAGCTACCTGGGCTGTTAATTATTCTTAAATACGTTTATTAGGCATATTTCAATTTTAAAATCTCATTCTATATTTGCAAGTTTTTTACTTAGTGCACAATAGATAATCAGCTGTGTGTGCTTGGGACAACTGTAGTTCAAATCTCCCTGGTTGTTGCTTCTCTTCTTGCTTCTATTTAGTCTACAGCCAGATTTTAACATTTTTAACAGGGAAGAATCTAGAGGCTATGGTCAGAACCAAGCATCTGATGGGCTTGGTCCTCTGCAACCTTGCACTGTAGCCCACAGTGTAAATTGTGGGATAAATTCTCTTTCCTAAAGCCCTTTTAAGGATTTGTGCAAAATATTACAGACGTAGAGGAATGAAACCTCCAAAAACCTCCAAAATACGAATTTCTGCCAGCATTGCTCTATGGCAAAGATTATCAGCTGTTCCTACTCTACCAGTCCCCTCCCAAAGCTCACAAATGGACCAGAACTGTGTGAAGAGAAGAAAGAGAACTCCAGATGTAATGAATTGCCATAAAAAGACAACTGTAGCATTTTCCTGAGAAGTTCACATCTCCTCTTAAAGTATTAGTCAGAAACAGATACAGCAGTAGTAGCAATATCAGCCTCCCCGTGCCAAGGGTGTTTGTGTTACACACACACAGAGCAAGGTGTGCATCTTATACAGATGATACAGTCCCAGTTTGGAAACTGCACTTGGTCTAGGTCCCATGCACCTTGTGAAAAGCGACTGTATCAGGGCAGAGCAGTATACAACAGTGTTTGATAGAAAACAGAAACCTGGAGGACAGAGTGAAACCATTCCTCTTCTTATTCTGAATCTAGCAAGGAAATGCTGTCCCTGAGCATCGAGAATTTTGTGTGACAATGTGTACAGCTGCACAAAAAGCACACTGAGGACTGAAGCCACTTTTACTCTGGTCTCTAAATACAGTATTTTACTGCAGCAAGAAGGACTTAGACTCTTGGTGACACTCACCAGCAAGAAAGTGTCTGCCAGGACTGAGTTGTGATTTGAAGGTAGTAGGTATGCTATTAAAGGGAAGTAGCTTCCTACATCCAAAGTGAAGGTTGCCAGATTCCGATTAAAAATAAACACATTTAATGAATCAATAACAACAGATCAAGATTTTACTCTCTTCTGCACTTTAAACCGTACATGTATACATACACAGCTAGTATATGGCTTAGGTAGAGGGAGTATAGGTAGTTTCTGGTCTCTCTTGCTGTTATTAAATGGTCCTGAGAATAGCATTGATTTATACTTTTATGGTAGATGCAACTCCCGATGAAATTTGTACATATGATCCACTAGGGAAGTATTTATTTTAATTATATATCTTAACCTACTCAGATTTCTACCTGAAATTTTCTCCTGAAGAGTACATTATACTCAGTAGTTTACAGCAAAGTTAAAGTTCAACCTTCAATGTGGAGGTAAGTATTCAAAACTAAAGTAAGTTTTAAGAACATGTTTTCAATAGCTGCAAGTTGCTTCTTGAAAATTTCCAGAATATACAGCTATGCTTACTCCTAATCTCCATTTTCCCTTGCCTAATGCTTGAAGGGAGTTGTGGGTGTTTGGTGTTCCAGGAAAGAGCAACTGACAGGCTCTTGACTTCTGTAGCAAGAAAACAAAATTGAATGAACTATTTTGAAACACCTGGATGCTTTTAAAGTGTCAATCTGTACAAAAACCCCCATATATTACAGAATGTGTGTTGTGTTTATTTCAATACTATGCACACATTTTAGATGACCTTAATAACCTACCAGTGATTTAAGTTCTTAGGAGTGAACCTCTTTTTCAGAGTCAGGCTACTCAAACTTTTCAGATCAGATCCAGTAAAACAAACAAAGCAGAAAAGGTATTAAAGGATATCCTTAGCGTGAAATTTATGTTGAAGTGCTTTCCTGAATAGAATTAACTTAAAGACATGCTTGAGGTCTTTCTTGACAGAAGACTTACATCACACCATGCAATCACAGAATCATGGTAAAAGGGTAGAGATACACAAAAAGAGACAGATAAAATTCTACATTATTTAAATTAATGTAATAACCATATCAGTGCTTTCAAAGCATTGAACATTTCACCATATTTCAGACTTCCAGTCCACAAGTTTCATTTCTAAGCACATAATTGCATCTCTTTTCTTCATACCCCTCAGCTTATAAAGATTCCATGCCTTTGTGAATTTAAAAAAGAAAGTTATGCACTGAAATGAAGAAAAAATATACTACATTATGCTGGTTTTGGCTGGGGTAGAGTTAATTTTATTTGTAGCGGCTGGTATGGGGCTGTATTTTGGATTTGTGCTGGAAACAGTGTTGATAATACGGAGATGTTTTAGTTATTGCTGAGCTGGGTTTACAGAAAGTCAAGGCCTTTCCTACTCCTTACACAGTGAGCAGGCTGGGGGTGCTCAGAAAGCTGGGAGTAGGCACAGCTGAGACAGCTGATCCCAGCTGACCAAAGGGCTATTCCATACCATATGACATCATGCTCAGCAATGAAATTAGGTGGAAGGTTGGTGGATTGGGCTACTGCTCAGGGACTGGTTGGACATCATTTGGTTTATGGTGAGCAATTGCTTACATTTGCATCACTTGTGTTTCTTGGGTCTTATTTCCTATGCTTTGTCATTTTCCTTTTATTACTTTCCATTCATTAATCTAGTATTATTATTACTACTATTTTTTATTGCTTTATTTTATTTCAATTAATAAACTCAATAAACTTTATCTCTACGCATGAGTTTTTTCACTTTTATCCTTTGTCCTGGTTTGAGTCAGGATGAAGGCAATTTTCTTTTTACTGATTTATTTTATTTTCCTCAGTGAACTCTCTTTTAAGCAACACGCTTCCTGAAACTAGCAGCAAGTTGTCCAGCTGGTGGAGTGATAACATTCGAATGTTTAGTTACTGCTGAGAGACCAGGGACGCTTTGCTCGGCTTGTTAAATTTGCTGCTTTGGACACTAAAGGAGCAGAAGACTCATATCTACAGCCCTCCCGTAGGGAGGAGCAGACTGGACAGACTGCAAAATGGATGGAACAAACTATTCCATCTATATATTTCTGTGCCTTTTGGTAAAAATTCATGGATCATGGAAGTCAAGCCCTTCCTCTTCCCTTCTCTTCCATCCATGGCCAGAATCCAGGGAGGACTCCATCTATCCTCCTTTGATCCCTAGGCCCATGCATTCCTGACCCTCATCACTCTCCCCTCAGCTCCTGTCTGCTCTGCCACTCTCTCCAGCAGCTCTGGGACTTTTCAGGAATGTTCACAGCTCAGGAGATGCCCTAGGAGTTGCTGGGGGCAGGGGGAGGCTATAGAGGTTTTGCACATTCCTGAACATACTTGTATATATTGAACATATTTTCTTTTACCATTAGTATTTAATTAAATCTGTCTAGTTTAGTTTTCAATCTATAAGCCTCTCTCCTTATTCTGTCTTTCCTTTCCCTATGTGGGTAGGAGGGGGAAGGGGTTGAGAACATTGTTGTCATTGCTTTAATTGTTGATCCTCAGTCGAACCGTGACACCCTTCCAAAACCCTGTTTCTGGCTGGCTTAAACTACAACATACATTTCACACAGAACTTTTCTACTATAAACCAAATAAGAACTTTCTGGTAAACTGAAAGGAAGAGAGAGGGTATAGTGGAGAACCTACAGTTCTGTTGAATGAGAAGAGTGGAGCAGGTCCTGTGACGATGACCAGGGTCAGGAGATCACCACACAGATAGATCCACAGTGATGAGGCAGGTCCACAGTGGGGCCAGGAAGTCACGTCAGCAAGCAATGACTGGGGTCAAAGATCTCTGGCCAGGAACAGACATGGCCACAGCACAGCTCAGTTCAGTATCATGGTCAAGGTCTAAGTTTAAATACAGCAAAATGTAGTTCTTAAGCAAAGTGAGGGAGGGCCCCGAGGAGATTTCTAAGGGCAGTTTCCCAGCAGGCTGAAGCAGGTCACAGAGCTCAGGAGAGGGAGCTGCTCCTCACATGGGCAGCCAGACTCTTGCCTGCAGGACAGATGGCTGAGCTTGCAGGACAGTCAGGTTCTTTGCTGGATGGATGAAGTTGGTCTGGTGCCCAGGTATGGGATTCACCTAACTACACCACATGCCTCATCTAATAAAAAAGAAATGCCAATGACTAGATGAGCAAGGCTAAAATCTTGCAGAACAGACCACCTCTGCAACTCTGAATTAAGACTGCTGTATAGAATTAGGACTCACAGCCAGCCCCCCATGACTTCTTTTCCTGAAAGGACCCACTTATGTTACTTTACAGTATGGTAGAAGCAGTGCATTCTAACTCATATTGAATTTTGCCTCATATCCTGCTATTTCTTATTTTATTTGCTTAAAACGTAGGCTATATCCCAGTGGTGCCTCTACTGCTGAGTTAGCAGAACATTCCCTCTGCAGTCTGACTCTGGATTCTTGGACTTGCAGTTTAGGCAGAAACTCTTTGATTTTGCCTGGACGTCTTCCATTTGTATTGAAGAGAGAAGGTAGACTATCCTTCCACCCCTACTGCCTTGCTGATGGCCCAGGAGATAGCAGGACAATGTTTGGAGTCTAGCAGGACACCCTTCCAAGTGAAGTGCAAAGATAAATGAACACTGGCATGTCCCCTTCTAAAGCAAGGGCTGCAACCACAAAGCAACTGTATAGAAGGTGGTCACCACCATCCTGAGTTGTGTTTGAAAAACTGAGAAGCAAGACAATTTTCCTTGTCAAAAGAGACAGTTCAGTGAGAGGGATTGGGAAAACAAAAGAGCCAAATGCACCTAACTCTGAGCTGCAAGATAATCATGCATTCCAGATGCCAGCTTAGCTGTTTACTCAAAAAGTCCAGGAAAACACAATTGGATGGGTGAATTCCCCAGTGACTTAAATCTCATGCAGTGTCCTTGACTCAGCAGCTTCTCTCCAAGCATAAATCTTCTGCAGGACTTTTAGATTATATGTCTTTATAAGAACAGTGAAAAAGAAAACTCTTTATTCTTAAAAGCAACTGCTAGGAAAAAGCCACAAACAAATGTTTGGTAATTAATGATTGATGATGAAGCTAATTAATGAATGTATGAGTGCAAGGAGGATGAATGGGACAGTAGCAGAAAGGCTTTAGTAGGCCACTTAAAACAAAAGCCAACATGCTCCCAAATGCAGGAGCTCACTGGAGACCATCCAAGATGGGCAAAACTACTGCTGTCAAAAGAGCTGAAGGAAAGGATTTAGGCACAGCTGGTGGAAATACACAGTACAATTTCTTGGGGGTAATGTTAATTATATTATGATGGTCACAAGAGAGAGGCTGAATTTGTGTCCTGATGGAAATTGATTACCCTCCACAAGTTGTACTTAGGAGAGCCTCCAAACTGTGCCAATGTTTCCAAAAGACTGTCTGGCTTCTAGTCATAGCAAGTTAGCAATGCCCTGTCCCTCTAGCAGTGTAAAAGCCAATCTAATCAGGTGTGAAGCATTTGATATATGGAAAAATTAACCAGCATCTAGAGAGAAAACCTGGCACAAGATGAAGCAACCTGGCAGCTGAGACAATAGACCTGGAAAAATTTACAGGAGTCTCATTCCAGTTTTGTTGAAGGTAATTCTTTTCTGCTTTCTATTCTACATAGCTTTTATTTTATTTTCATTCTAGGCTGTAAATCCAAATAAGCAAGCTACCGTGTGCCATGACACCAATCTGCAGGAAAGTGCAATAAGAACTTTCCGTTTATTTCTCTCTAAATTCTCTTTACAAACATGGTCCTAAAACTAATTTACAAGCATCTTTTTATGGAATACAAATAATACGAGTTAAAATAGCTGAGAGTACATGAATTACAAAGTAACAGCAAAGTCTTACTATAATCAGTAAGTGGTCTCACAAAACAATGGAAAATAGTATTATTTTTTAATAAAGCACTTAGCTAAAATTGGTGTCTTGCAGACTGGAGAAATGCTGATGGAGTCTGGGAGCTCTTTCATAGAATTATTTGTCTAGACAAAGAATATATGTAATGTGTTGGGTTTTTTTCCAATAGAAAACAAAAACACAAATATCCATACTTAAAATTTCTCTACTAAAGTGTTTCATCCAAAGACACTCCCTTAGCTCTTTCTGATAATCACCCTTTTCTGGCTATCCTTGGATTTCTTTTGCCTTCTTCCTTGAAATGTTTGTTGCTTTTTTAAAATTTATTTTATTTTTCATGTCTGCACATGACTCCCTCAGGAGAAAGAAAAATAAATTACACCCATCTCTCTCTCCTCCCAGACTCTTCTCATTTAACCTTACTCCATGTGGTGAGAATTTTGGGAAACATCCACACTGCAGACCAGCTTGATTTGTATTCATGCATTTTCCTCCTAAACAGTGTGGTAACCTGCACTAGTAATTAACATCTTTAGCAGGATGGTTAGAGCTTCACTAGCATCATTTTTCACACTCAGCTCTAGAGGAAACTGATGTCTTTTCTACAAAAGCAGGAATATCAACTCCAAACTTAATTTGCTCAGGTACTACTATCACGGAAAGAGAATTGTGTTGTGCTGTATTGATCCTACAGTGGCAGTAATTACAGCAGTTGGAGCAGCTGCTCCTACATGTGTTGGAAGTTTAAGTCGATGTCATCAACTGTTATTACAGAGGAAATGTAGTGGCATATTTATGTATACATATTGAAGATATACAGTGATTTGAAGTAGCTTGCTTGGCACTATGTATGCCACTATCACTGGACACTTCTAGTATGAGCATGACAAGGAATGGATCCAGCATGGGGCAAAAGTGGACAGCAGAAGATAAATACGTGGTAGAAAAAAGGTATGGGACAGATGGGAAGATATTCCAGCAGAGACACTTTACAAGGGGTGTGGCTCTTCTACAAACTGAGTGCTAAGAAAGCTGAGTATATTGTAATCTCTGCAGTTTCTTTAGTAGCTGGGAAAAAGTTGAGGCAGGACAGTTAACAGTGTGATGATATCACAACATCATTTTGACTAATAAGTAGTAATAAGAAGTGTTTCCAAAATTGTTGTGAGGCACTTTAAATGAAGTTGTGTGAACAGCTGGCTTTGATCCTCTAGCATACCAGCACATGAATGCACAAGGACATGTGTACCTACTGGCAAACTAGGGACTACTTACATCTGGAAGCAAACTCTTTCAAACTGCTACAAGTTAGAGGCTAACAGTTTCTATACTGTCAAGCAATTTGTCAGTATTGAGGTAACAGAGATTTGCAGGTGATTGATGGTGTGATTAAATTATGAATGCTATATTTAGTTCACTTTCTTCAAATTAAAAAAAACAAATTAACAAATATCTCATTGCTGGGGCTAGGTTCAAAGTCAGGAAATAAGAACTAAGTACATTTCCTTCGCTGCACTATAAACTCATGGGCATGGAGATGTGTGATGGTCTGATAGGGCAAAATTATGTGGTGCTCTGTTATCAGCATTTCTTGTCATTATTCTATGTGCTTGCACTGATTTGGAGAAGCAGCTCTTTTATAATTCATACATTTTAATTCATGTCATGGAATCCTTCTGCTTTTTCTGTTTCTTCTGATTCTGAAACATATATCTGTGGTCTGAACTTGTGACTCTCATTTCTTTCTGCCTGGACCACTTATTCTCTTACGTTATTGGCTGAGACAGAATGTCCTACCAAAGGTATAGTACTTTCTTCCACAGAAGAAAGAAAACTTCTTCCTTAAGCTCTTCATGTTGACAATGGCTGTTATTGGTACTTCTTTTCCTTTGCTGTCCCTCTATTTCAACCCTGCACAGCAACCTTCTCAGATACCATCCTACAAAGAAGTGTGGTGGATACAATTCATTTAAAAGAGACTGGAACTTGCTACACTTGGGTCTGCACAATGAGTCTGAGTCTGTTACGCTGGTTATATTGATTTTAGGTATTTCAGGCTTGGGATGCTTCATGAAGTGTTAAATAAGCTGGAGAAGCCTGATCAGGTCAGGTAGCCATTTCCAAGGACTTTAAAAAGAAACCATACAGCCACACTGTGAATGAAGGACTGAGAATTACAGCTAGGAACAGCAGCAGGGTGTTTGCAAGAATCTCAGATTTTATCCTGTAGGAAAATCCTGAGATTTGACAGCCAGCAGAAAAGATATTTTGTGGTGAAAAAAAATAGGGCATTGAACCAGCATATGGGGCTTGTAGCCAGTAATGCCTTCTCTTGCTTGTGCTCCATATCCTGGACAATGTCATGAAATTTTGTTACCAACAGAAAGTGCCAAGAGGCCCTTAAGGGACCTTTTCACTTGATACTGCCACTGGGATTTATGAGTCAACCCCTTATCCGACCTGCACAAGCAAACACAAATGACAAGCACACATAAGCCCAATTTTAAGGAGCTTGTGCCTGACAGGTACAATTCAAGGAAGATTCCAAGAGAAGCATGAAAGGAAGTCATAAATGAACAAACCTTCCTTTCTTTCAAATTTCAACTTTGAACACACTTTTTTAGACTATATTTTCCTGGCTTACGAGTTTCTCTGCTTGCATTGTCCTTTCTACTCCTGCCTCCCCTAAGACTAGATGGGAATCTGTAGCATACCTCAACAGAATACGGTAAAATTACATCATACATAAGGCTGGTGTGAAAGTTTTAAAACTCTATGCACATCTACAACAGTACTTAATTAACATAAATTATATTTTATTACTGCCAACGATGTCTATCCTAAATTTAGTAGCAATAAGCTGGCTCTATCTTCACAACTGCACTCATGTGAAGATCACTGTGTTAGGCACATACCACACACAGTGCAACTCGCTAACAAGGGAGGGAGGTGTCAGTAAATATGTTTCATGAAAGAAGTCAAAAGACAGAAATGCAAAGGTATAGGGCTATTTTGTTTCATTTTGTTTAAATTTTCTGGGGAGTCAGTTTCTGTGTGGAAACTCCCGGCATTTGAAGCCTCGCTTTCAGAATATAAATGTAATTGAGGCAAAATGAAATTGTAGCTCCACGAAGGCCTAAATATGTCAGTCTGTATCAAGTAAAGCTGAGTGTTACTAAATCCTTGACAGAGCAGACTGCTGAACAGCACAACCACTCTTCACTGTTAGGATGGGCTTTGTTTACAGCTGTGAGCAGAACATGGAGAGGAGAAGAAGGTGGTACTGTTCCCCTTGTTCATTTTTCACCTGGATGGTTTGGAACTAAAGGTGTCCTCTGTGTGTATTACAAGTTTGATCTTTTTGTCAAAGAGCTGCAGTTCCTTCAGACTCATGCAGAGTGCCAGAAGAGACATGGAGAATTTTAGAACCCCTGTCTTCACCACACTTCTATAACAAGGATACATCAGGGTGGGCCAAACAAGGGCACGCAGCCCCATAGAGCTGAAGAATTATGTGCAAGGAAGCTTGGGCTTACACTGGGGTTATGCTCTCCTGTCTCCTGCTGTGTGAGTTCCAGAGTGATCTTTAAGGGCTGCTTCATGGGAATTGTGTTGTCATGGCTGGAGTCAAGGTATGCAGCACTCATCTGTTTGAAGAAACAACAGGGGAGAAATCTCTAGTAAATGAAACCCCTCAGAGAGTTTCTTTTGACTCTTCCTAGGCTTTTTAGAACGGAGAAATCAAGCTTAATTGGAATTTAAAGACATTATATGGTAGGAATGACTGACGACACTCATAGTTGAACTTGAATCGAAAGGACAAAACATGTAATTTATAGGAACTATTTCAAAACAGGGTATTTAAATATATTCAAATACTTGAAATATATTGAAATATATGTAATGCTTCTGCTTTTTAGGTAATAATTCAGAATTCATAAATAATAGTGTAACACCCATTAAAAGATATGACAAAAAAGTACTTTTCCAAGGAGTTGCAAAAGGTACTTATACATCCTGATACATCCTATACACTTATACATCCAAGTACATTCCTAAATTTAATCAAATGTTGCAAGATACCCTTTAGTCTAATTTAATGTACAAACATGGAGATAAAAAGAGAAAACAACTAAGTTTATACATTATCTTTTTCTTCATTATCTTCGTCATAGCAGCTGTGAGCAAGTCAATCATATAAGGCTAAAAAGAGCCTGACTTTCTTAAACCTTCCTAGCTTCTCCTCCCATTTATAAACTATCTTCTAAAGGATAAGCAAGTAACTTAATAATAGTTATTTTTTATTTATTTTAAGCCAGCTAGGCAATTTCTGGCAGGAAGTCTAAACACAGGAAATCTGTTCTGAAAACTTTAAAATAGCCACACTAATAAAGCACAGTGATGATCTACAACTTACATCAGACTTCAGCTGACAAAACTCACTTTCAAAAGGTTTAAACAATCATTAAAACGTTGGTGAGGTACTGACAAAAAGGTAAATAATAAATAAAAAAAGCATCTCCACTGTGGATTATTTCATAAATTCTGTCAGTCCACTATGTATTGTATGTTCTTCACAGATTATGACTGATCCATGACAGTCTTGAGACAGGCCATTGCAGTTGCAGTATTATGGCTTTAAATGTAATATTGGACATCACCATGAGAAAAGAATACCCCCAGGAGTCAAGGACAGAAGGTAATACAGTGGCTCTTTCAGTGCTGTGGGAGCCACGGCAAACCGCTGCATAGCTGAACAGCTCCCCTTTGTTCTCTCTTCTGCTATGGATCAAATTTCTCTGAATTGGGCTTATTACAATAAACATAGATGCACAACATGATTATTTATGGGAAGAAAACAGACAAAAGAGGTTGAGTTGCTGGTACCTAAAACCTCATTTTCTGAGCTTCTCCCCTTGAGGTCCTTTTCATTTGTTGCACCATTGTATTCTCATTGTTGCTCAATGATACAAGCCTAAGCTGTTCATCAATTTACCCACTCCTCCAATCTCTTTCTCTCTCATGTGTGCTTCCTCTCTCTTCCCATGTTAATAGTTCCCCTGAAATCCTATCACTTTGCTGGAGGATTGATGTAAGTCTCCAGCAATTAACATAATTACAAGCCTGATTATCTTCTAATTGCATTATGAGTATTTGGTTATTCACTACACAAATTAGAGAAAATTAAAGAGGAGCAAGATCCTGTGGTGTGGGCGGTATGCTTTCTAAACTGTTATGAGCATCTGAATGCTGTCAGCTAACAAGAAGGTGAAGATGATTTATATTCCTATTGGATCACAGTTGTTCTTGTCATTGTATACATTTTTTTCTTCTTTCAACAGTGTTTGATGTCACTGAAAGATGTGTAAGTTGACTGACAACGTACAGCAAACTAAAGTAAATGCCATATTTTTCTATATCTTATTCTAGTAGGGTAAAATGGTAGAAATTTGAACTAAGGGCACCCAGAGGATAAGCTTCTGTAGTACTGAGAAATATCAATAATTCTAAGACATAATTAAGGGATACTATTTGTGGTGACAGGGGAAAACAACAGTAAACAAACATCAGGAATTACAAGTCCTTACCTGTCTCTTTCTAGCATTTTTGAGGTTACTGCAACTATTAGTTAAATAAGCAGAGATAAGTTTAAATAGTGCACAATTACTAGAGGGAAGTTTAAAGCTGAATAGCACTTTTATGGGGCATAACCAATATAAGACAGGACTCACTTCACAGGCAGCAATGCCAGCAATGAAAAGGAGTGCTTGAAATATATAGACTGGAAATACATGGAAAAAAAAATTAAGTAACTGGATACATTTGAAAATTAATTTTTTTAAAGGAAATATACAGAGTTGGCCCAAAGTATGGAGAGAAAAATTTATGACAGGGAAACAGAGAAAAGACTTACTGACAGGACTGTAGCTTCTGCTGTTGTTGGGGTTGAAGACTACAGCTGCTGCTGGAAGAACAGCCATCTCATGCCTCGTGAAGGACTAGCCATCCTCTTACATACACTAGAGAGCCAGTGAGGTAGGAGTTGGGGAGGTCTGTTCAAAGCAAAACAGCTGAACTCACCTAAGCAGCACTGTGAGCACCCTTTGCTGACATCCACGCTAAGGAACCTCCAAGTCTTCCTGCGTTTTGGAATAACCAGTCTTATTATTGGTTAATCCTGCTAATGTACTTCATGGGAGTACAGACATGATTTTAACAGAAGTTAATTGCCAACACTTGAAACCAGAGTCCCTGAATGAATTTACAGGATACAGCAATGGTCTAGTATCAGTGAATATAACTTCGGCTCCTGTACCAAAGGACCTCTAGTCCCCCTCCTCGTCTCAAGATTTCCAGTTAGTGCTACTGGCACCTGGAATAAATTTATGACATTTGCTTATCTCAAAAGAGTCAACAAACAGCCTTTAGTCAGGAATTTTGCCTTCTGACCTAGGAAGTGGATGTTTTGGAATTCAATTGTGTGACCTAAGGCTTTGCAGCTGTAAAGCATCTACCATGGAAAGCAATTTCCATTTACATAGTTCCTTATACCTGCCTGGTGCACTCATCTGCCTTCCCCTCCAGATTTGCTGGGAAACTTAGGAGCTGATGAACATAAATTTCTCAAGCAAGCAAAATGTATACTGCAAAACTCACTGCTATTTGCATATTAAGAGAAAGTGTAGCTGCAATCTCTTCCCTGTATCTTCCTACATATTGCTATACAATTTGCTGTAAAGAGTATTCCCAAAGTCCTTACATAAAAAAGTCACTAATAACATTCCCTGTCTTCAAATATCTCTTTTTACTTGAACCAGTGGTTGCAAAAGTGGAAGTGTGATTCCTAAATAGGGCCATAATCCTGCAAGTAGGTCTATCCTAAATAGGTTACTTTTGGTGGGTGAGGTATTCACTCTAAATGCCCCAAGGCCATCCATGAGAACAGGCTCTACATTCAAATAGAATGATGATATCAAAATGTAGTCATTACCTTTTCTGCTCTTTTCAATATCCCATTCCTTACTTAGCACTCTTAATTGTAAAGGGGGTCTTAAGCTGTGGATTCAACTTCTGTTGAGTTCTCTAACTTCATCTCCCATTCAATACTGTAATTCACAGCTGAAGAAAAATGCTGTTTCTCATTATAGAGGACCAAAAAGAGTTCCATTATTTTACCCAGATAAGACAATAGCACACAATATTAAACAATGGTGTCAAATCTTCTGGATTTAATGGGGAGTCAGGCCCATACCAGGCCTTCTGTTGGACAAGATAAAACTACTGCAAAGTAAAGCAAGACAACATTCTAGTATCAAAACTGGAACAGTATGGATCTGGTGGATGGACCCCTCATTGAATAAGGAACTGTCTGGATGGTCATACTCAAAGAGCAGAGATCAATGGCTCGATGTCCAGATAGAGAGCTGTGACGAGTGGTGTACCCAAAGGGTCAGTACTTGGACTGGTGTTATTTAACATCTTTCATGGCTACATGGACAGTGACATTGAGTGTACCCTCAGCAAGTTTGCCAGCCATACCAGTGTATGGTGAGACTGACACACTGGAGAGAAGGGATTCCATCCAGAGGGACCTTGACAGGCTTGAGAGGTGGGGTTATGCAAACAGCATGAAGTTCAACAAGGCCAATGCAAGGTTCTGCACATGAGTTGGGGCAATACTAAGCACAAAAAAATGCTGGGTGGAGAATGGATCAAAAACAGTCCAGAGGAGGACTTAGGGGTGATGGTGGACAAGAAGCTCAACATGTGCTGGCAATGTGCACTTGCAGCCCAGAAAGCCAACCGTGTCCTGGGCTTCATCAAAAGAAGTGTGGCCAGCAGGCCAAGGGAGGTGATTCTCCCTCTTTGATCTCATGAGACCCCACCTAGAATTCTGTGCCCGATTCTGGATCCCCCAACATAAGAAGGACATGGAGCTCCTGGGAAAAGTCCAGAGGAGGGCCATAGAAATCATCAGGGGCTGGAGCACTTCTCCTACAAGGACAGGTTGAAAGAGTTGGGGCTGTTCAGTCTGGAGAAGGGAAGGCTCCAGGGGGACCTCATAGTGGTCTCCCAGTACCTGAAGGGGGCCTACAGGAAAGCTGGGAGGGACTTTTTACAAGGGCTTGTAGTGAGAGGACAAGAGGTAATGGATCAAAACTGAAAGGGGAGATTTAGGTTAGATATTAGGAAGAAAATCTTTAGTGTGAGGGTGGTGAGACACCATGGAAGTTGTGGAAGCCCCACCTCTGGAAGTATTCAAGACCAGGTTGGAATGGACCCTGAGCAAATTTATCTAGTGGGAGGTATCTCTGTCCATGCAGGGAGGTTGGAACTAGATGATCTTTAAGCTTCCTTCCAACTCAAACCATCCTATGATATGATTCTATGGTAACATTTGGTCAAGTATCAAAGCATTCTATACAGAATTCAACTGGCCTTGTTACTACATACATATTCCAGAGTTTCTGTTAAAACAAAATTGGATCTGCCTAATCTGAACTTCTCTATTCATACCTCCTTAGGATGGGCAGGATAGGAATGCCATTATGCCACATCCTCTAGGACATAAAAGTATGTCTTGCTCAGTAGAATTCTCAAGGTCCACGTCTCCTGGACATTTACTGAGAAAAGAAACTGCTCATTATTAAAAAAAATCAATTTTATACAAATTTAGAGGGGAAAGATGAAAACAGTCTCAATTATGTATCATTCTAAAACAGCCATAAAAAAATCCCTTATCAACACAAGAATTTTCTTAAATACAAATGAACCGTGTATACAGATTTTCATTTGCTGCTGCCAAGTGTGTGTATAAAACTAACTGGGAACCCATCACCATGTGTTTCAACTGATCCATCTAAACAGAAAATAAAGAGAGAAGGCATACACCATATGACTCCTTAACAGATAATTTAAAAGTATTTTTCAAGTGGCTTTAAAATAGATTCAACATGAAATTGAATTTTTGCAAGTAGGTAAAATTTCATGTAACTTTTTAAAGCTGTATAATTTTAATAGCTATAGACACTGGGCAAAATTCAACTTTAATGTAAAACATACTGAGTTTAATGAAAAGCTTCATTGAATTTACTGGCAATTTGCCCAGTTGCCACAGGATTCAGTTTTGCACAGTCTTTCACTTTCCTCTCACTGCTTCTCAAAGCTGTCACATGTACATATTATAGAAGTTTTCAAAAGTCCAGGACTCATAGTGCAAGTGGATTGAATAGTCTAATATCGAAGAGCCCATGGAGAAAAGCCACCTTGCTATTCTGTCAGGGGAAGTAAACAACAGAGCAGTATATTCACTGCTTTTGTAAAAGGCCATTTTTAAAATTCTACAAATACTTTGTTCTGAATGGCACCTCTGAAATTTAAACTGAAGCCTGGACTTCCAAGTGAAAGAATGAATTAGAAGCAAATAAATGTGGATTTTTTTTCTTTTCACTTTACAGCCCCGCTTCACAAGAAGGTAAGAAATATCTGAATCTGATGATCAACAGAAGACACATATACTTCCCTTGGGAAAATCCTGTGCAATAGGTAGATAAAATTTCTACAACACAGAGACTCTGAGACCCAAATAGTTTGCCCATGTGTGTTCTTTAGAAGTTATGCTAGCAACTTCTAGGAGGCAATATTCATGACAGGGTAGTCTAGAGCCATCTCAGACTGTTTTAAAACAGAAAGTAGTACATGACTCAGTAGGCAGGCCACTGTAGCACGCCACAGCTATCCTTAAATTTGAAATATTACCTCCCTTTTTGATGTGAACCTCCTCCACCACAGCTAAAAGCAAACAAAATATTGTTTCCCTGCTTCACTACTTTAGTAAGAAGGACTGACGACATGCTTAGCCAGCAGGAAAAAATACTTTATTTCACTGTCACCTTGTTTGTTCACCTGCTGCAAGGTAAATAGAAGCTAAGTCACTTTTTATTTATTTAGCTTTTGCAAGTCACCCTTACTGACATAGCTACTATCATCTGTTCTATGCAACTACTCTATTATACTTACCACACAAAACAAAAATAATGTAAGAGCATCTATAATCAACTTCACTCCTAAGAGTTAATATTAGTTAGAAACAACACTTAACCTTTTTGATTTTTTAACACAATGTCCAAATTTTTTTTCACTCATCACTTTTCCAATTTAAAATGTGCTTTTAACATAACAGTAATTTAACTTGTTTTCAAAATGTACTAGGAGAGTAAATGGTTTACATGTAGGAGTTTTCAGGTCTGGGTTTTGTCTGTTATCAAACATCTATTACTATTTTTAGTAAAAACTCTTTGTCACATAACAGCACAAAAAAATAACAAAAAAATAAATCTGAAGTTATGAGCCAATTCCTATGTTAATTTCTCAGAGAAATTTCCCAATAGGGTGTGGCTAAAAGCAGTGAAAGTTAGTAGGGATTGTACAGAGATTACTATGTATTAGCGTAAAGCATATCTTTTCCTGTGAAGAATTGTATAAGCTCCATACTCAAAATGAGAGTATAAATTTGACTCAACAAAGCAGCCTGCCTGCAGGAGCTTGCTCAACTCTCTCATTTCATAGCACAAATAAAATGCTTTTTTATCCTGCCTTTACAAATACAGTCAAACCTTGTAAGTAAAGTAAAATCTTAGATCAAGGGGACAAGCAAAGAATTTACGTTCCAGGAGACTGCTGATAACAAAATGAGATTCAGGGTAAGAAGGTATTAAGACATTCAGATACAAGGTCACAGAAGTGCATGCAGGCAGGGTTTGGCCCCATTTCTTTTCATTTCACATTGGCTTCAGCACATGCAGGACTGAGCTCTTCATCATCACTTTGGTGGATTAGCAACCGGCTCTGACACTCTGCATAGGTGGACCTGCTGCAGCCCAGTGCCCACCTGCAGCTGGTTTAGTGCAGCATGCTTTTCCAGAACTCTGTAAGGAGAATTCTTAGCTGAAACAAGAAGTTGCTGCTGCCCCCACAGATTACAAATACAGGCAACATTTCTCTCTTGGTATGCACCATTACTTCGCTTACAGTAAATAAAGAGGTTGCTTACTGCTGCAGTGTTTACCTGTGGCAAAATTACTATTTCAAGAATACATTAATATCTCTGAAATGTTCTCCTTGTTGTCACTTTCAAATTTGTCAGAACTCTGGTTTCTAATGACGATTGTGGAAATATGCAGAAGTTTTCTGAGAACACGAACATCTTTTTTTCCCCTGTGTCACTGTCATAAAGCTGAGGCCTCCATCCTCCAAATGGTCACTTGCTCACATGTGCAAACAGACAGGAGCACATTCAGCAGGGGAAACTGAAACTCCCAGCATGAGGACGGGCATTCACCTAAGCGGAAAATCCAGGGACAAGCCTGTCATGTAAAGCAGAAAGAAGAACAAGCTGACCTTTGTGCTCTCATAGTTCACACACATTCATTGGCCATTTGGGTGTGCTAAGTTTTATTCAGTTTTAACCAGAAAATCCTTCTTGAACCTGAAGTTCCTTTGTTGAAATTGGAACATTTCTGAGAAAAGAAAAAAAATCTTCCCATTTCAGTTAACCAATGTTTTCACTCAGAGATTCTGACACAGTTTTCATAGTAAATAGATATTTTCAAATTTTTATTATGATTCAGTAGTGGTATATTTATGTAGAGTACATTATGTTCTGTGTTTACTTTATCTCAGAAGATACAACAGTAATACATGGAACACTTATGTACAGTGGGAAGACTTTATGTATACATTTGATATATTAACCTGCTATTGTTCTATGTTATGAAACACCAATGAAAAAAAAATAAAATTATAACATTTGATCCTCGATGACAATACTGTACTGTATATCATATTTTATGTATTCTGAAAAGACTCTCCCCCCTAAAAAATCACCAGCTCCCAGTAGTTTTTCAAGACCTGATTTCAAGAATGCTGTACGCTCAACTTACCCATGGTAAATACTTCATTTTCCTCACAATTTTACCACCATAAGGGCAAGACGTGTTCTGAGGTATATTTCATGTCTTACTAGGCAGTACTTAGGTGTAAACTGTGGAAAAGTCTCAGCATCCTTAGCTCTTGACAGCTATGTTGATTTGACTACTGGCCTTGCTCTTATTTTGCAGGACCTCACCAGCAGGCATGACTTTGGTCTCTGCTTTTAAGCTAAATAAAAAATGTAAAGAGCTCTCTCCAAAGTTTCTGTTAGATAAGCATGGGTAAGTGCAGATAAGCATAAAAGCTCATTATCAACATTTACTATACCACAGTTCTAGACTTCCTGTGCTATTTGGGGCTAATAGGAGAATACAAAAGTAGAAAAAGTAAAGAGCTAGTCTAACATATTCTGACAGGAGGTCCTTGCACAAGACACCAGGTACTTCAAGTGAAAAGCTGATGTTTTCCTCACGCTCATTTCTTCTTTTCTTGTCTGCAGCTGAAGATCTGGCAAGCAGTCTCCAAAGTGGTTCCCTTGGAGAACATTTACAGTGAGACACCAATGAACTAATAATGGCTGGGGAATTATATCCTGGCACTCACATTTTATCTCAGGATTGCAGCAGGTGGCAGTCACTGTTGTGCCACAGTTTTATCTATTTTTTGACAGTTTCTCCACCAACATGGGCAGAATTCAACTTTAGAAGTAGGACTGAGTTGAAATTTATTTTCTCTGTTCACTGCATACTGCTATTACCAAGTATTTTCCTACAGATTCAACCATGCATCTTGCATTAATTTAAGTTCTAAACCCCTTCAGACATCTTATTTTTCCACATCTCCAGCATCTGTTTGGCCTGAAACTGAAAGCCTTGGCAAAGAACTACTGACCCAATTAAAGTGGTTTCTAAACTTGTAAGTTATTTTAACTTAAGGGATAGATGCAACTTTTTTCATAGGTTTGGATTTTTGGCCTTTTGTTTGTTTTTATGGTGATTACAGACTCACTTCAGGTACTTTAGTTGATTTTTGTCACCTTAGTTTAGAATGTTTAGATCTGCCAAAACCCTGCAGAAAATGTTTATGTAATCATGGCTGATTCTTTACAGTTTGGTGAAAAAAGCATAAAAAATTCTCACTTGTGAGTTTCTGTTTTTCCACTCTACCACTTCAGTGGACAAACTTTCTTGCTTTGACACATTTGATCTTTAAGATTTTGGAAGAGATTAAATGAACTCATGGAGGTTAGGGCTAAGACAAGCTACTGCTGAGTGTACATGGACATATCAAATGAAGGACTATACTGTACTTGCACTGTTTGCTATAAACTACTTGTACCCTTCATGGGTTATTTCCAGAGATAAGAGGAAGCGTGTCCCAGTATAGTAATTCTTACAGACTATATTTAATCTCCAGAAATTTCTTTTCTGTATTTTGAAATTAAACAGCATACTTTCTGTCTGACTAATTAGGCCAGCATCCTTTTAAAGGGCATCAGTTTGCTTCATTTTCAAATTTATTTATGGAGAATTATCTAATGCATCAACTGCAGTACATTTAGCTGCCTGTTCCCTCTCATTTCTTTCAAGTTATTTTGATAAATGGATGTACTGATGTTTGCTCACCACAGAACATGATTTTAGAGAACATCTTTGAGAAACAGACCAGGAGTTTTCACATATGCCACAATTAAAGCGAAAAACACTACACGGAATTCATTCACCCTCTGGAGAATACAACCTACAGGGACTGGGCTACAAAAATATAATGTAATATGGAAACACAAATCACCAGCCCACTTTCCACCTGCCCCACTCTGGTAAACCACATCATTTTAACAGGAACAAAACTTCACGCATTTTGCATTTACTGACAACAGTCAGTGATAGTGATTTCCCTGAATTTCTTTTTTTGTCCCCTAAATATCAAGGCCATTTTAAAACTGCATTGCTGCTTTCTTTTAGGTACTGTATGCCTAAGGGAAACTTTGATAATTTAATTTTTAAAATAAATAAATAAAGGATGCGATGTACCCTCCTCCATCACTCAGTCATTCTTATGCCTTTTCTACTCCTCTCCCGCTCCAAGTCAATCTTGCAGAAGACCCACTAAATTCATTGGGAGTCCATGTATTACTCAGATGTCTTTAAGGCATCTCCCTCTTCTCTCCTCTCCCCAAAAAATAGGTTTGTCAATAAAACTCTTGTTCACAATTTGAAAAAAACTACCAGTTTACATAATTTATCATAGTAAAAGAACGAATAGAAATCATACTGATACCTTAATAATCAATTACGTTGCATTACTTTACCACCCATGATGATCAGTCTTGACTTGTCTGTCAAACAACTCTTCTAATGAAATACATGAACATATTGACTAAGAATGAGGCATTATGACATGGTGTAGTCACTAATTCATCCAGATAAAACCGCATTGCAATGTATCTTGTCTCTTTCCCATTTCATTTAAGGTAATAATGATGGTTTCGTTAACACAGGAATTTAGGCTCTTTAAATGACTGCTGGTTCCTTACATTTGGAAACACTGCCTAAATAGGGTATGAAATCATATGTTCAATTTTTGCAGAAACTCTTAAAAGGGCAAAAAATGAAAGCTGAACTTAACCCTACCCAGCAGTTATATTTGGCAGTGGAGTTTCCATCCTAAATACAGAGAATACCATCTTAAAGATAAACACTGAAGTACGTTGAAGATGCATATTATACATGAAGTATTTTATTATTAACCTTTTCTGATATCTTGTACATACTTCAGAAAAGCTCTTTTGGGCTCTACTTCATTGATTTTAATGGAAACCAATGGCCTATTCTATAAAGTACATATAGAAGGCCATACACCACAATGCAAGTGATTTGGAATACATCCATAAGTCTTGAAAGGAGAGGCACTTAGAAGTGTGAATGTGAATTGCTTTGCAATCTGCAGTGTGGTAATATAGCTGTCAACCATATTTCATGTTGCACAGTGCTATGGATAGAAAGTACCTCTGGAAAGACATGCTTTTTAACTAGCAGATACTGAATCAGACATCCAAATACCCTTTTTTCTATGGGGTCTAAAAAGTCCTATTAAGAAGTGCAACAGAGAAGACTAACTTTCATAGAACATGAATAAATAAAAATCCTTATACAGAGTGTGCATGTAATATAACAGAGAGAGAGAAAATTTGTGTACTTGCATACATACAGAAATGTGAAAGTTGGTGGTTTTGGTTTGGAGGGTCTGTGAGTCCTTAAAAGGTTTCAGTTCCTCCTTGAGTTTTACTTTAGGTGTTGGGGTGAAAAAAATAATACTCACAACAATACCCATCAAGTTACTAACATGCTCCTTTCTTCAAGATGAAATCATTAAAAACCACAAAGTCTTGGCAGCATTTCTACTTGAAATTATCTAATATTTTCTGGCTAGCTTCACTGAAAAGTTTACATACTTTGGCAAACCTCATCTTAGTTCTAGTTTTGTAGCAGGTCATGAAAACACAAAAGTACCTAATTGCTTCTGCTTCCATTATGAAAGCTTTCCCACCATTTATATGTGGCCACCTAAATCAGAGAGTAGTGGCTGAATTCATGCATTAGACTCATCCGGGACTTAAGAAAAAAAAGATGGATTTTACTTCTGCAGTACAATATAATGATTTATGTTAAATCCTTTATTTTCTTGCTCTATTGGATATCTCACTTTCAACTGCTCTTTGATGTGCTATGTGTTCTGAGCAAGCCACCAGATTTCTTTGTGGTGCAGTTTCTTCCTGTTTTGTAATACCAGGATAACATTTGCTCAGCTTTGTAAAGGTGCTTAGACAATTTAGGACGAATGACTAAAACCCAATGATTACTATTATGATCTAACAATTGTGTGAGCCATATAGGAAAAAAAAAAAAAAAAAAAAAGAAGGTGTAACATTCACAGAGCAGGCATTCTAAAATTAAAAAGGTTTTAAGCATTCAAGTTCTGGGGTGGGTAAGTTAGTTATATACCTAGTAATATTGCATTCAATGCAATATTGTTGCTTAGATGGAATTAATATTCTAAAATCTTTTCACCTCTAAAATGAGACTTGGAGAATTTAAGAATTCAAGTTTAACTTGGTCCAACGAAGGATGTAATACAAATAACACTTCTCAAGAACTGACTAAAAATATATCCCTGCATGTTTGGTATCCTGTAGCCTCTAACAAGCAGCACACATTTCACTTTACTTTAATATCTCCCTGATTTTCAGAAGCAGACTGTAATTAAAAGAAAAAAAGTTTCAAGTTGTTGAGAAGTAAACCAAAGCATCTGATAACAGATAAAACCAGGGTCAGTGTCAGATTTCACTGGTGTTTTCCCAGGCACGAGATGTGTTTTCCCCAGGGGTCATCAGGTCCAGGCAAGCTGCATTCTTTCTGCTGGCCACTTTGTAATGTGCAATGAACAGTGTCATTTATTTTCATTTCCTCATACTTAATTGCATGCTTCTTGCTTCCAATATTAAGCCAGAAGGCAGGTGGTAGAAGCAGTAAACTAAGCTACTACTAGCTGTCAGAGTTACAGACCATGCTACTCTCCTCTTGAAACAACCCAATTGTTTACTATTCAGCAGAAACTGCTGTACTGGAAAAACACTTGCTTCCCTTGCACATTCATTAGAGATTTTTTCTTTTATTCTAAAAAAAAAAAAAAAAAAAAAAAAAAGAAAACAATTGATGCTCATTCTCTGTAATTAGCAAACACAACTTAAATTTGTTAACATTTTATCACAGTATTAGGAAGCAATACATAAACTAGTTATTTTGGTAAATGTACCAAAAATATTTTTAAGGTGTAGTGGGATGGCTGCTTTAACAAAGCAGTAAGTCAGTAATGCTACTTCCAAAATTAATGAATTCAGTAATAAGCTATTTAAAAATGTAGTGATCATGCCTGAATATAGAAATAAGGCTTTTATCAGTTATGCAAAATTTAAGCTTATTGTATTTGGAATTCAGTAATTTCAGTCATTGCAGAAGTTTATTTCATTTATTTCATTTATTTTAATTTTCCCCTATTATAATAAAGCTTTATCAACGAACCTTTTCATAGAACTTACCTAATTTCACCTTCTCAGTGCACCCAGGCTTTGTTTTACTGACAGGTATGTAACTTCTACAGACAAATCACTATTTATTGGCATCTTTATTTGTAATGCACAGCTCTCATGCCACTGTTGCATTCATGGATAGCAAGTAATGTGTAATGTGTAAGATAATGTGTAAGAATTTTTAAAATAGTAACACTTCTGTGCCACAGATTTGTGTTACTGAAAGGTCACGCTGAAACAGATACTTGAAATCATACCATATTGCTGTTACAAAATGACAAATGGGAAAAAAACAGGGTAACAGTAAATATATTCATGATAATTTAAAAAAATATTAGTTCTAACTCCAGTGACTTCTAACTCTATGCAAGTGTTTTTAGATAAAAAGGGTCCTGCTTTCCTGCTGAAATTATCTAATTTGTACAAATGTTATTTACTTATTTGCATGATAAAACAAGTGTTAGTAACATATCTAGCAAAAAGTCACTATATCCGTTACTCTATTTTAGTTCATAAGTTTTCCCTGTACATGTTCTAATATGTTAATTAATAACTATAAAAGTTAGTATACAATTTCCTGCATATCATGAACATATGGCTGTTTGGTTTTTGTAACACTCTACTTCAAGATTACTGATGCTGTTATTTCAGGATAAATAGCATATTTCATCTGACAGAAAGATAAATACATGCACATTCAGGCTAACTCCTGCAAATTGCTCTACCTGGAAACCTCTGGCACTACACCCTTTTAATGCTAGTCGAGCTCCGAGCAAAAGGAGGATCACTTTGCTTCCACAATAAAATGAAATTGTGGAGCTCCATATTAGGAGGAATGAGGCATCCCATTTAGAAATAGCAGTAACATAAGAGCAGCCATATTATATTAAACAAAAATCCAGTCCTAGTCTACTGTGTCTGAAGAAATAATACAGATTAAGAAAATAATTTTGAGCAGCTGCCCCAAAAATGTTATATTTGTTACCTTTTTCAATTCCAGCAATCAGGTGTTGAGGAGTTTCTACACTGATTTTGAATCTCTGTTCTTGCAGGCAATGCTCACCTGCAGGTCTATCACTGATGAATTTAGTTATTTTCACAAGTAATTTTATTTTTCATAAAATCCTATGGTGTATCCAAAGCATCCTAATTAAATTAAAGATCCAATTGCCCTAAGTGTGTGGGGAAGGGTTAAAGTTTGGAAAGCTATTGAACCATCTAAAGTATGAAATGTTGATATTTTTGTATGAATTAGCTTTTAATTTATTAAATTCTATTTGTTCTCAGTGAAACTCAGGTTTGCAGACCTAGTTTCCAGAGGCAATCAGGCGCCTCATTAGATTTAAAAGTATTCACACAGTCCCATTAAAATCAGAGGCAGTTACACATATTTTGGAAATCCCAATAGGTACTTTTGTTCTCCACTTTTTTCTTCAGAAAATTTTTAAGGCCAAAGTGTTACTCTCATTAGAATATCTGTTTCCTAAGTGACACTCTAATTTGTTCTGGCTACCCTTATAATTGGTGGGGAAGGATTGGGAAAACCAGAAGTGGTGTGGGCAATTTAGATTTCTCTGATACTTTCCAACTGAAAGAATTTAGAGTAACTGGCTCCTTTTTTGGCCCTCATGTAGATACCTGAAAAAAGGCAAGATGCATTAGACCTTATACACTAAAAATAGCTTATTTTGCATATATTTTCAAAAAATTGAATGACTTTTCCTCTTACTCTGCCCCATGTTTTTTTTGCTCCAACTCCCAGTGTTTCTCTTGCAAGCTGCTTTATTTTGGAGGCAATTACAGAAAAGAAAAAAAAAAAAAAA
>NW_009952893.1:852652-870253 GCF_000747805.2 Chaetura pelagica | reverse complement strand
AAAGGGCCAACCAGGGGTTTGCTTGGGGTGACCCAGTCAGCCCCATGCATTAAGACTACTCAAGTTAGAAAAAAAAAAAAAAAAAAAAAAAAAGGAGAGTCTAAAATGAATGTAAGGAAGACTTCTGAATTCTGTAGAAGGAAGAGTGTACGACATCCCTTTGCAGTCAGGATTCCCTCTTGCTGAGTTCTGGTAATGGTGGTTTGCATCATTTTGAATTACCAAAGTCCACCCACATACTGAAAAATGAGTATAAGGAGCAATTGCAGTCTTTTGCCACTCCAGTAACCTACTGTATAATAATTTTTTTGAATTAATCTAACAAAATTTCTTTCTTGTGGAGGGTGAGCTCACCACTTAATAGAATTTCTGGCATCCAACTTATCCCAACATTTTTTAACTATTCCTTGGGAGAGCTATGGGTGGCACATAGGAAGTCAGAGCACTTAGAAGGAACTGGAAATATCAAAGAGAAGGGACTATTCCAAGTACTTTGATCTACACAATTTTAGAAAAAATGAAATACACACTGCTGCCCGAAAGAGAACTAAGCCTTCCTTTCTGTAGAACCCACTACTTACCTGGTCTTTTGCAATCCCTTATCCTGGATGCTCAGGAAAACATTCATTGGAAAACTTTTTGAAGTGGGAGGGCTGGAGGATGAAGTCTACACACACGTATATACTTGATAGATCACTAACAGCTACCAGGCTAGTTTATAAGTAGCTTAGTTAAGGAAAATAATATCTACTTTGTGAATTCAAGTTCTGCTTGGATATGATGTAAGAGACCATAATGATCTGCCTGGTTAATGCATGGTTAAGATTGCATTTCTCCCAGCAATATCCAAAAAAGATGTTTCTGTACTGCATACATTGGTAACCCAGGATGCAAGTGCTCCTGGCCTTATTCTGTAGCTGATCTGGGCTACTTGGATATTAGGCAATATAGGCATTTACAGTACTAAGCACAAAAGTCTGTCTGTAGAGTACAACCTGACATGCTTTTGGAAATTAAAAGCCTTTCCCATTGGACTCCACTTTTCATATTTTTAAAATCAGTCAACAGTGTTGATTTTTTTCAGACTCAAGACCAAAGTCCTCACTGGAAAAATCATACCATTTAGAAAAATTATGATCCCCCAAAGATATCTTCGCTCAACTTCAGCCAAGGAGACTGATGAACATCAGTACAGTACAGCATTAGCAAAGAGACTGGCGTGTTGCAACACAGATTGCTATGGCCTAATAAAACAATAATACCCTCCTAACTGCAAAATCGACTTCCTTATTCCTTGTGGACTCACTCTATGTCTTTCTGACTTCCATTGTGTACTAGAGGGCTGACTAGAACTAGGAGCACCTCAAACAGAAAAAGAGAGACATCTAATATTTATATACTGAAATATCTGTCAGGTTGCCATTTGAAGCACATTCAGTATGTAATCTTGCAGATCACTCATTCACAGGTCATGCCTGTGTATCTCTAAATTCCCAGACTGCAGTGTTTGTTTTTCATCTATCCAGATGAATACTCCAAAAAATATCACTTACCCTTTGACATGATAAATTACTCTGTGGGGATTTTATTGCTGAGATCCAATACTCTGGAGACTCATGCAATTGTGCTATCCAATTAGTATTTTAGATGGTGCAACATCATTTAGGGAATGAATGGGTAGAGATACTTTACAAATAATGTTGTCAAGACTGTCTTTTCTCCACCTCTTCCCTAAATTGTCTCCAATGACATGGATGTGCATATGTACACTGATACACACTATGCAAATATGCAAATGGCTGGCCTGGTTAAGATAATTTCTGCTTAAAGAAACTATTGTTTTTTGTTGAATTTCATTTACAAAGGCTTTTCAATTTGTAGACAAAGTTTTTACATTGATGAGAACATGCTGAAAATGTAGAGAAAAATATTTGTAAGCTATGCCAGTCCCTGTTCTCCATTTCATAGAATCATAGAATCATAGAATCTTAGGGGCTGGAAGGGACCTCGAGAGATCATCTGGTCCAACCCCCCTGCCAGAGCAGGGTCACCTAGAGTACATCACACAGGAACTCATCCAGGTGGGTTTTGAATGTCTCCAGTGAAGGAGACTCCACAACCTCCCTGGGCAGTCTGTTCCAGTGCTCTGTCACTCTCACAGTAAAAAAATTTTTTCGGATATTCACCTTGAACTTCCTATGCTCCAATTTACACCCATTACCCCTTGTCCTATCACTGGTCATCACTGAGAAAAGCCTAACTCCGTCCCCCTGACACTCACCCCTTACATATTTGTAAACATTGATGAGGTCACCCCTCAGTCTCCTTTTCTCCAAGCTAAAGAGACCCAGCTCCCTCAGCCTTTCCTCATAAGGGAGATGTTCCACTCCCTTAATCATCTTCGTAGCTCTGCACTGGACTCTTTCAAGCAGTTCCCTGTCCTTCTTGAACTGAGGGGCCCAGAACTGGACACAATACTCCAGATGTGGCCTCACCAATGCAGAATAGAGGGGGAGGAGAACCTCTCTTGACCTACTAACCACACCCGTCTTTACAAAGGCATTTGAAAGCAGTGGAGAATCTAGTATGAACTTCTATTTTTATTTTGAATTTGTCATGTCTGAATTATAAAAGGCAGATCGCAATTCTTTGGGTACTGCAATTTAATTTACCTCCAAAGACATATTTATTTTTTTTCTACTTCTTGCTATATAGTTGCTCACAGCTGAAATTGCTCAGTCATAATGAAAACACACTTACTGCATTTCAAATGCCTGCATAACTATGCATTTGGGTGACAGTTTCCTTTTATTTAAAGTTATTGAAGGGAAAATATTGGGAAAATATACCATTCTTGAGAGAGTCTTCAGTAAATTTAAGCAGAAAAAAAATAATACTACCAGGTGCCTATTTCATTAAGCCCTAATTTGAGTAATACTGATGTTTAATTTTGCTATAATTTCTGCTCGAGGTTTTCTCCATGACTCCTTATGGAAGTTTAAAAAAGTACCAGGTGGTTTCACAAGAAGGGTGGATATCTTAAGTTATCCTTAAATAATTTCCTAGCCTTGCCCCCAGAAAATGGGCTAAGAATTAGATAAAGTAACTAGTCTTGCCGAAGTATGATGCAGAACTCCACTTTTCAAGCCATTCACACACTAGCAAATAGTCTGAATTCCTGGAGCTGCAGTATCAGACCTGTATGTTTTATACATTGCAAAGTGCCATGTTTAATCTGTATGGGGTACTTCTTAAATTTATTCATTCATTCATGCCTCACAGAGAGTACAGGTAATTGCCTCCTCAGTCAAGAGTACCCATTTAAAAATCATTACACTGTAGCAAGGCAAGAAATTCTTAGACTTTGATGCACCTTCCAAAAAGCTAGAATGAAGTTGTCAATTTGCCTTTCTCTTTATTCCTCCTAAAACTTTTTTTCAGTCTTGCAAGCTCATTTACTAGCAAAACATGGCTGAATTAAAGTACTTATTTGTTATCAATACCTTTGCAGCTAAATTATATGAAGGGAAATTATACTTATTAAAATATATACATGGAGCAAAATTTAGGTGAAGTTATTTTTCTGTTGTCTTTAAAGTTACATAACTACAAAAGACAATGTCACTAAATGAAACATATATTTGGCTAATTAATTAATTCACTTTAAAAAAGCCACGTTATTCTTTTTTTCATTCTCATTTAGGCCCCTATTCAAAAAAGCCCTGAAGAACATACTGCTTTTTAATATGCCTACCATACTCCTTTAGGTATAGGCCCAACAAAATTTTTAAGAGTCCACTTAGGCATGTGTTTAAGTGGTCTGCTGAAACCATATATTTCTCTGGAAGGGCAAGGAACGGAAAGCATTCATCAGCCTTGGGTTGAAGAATCTAATAAAAAGTGGTTCTGCCTCAAAAAGGAGCACAGTACAGCAGGGTAGATGTTCATCCCAATGGAAAGGAAAAACAGAAAATGCTCTAAGAGGCTGACAAACCTCTTTCTATCACCAAGTCCAAAGCAGTCAGAGAAACGCAAGGCTTATTCAGGGGAGTAAATGCAGGAATTCACAGCACTTGCTGCATATTCCCCTTCAGAGATTCTTGTTGAAATACATTTTATAAGCTACGAGGACAGGAAAGGCTACCATAACACTAGCTGGTATCACATCTAACCTCTACATAATTAAAGCATTTTTTCATACTCATTTTGTTACTTAGAATACACTAGCTAGTAAACTCATTATGTAGCTTAGACTATTTGTTAATAGTTTTGGTTTTTCCACTAGCACACCATAGCAACCTAAACATCAAATATTTATTTTCTTTCTCAAATACTGCAAGTTATTTTATGAAAATTTTTATGCAAATTTGGCAATGCTTTGACTCATTCTGTTTGTCTCTCTTGTATTTATCTCTAAGGCATCCATCACCATGGTGCCTAAACGCTGTGGTATCTTAGTGTTTGCCAGCTCTGTATATCACAAGATTGGCATCATAATTTCTGTCCACTTTTACACAGCCCTTTTATGTAAACTGTAAGGAAGTATTAGCTAGGACAGACCAGTCATGGATTAAATGCAAAGAAATATTTTCTATTCTAATCTACACAAATCAGTAGCAAAATTAAAAGGCCTTACTGTTTCCTCCAGTTTTCACTTACGCTGAAAATACAGCCTCTACTGTAGAAGGTGCCCTGTTGATGAAGGCTTGTCTCACTGCAGAAACCCCAGACTCTACTTAAAATCCCTTGCCTTCTGCCTCCTAACAACAAGCTGAGCCAACGGCTCAGCCGACCACATCTGCCCACAGAACACCAAACTGTCCTAACAATTTTTTTGTGGTACTTAATTCAGTTTGCTTCCTTCCTTAGAACTCATTTGGATTGTGCCTTCCCCCCCAGGATACTCATGACACCATTTTAGATACAGACCAGTGTCTTCCCACAAATGAGTTGTGCTGTCATAAGACTTGGGGCTGTGTAAGCAAGCCTGCAGAGCTTCCAAGCTGCTGCAAATAAGATGAGGGATGAGTAACAGTGACAGTTGTTAAAAATACACCTGCTGCTGATGGGTTAAGTTAAGACCTTTTTTCCCCCCTCCCTCGCCTTTAATAACAGTCAAATGGAAAATGCAGGAAACTGTAAGTAAACTTTATATGTGAAAATACTAACTTGGGCCAAAACATTGTGACAGTGTATTTGGCTCACCTTCAAATAGAACAATTTTTCTCCCCAAATATTAAATGGAAAAAGTATAACGAGAAAGAAGTGAAATGGAAAATTGCTAAAGCTGAAGAACATCACAGACAGAAAGGCAGTATTTTTTCTAACAGCTCTGAGATGATATGAGAAAGAGAGAAAGGGAGTGGAGGAGGGGGAGAAGGAGGGAGAGGCAAGACAAGAGAACATGAAGCAGACTGAAAACAGAATGTGAAATAACTGATATTGTTACAGAAAGACTGAAAAAAAAAAAACAACTAAGAGGGAACAAAATCTACAGGGACATTTTCAACACTGTAACTATCATCCTCTGGAGAAGATTTTCCATAAAACACTTAGAAGTAATTGAACTGGTCACCCTTTAGAAAGCTAGATTTTTTGTAGTTCATTGTGCCATGGGCCAGACTGCTTCCATTTTTTTTCTTCCCTATAGCATGTTTTACTCTGTGGGGTTTATTGTACTCCCTGCAATGCTACATCATAGCTGAAATATAATTCTTAGCTGATGTTTCCATTTAAAACTTGCTTTTTAAATCATTGATAGGATAGGATTATTATTGGAAAGGAAGCCCTTCCAAATGCAGAAAAATGGGGAAATATCTCACTTTGCAGCAGTTACTAAGGATGGCAACAAAGTTTGACAGTTGACATTTGGTGAAGTGAAAGAGCTTAAAATATTACAGGAATAAAGCATATTTTGTCTTTCTTAATGGAACATATATAGTAAACTACTCTTCTCTAAGTTTAATATTCAGATTTTTCATTGATCACCATGAAGTTGTATCAACAATGAAATGCAATGCATTTTTAGCACATCCAAAACCACATAAAAGTGATTATTTCTATTTTTACAACACCTTACATCTTCAAAGAGTTTGTAAATAGCAACACCTTCATTCTCATTCTATGAAAAACCAAGACTCTTGACATCTGAAATATGCAGAACAAGAAAATTTAGAATTTTCAAAGTTCAACCAATTTGGGGAGACCTAAAATTTCCACTTACTACATGGAAAATTTCCTTAGATAAAAACTAGTTCCCTGTGAATTTCAACTCTGTGAAGGTGGGCACAGGCATGAAACATCTTCCTTTGCAGAAAATAAATTAACATCACCATATATTTTCAGAATTACAAAATTATTTGTTGACTAAAGTGTGTGCAATCTCTGTCTCCCAAGATATTAAATATTAATCAGCTGTAAAAGAACTAGCCAAATCTGTCCATCTCATTATCTGACCCTTTTTCTGTATTTTAGAGGATTCAAGAAAAAAAAAAAAAAAAAAGGTGGTTGCATTCCTGGATAGCCATTGTTATGGCATAGTTTAAAATTCTTCTGTCATATAGGTTCATACGACTGTATCATATTTCAAGACATTATTTAAACTACTTAATTTGATGTACCTTCTTGCAGCTGACCTACTAAAGTTCAGGATTGCTAGCATGTCCAGTTGCTATGAGAGTTCAACCCCTTTGTACAAATGACTGATAACACAGTGACTGGTGTTAAATTCCTGGACAGATTAAATGAAGCTCATCCCCCCTTAGATCTGAAACCTCTTCAAGCTGCCTTTTTTAAAGCTATATAACAAGTCTTTACTCCTTATATTGCTGTTCCACTTTTTGTTCCCTGCCTTAAAGAAATTTTCATCCTTCTAGATCTCATGGGAAATTGTGTTAAAATTCAAGAAACTGACCTTAGGTTGCATTGAATATTCCCATTGACTTCAGGCCGTAAAAAAGGAAAACTGTAGAGAAGAGTTATACTCTGTCAGAAAGAATATGGCTCCAAATGCTGGAATCATCCTGACAGCTCTATTTCAGAAGTTAGCCAAGGAGAAAAAAGGGGCCAGGCATCTTGAAAATTACACACACATACCTCACACACATGTATACACACACAAAGCATGAAGGAGAATAGAGGAGAGAACCTGGAAAGAAATTCTGCCAATTTACCAAGTGGCAGATGAATTACCCCCAAGAGTTTCATAGAAGCAGCAGCCACCCCATTTTAAGGTGAAATTTTATTTTAAACTCAGCTGCAGCATAATCTAGGATCCATCTGTTTCCCCCATTCCCCCTCCCTTCCCCTCACAGTCCCCCTGCTCCCTTCCCAACTCACATGCCAATATAACTCAGTGGAATCACCTCATCTCCATTATCACAGGTTTCATGGGCCCTACTGGGTAGGTAGGAAGTGCAAGAAGAGGAATGGGATCAATTAGAAAAAAAGGGATGTAAAACATTTATTTCTCTAAGCTTTTATACCAATCAAAGTTTAGAAACTGTGCATACTTTTCTGACAATTTTTACTGCATTAAAGAGTATTTTCAACATTCTCTCCACTAATTCTATTTTAGGGAAAGCTAGTGACCAGTGACTACTGACTGGATCCACATGAGCTGTCTAGCTCTTACCATTGTTTACATTCAATATCCACTCCTATTTATTTTTCCTGTATGATGGCTCTGCTTCTAGTCAGGATTTTACATTGTACAGAAAGTAAGTTTTTTGGGGCTTTTTCCCTAAAGAAAAAAAAAAAAAAAAAGGCATTGGAATTTTCCAATGTTTGGTTTTCCTTAACACCAGAACCACGTTTCACCTCTGAGTTTAGCAAGAGGACTCCTAGGTGAAGTTTCTTTACTGGCTTAAGCTAACTTAAGTATGGATTGTGCCAAGAAGCAGGCCCACTCTCCTCCCCTCTTCCCTCTTTCTTTGCCTCAGACCTAGGCAAATAGTCTTCTCTTGCTTCAGCACCAGATCTCAGGCTGACACAGAGTAAGACAGATCAAAAAACCCAAAACAATCCACCTAAGATCTGAGTCACATGCAAATTTTCAGATGGCTCCTGACACAGCTGACCATGCAGCCATGAGCATACTCATCCTCCCCAGGGAGGCAGCAGAAGGATGCAGCTTATGGAGGGAGGAAAGGAGAGCAATTCCACCATTTTCAGCAGCAGCACAGATTTCAATTTGCTGAAGCTGACTGAAAACCCACACGTTTGTTATGCTAGGAATAAAACCTCTGAAATTAATCAAACTCAACAAAATAATAATAATAATAAATAAATAAATAAAAAGCAGACCTGGACACTTGATTTTGAGTGTTCAGGGAAGGCAAAAAAAGAAAAAAAAAAGTAAAGAGATTCTCCTGAATCAGAAACACCAGATGGCACAGAAGCATATCTGCAAATGTTTCCAAAGCAGAACTATCAATGATAATCTACACCTGGACCCACACTAACTCCTGACTTACAAGGGGTGCTAATAACTATGGGAGTATATCCTTTAATTTGTGTGTGATAATGTGTGCACCTCAACACATTTCTTCAGATTAGGTTGAGGGAGAATTTGTTGGGCTTTTTTTGTGTCATGGACAAAGAGCACTTTGGGAAGCTGTTGGAAGATACACAGGATTTCACATGTACTATAGCCCAACATTAAGCAACAGTGATCCCATGAGGTTGTTTGCATACACACTGTTAGTTTATCCCTTTTGATGAGCAGTCAATTCAAGTTTACTGTGCTCAAATGTTTGTCTTGGAGTGTTAGGAAACTGCTCCTAGTAAAATATGAGCAACCTTTGCAGCACGGTCAAAGCTAAGAGAAGTCTTTATGCCACCTAAGACAGGGAGAAGGCTGGGGAAGCAGGGCAAACACATGTCTACTGGCCCAGTCTCATAACTTTAAATTGTGTCAGTGGGCTAGTTTGCTCCTGGGGTGGGAGGAAAATAATCACCTGCCCTTGTGCAATCCCACTCCTCAAGAACACATTAGTCTGATGCCAAGCTCTCTTGAAAATGTGAAATGCTGCAGAAATATTTCCATTTTTAATAGTTGACAACAGCAACATTAAGTATTTTATTTCTATTTCTGCTATGATACTTCAGAAGATCGTATCTTGGACCACTTGTGTCTGCTGACTAATTACATAAGTATTGTTCATTTTGTGTCCTTATTACCCTACGAGTGTGTTCACAAAGTTAGTCCTTTATATGTGGAGTGTATCTGAAAGGGAAAAACAAAAAAGGCACAGAAGCCTGGGGATTTGATTAGTTTCTTCCAAGATATTTTATTGTGATTACAGCCAGAAATATGTAGTTCATGAGAATGCAATTTTCTTTTGTGAGGAAAAAAAAGGTTAAACACTAGTGCAAATTCCACATAATAGCAAGCAGTCTCAGGAGTTCTGAAAAGCAGAAGATGGCAAGCTAGACTTTCCCTGGTTATTTGTAGCTCATTTTATAAATTTTGGGCAAAGAATCAAACTTTAACATTCTACATAGAAAGGGAATCTTTCTGAAAGATCTTTTACAAATCAGCAAGACTGGGAATAATTTGATGGAAGACTTACCATGTATGCTCTTTCAGCCATTTCACTAGAAACTCATTTTGGCTTTTTCTGAGGTAGAGATAAACCACAGCTAAGAGACAGTTATTAAATCTTCTTTATACATTCTGTATGAACTATATTAAACTACAAAAATACTATATTCAAATAAGGTTAAGGATCTGATTTAAACCCCCAAAGACATGGAAATTCAGAAATATTTTATCTCCCTACCCTTTACTCTCCTCAGTGTGGCTAGGCATTGTAGCACAAATGACTTGTGCTCAGATTCCTTAAACCTCTTCTTTATGGCACATTTCTCCTTAAACGTACTTTTGACTTTAAGGTTCTTTCAGTTTGCATCCTCACTGTGGCCCCAAGTTAAATTCTGCCCTGGACAGTTTTGGTGGTTTTTTTGTTTGTTTGTTTTTTGTTTGTTTGTTTTTTGTTTGTTTGTTTTTTGTTTGTTTTTTGTTGTTTGTTTTTTTAAAATAATTTCAGGTTTTTAATGCTTATAGAAGCATAAAAGTGAGAAAAATAATCCAAAAGTATAGTCTCAGCAACTGGCTATTTTTATATTTTATTTTATTTTAACACATAACTGCATAACTGACAAATCCCATGTTATAATGAGAGACAGGTAGGCAAATGTAGGACATGCATGACTCAGGAAGTGTAAACACATGCTTCAGCTCTCTCTTTCCCCTGTGCAATTCTACTTATACATATGTAAATACCATCAGATACTTCCCCAGTGAACTAAAAAGGAACTTTGGAGTTGACGCTGAACTAAAGTTTTTGTTCCACAAAATTGCATGGGACCTTCTTCCACCAAGGACTGTTTCCCCTTCACCTGAATAGAACAGTGAGCAGTGGAGGTTATACATTACTCAAAAGAAAACAAGATGCTTGCAGACCATTCTTCTGTAGGGGCTCTCAGCTTTGAAAACACCTCCCACCCTGTGGTACAGTAGTTTGGACCTGCTGACCTCTCAGGCAAATTGCAAATTGTGTCTTCTCAAGATAACTTCAAAGCAGGGAAATTCCACTGCAGGGAGGGGGAAGAGTATGTTAGGAGGACGGGTATTTTTTACTGCGTTCTACAGCTGTGAACAAGTCTGAATTGCTCTCTTCTAGTTCTACTTATTTATTTTTATTTTTTTTTAAATTAATTATTGCCAGTGCATTATGCAATAAAGGCAACCGTCTCCTTGCAGCTCTGATAAATCTACATGCATTCAACAAATAGTTAGAAACTTTGTAATTCCAAATGTGGCTGTGTCCCCTCCACATGCTTCACAGCATCTGATTAACATGTACATTCAACTCTGCTGTACTTAACACATGATACTGAAGCATCTGTTTTTAAAGATGAACAATCGATACTAACCATTCATTCCCTTCAACTGGTACTCCTGTAAACTGCTAAAAAAAACAGAACAAGGGCCATTCCAATAAGAAAACAGTGTTGATTACACTCTGCTGGCTAGAGTAAAGGCAGATGATTTGGAGGACTTCCACAAGCACTAATATTTGCAGTTTGACTGTGATAAAATAAAACATACAAAATCCTCAAACAAATAATCCTTCACAAAACAGTATAAAACTTTAAAATAACATCACTAATGTATTTTATCTTAAAATACCATAGAACAAGTCACATGATTTCAGGAATTAATAGAAATTAAGATATTGCTTAAATAGATAATATCAAACAGTCCTCTGTAATAAACAACCTCTGTTAAAGAGAAGCAGAAAGTAGTAGCCTTAATCCAGAAAAAGTATTTCTGCCTTATACAGCATAAAAGACAAACATTCAGGAATAGCTCATCCATGAGAAACAGTGATCTCCTATTGCTGCTTAGGTCAGTCAGACCTGTTGTGATACATTCTGTAAATGCTGACTCTATCACTTACAGTTTTTCAAGGACTTCTCTAACACCCAGATATTTTTTATTTTTATTGTGGAACAAAGCTATGACACAAAACTGTCAAACTAGAAAGCCCAGAAAAGGATGACAGAAAGTCTCCATTAGATTTGAGAGTGACAGCCCTCACTGAGAAAAGAACCATGTCTTTAGAAGAATGGTGCTCTGAAGTTCCTGGACATCCAGCAGGAAAATTATGAAATCCCAGCAAACAAATAAATTTTATTCCCAGGTGAGCAGTCCGACAATTTATCACTCCCCTTAAACACTGATGACAAGTAACATGTGGATGATGCATCTGTATCAGCAGATCAAGTGTGAACTGGACTGGATTTACTTGCTACAACAGGAAGCTCTACTTTTACTATGCCTCCGTCCTGACCCTCTGCACTTCAAATGCCAACTGTGCCCCCTTGTGTGATACTTTTCTGATGGTAACCATAAGTCCTTAGGGAAGCAGATGAAATTCAAGCAAGCTGTTTTGATTTTACTTTCTCTAGTCAAAAAAAAAAAAAAAAAGCAAAAGCAAAAAAAAAAAGGTAATACCTTCTAGCCCTAAAAATATTTTTTTTTACTCTGTGAACTCTGTTATAGTTATATGCAGTCAGTGAGAACAGAGGTGGATCTCTCCCTCTATTAGCATCTATAATTTTGGGCTTGAAGTACTAATTAAAAGCACATTAAAGAAGGTACATATACTACTTTTAGCATAATGAGGTGGGAGTCTCCCATTGAAAGACCCATTTTGCTTGGAGTTTTAAGAAACATCCAAGGTACTGCTTCACAGAGACCTGGTGAATATAAAGGACAATGAAAACTGTTCTCTAGCAAAAGACATCTGAGCCAGATGACACAGCAAAGCATAGAAAAAAGAGGTTTTGAGTAAGCCTGTTAAGATCTCCTCATGCCAGGAGAGCTCATGCAGGGGCAATTCAGCTCTATTTGGGAGTTTTATCAAAAAGGAGAATGATTACATCATTGTTCTGAACTGAAAACAGATTAATCATCTGCTTGGCATCTGTCTTGGCAGATAAAAATTCCCTTTCAATGCTATGGAAAGACTGGTCATATAGACTGGTCCTCATATCATCACCTGTTTGCTTGTGACTAGTCCTCTGTTCTCTTTACTTTTTCCTGACTACTCAGCTGACACACTCAGCTGAGAATATATAAATTTGTAATATATTCACAAATAAAGATGGGTGTTTTTAACGGTATCAAACATTTGCACAGATTTTTTTTCAAGACATCTGTATATGATGCAGACTCCAGATAACATTTATATAACTTCTATGGATCATCACTTTTTGGAGGAAAAAACAAAATCCCTTAAGACAGCCTTTTTTAATTTGCAATATAAATTGTTGAAAACAAAATTTTCCTTCAAAAGAACTAAGTATCTGAAACTCCAGCACAGTCCTACATTACACTTCAGAAAAAAATAGCATGAAACCAAGAATTCCTGATCCCTTATACTTCTAGATGTTTCATGACTGATTTAACAAGATAAGTGGAAGAGTGAAAAATTGGCAACCTTAACACTTCAGTATATCTTGAAATTGAGAGCTAGCATACACCATACTGTGATGTATTTTTGAGCCTTCCTGCATACCATGTGGACAGTGTATCTCACATAAAATCACTTGGTAAGATAGGGAATATAGGAAGCGGAAAAAAAAATAAACTTCATCTTTCCTTTTGTTTCTCTGACCATGAGAAATTATTTGAGATTCTAAGGCCCAGTGAAATGTTTTCTTTCAAGATTGGCCTACCTATTGTATGTCTGCAAGGCCACATTACATTTGGTAACTTGAATTGAACCAGCTGGCAGTGTCTTTGAAGCATATGGGAATGGATCAAAGCTGTAAATATGCAAGGTGAATTTTACATTTTTCTATTTCTCCCACTGTTATTTAAGATCTTGACTCTGTGAGATGTTGTGAGCTTAACTCCTACTGTAGATAACATCAGATGAATTTGTAAGAACTTTTCCGTGAGATGCAAAACATATTTCAGGTTGAGCCTGTGTGTCTATTCCTCCTCTACCTTTTAAATTGCCCGTGTATCATTTGTTTGGAATGAGAAGGCATGGCAATACTTGGGTTTTCTCTCTGCTTTGTAACAAAGGGAAGTCAGAGGCTTTCCTTAACTATTTAAAAGTGATCTTTACTTCCTTGCAGATTTAAGAACACTATACTTCCATGAAAGTGTGGTAATTTGGGGCTGGTCATTTTCACCACAAACAAATTAAAGAAGACAGGAGCAGAGGCTAAAGTAATAAAATAGCTGCCTCTTTCACTACGTGTTTGACAAAACTTGATTTTACTCAGTACTAGGTAGCATTACGAACTATTTTAAAACATTGAAACATAGATCACCACTATTAAGATTTTATATCACATTGTAAATGTTCCTATTTAAATACACTGATTTATGTTCACATCTGAGAGCACATCCAGAATGTCAACAACACTTAAAATGAACCAGATTCTTAAAGGATTTGAGCTCAATCTGATGAAAACCCAGATTAATTACTTTGTTTTAAATATTCTTTAATCTTAAAATCATTATCTTTTACATCTTCCCAGATCCAAGTGTCATACCCAGTTTAAGGACATGAAACAGGACACACACACAAAAGGGACAGACCCTTCATCCTATTATTATTTCATTAACTACTCTAGAAATTGATGAGCAGTGAGCTTTGTTCTGAAAGGTAAATAGTCCTATGCATCAGTAAGTAAAGCAAAAAATTCAGCAGGAGGTATTTTCTCAGCAAAATCTCATGGCTCTCCTTTTAGCTTACCTGGCCCCCCTGGCTCTCAAAGTACAGCACACAAAACAAGAAGTAGAATGATTCTCCATTCCAGATGCTCTTAAATACACAGGAGAAAACTATTCTTTAAATAAGATTCAACCTCATGAAAAGGGTCTTGTGGCACTTATGTATAAGTAAGAGATCATCACAGCCCCACATTTTCTTCTTCCTAGGAAAACCAAGAAATCTTCTCTTTGTAATAGATGATCAGATATATTTGTCTTGAGATCAAAAATAAAACTTGGTATAGATGTGTGAGATTAAAACAAAGAAGATGCTGTGCTAGATTGTTTTATACTATGGTACTTTTACCTCTCTTTGCCTGAGAACATGATTTATGTCTACTGATGGTCCCCAATATACTAGAGAGAGCAGCTGGGTAAGACATGAGGCCAGACAAGAAAATGACCTGTCACCTTGGACAAACTTACTTGTGTCTGTTAATTCTGATGGTCTGACCATTGCAGAGCTGCCATGAGAACATGCTAATGGCTGGACTGGTTCAGAAAAAGGGTCTGCCCTGACTGTCTTCTGCCTCCAACAATGGCTCTAGGCATGACAGCCTGAACTAAAGGCAAGCATGTACAATACTTTCCCCCACCCCCTACTCCTGTATCTCCACATCCAGCTATTTTCAGCTTATAGGAGTTGCTGATCCATTTCTGGCTTGTCTATTTAATGACCTCCTTAGGTCTCCAGTCTGCTATGTAAACTTCTTGCATCCACAGTGCTGTTTGGCAAGGAATGTCATACGAGTTTTCCATTGCATGGAGACTATTCATACTACATAGTCTCACTCCAGCAGAGAGCATTTAAAAGAATAGCAACTTTTTTAGTATCAGCAGACACAGATCATGTTTCTCAAGGCATTTGTTCCTATTTACATGAGAAAAGCAATGACAGTCTACTCATGCTGGTATAGGAACCTCTTTCAAGATTATTTTTGAGAATTTCACTTGAATGTTAAATGGCTTTAAAAACTCAGTGTCCTTCTGAACAAATGTTCCCTCCTTTTAAGATTCTAAAATCTGATTCATACTCTTTAATCTGTTGCCACTTTTTTTTTTTTTTCCCCCCTTTTCCCCTTTGCATGAGCTAAAGTGGCCAACTTTGATACACCATTGAATTATCCAGGAAAGGGCCTTGCTTGCTTAGTCCATAGAGGCAAAACCTACAACAGTATTACAATTGCCAGGTCCAGTCTCCATAAATGCATTATCCCGAAAACTCTCAAGAAAATGGTCCCTACAAAACAAAAGAACACGTAACATATTAAGATATATAGCTTTTTAATTTTTTAGAAACTGTACAGATAACTGCTACAAATCTCAGGTGCTTTTACCATCTTAATGATTAAACCATCTCTCTAAGTAGCAGCAAAAATTTTATAACCTCTCAGGGCCTGCATCATTAAGTACTGAAAATAACTTGTAGTGCTGTGCAAAGCAAATGATATAGTTGTAAACTCCTACAGACTCGTAGGAACTTGAAGACTGACTAAAGCAAATATTCAGCAATATTTCAAATAAATAAAATGCCAAATCTCTATTCTTTTTTTATCATCAGATGTTCTAGTCATTCTGCTACTGACATCTCTGGCTTTGCACTGGCATCACTGCACCTGCACATACCTGTGTGCACCCATGTACACCGATCGCCTAGGTCACCTCTCCTAGGATCAGTATATCTCTGCCACCTTTCTCCACAACAGCCTGAAAACTAATCCATGGTGCATGAATAACAAGTTTCTCAACAGCAGCTTTTCAATACAGAGCTTGCAATCTGTCTCCCATTCACTTTGTCAAATTATAGTCCACATATCAGCCTTTTGCAGCAGTGATAGATCTGTCAAGCATCAAGCACATTTCTTGCAAAGGAAAGTCTTTTTTAGGATTTTTTAACTTTCAAGATGTCTAATCCTAAACATGCAAAATAATGAGTCAGATGCAAAAAAAAAAATAATACTTTTTTTTTTTTTTAAAAAAAAAAAGAAGTACATGTCTTTTCCTTTGCTTTCTGGAGCTTTTTCTGGGTCATGTTTTCAAGCTTTTCTCCAAGGCCACAAGGGTTTCAAACATTATTAAAAAGGAAGCTACTGAGATCTTGTTGTAATTGCATGTTTAAGGAAAACAATTATTGCCACCAGACTTAAATTGTGTTGAACTGACAACCAAGAATCTTCAGAGATATTTTTGATCAAATAATCCTGGAAAAGGAATATTGTTTCAAACCTTACTTGCTTCATGTTTTGTTGACATTAATCATGTACTTTTTCCAGATTGACTGAAAGCAGGTTGTTAGACATGGAGGAAAGTAATGTCTTAACACCATCTCTTAGAACAAGAGAAGGACACTTTACAATATTACAGTATCTGAGATACAGATGTTACGCCCTCACACAAACAGTGATTTCTTCATCTGGACTTCATGATTTGTTCCCCCTTATCACTTACTCCCCTTGAAATCTTTACTCTGGATTTATTTATTTATTTGTTTGTTTTCCCTGAGAAGACAGTTCTGTGTGACAACATGCATTTTTCCAACTGTTTTGTGACGGAAATGTTAATGAGTATTTTATAAAAGTAACCATTCCTGTTGTCATTATGTCAGCTTATTTGTGTGGCATTCACTAATTCATTTTTATTTAAAGATAATCTATATCCTCTTTTCCATCCTTTCCTTTCTGATTACCAGAGACTAAGCAGGAAACCCAGTGGGATTGCTCAGTGTATTTAAGCCATCCTTTCTTTCATTGTTTTTGCCTATTAAACTGTGTTTTGCTCGTCAATCCCTCTCCCAACTTTCCTTTGCCAGCACCCCTGCTTGCAGCTAACTGTGCTCTTCATTTTCCCTGCTGCGTTCTCTTCACCCCCCTCTCATTTTGCCCATCTCCTCAAGCTTCCCTCCTTTCCCACCCTGCTGTGAGGAAGGCCGTGCCTGGTCTCAGCACGGCCAGCCCCAAGAGCTGCAAGCTAAGGTGGCAGACCCCAGTTGATGAGGTATTTCATGGGCGATTCTTCTCGCTCTTTACTTGCTTCCTGGCTTCCAAGGCACGCACGTGGATCAGTTTATTTCTGCCGGCACCAACTCGACTCTGGGAGTCGAGGATTCTCTGGGAGAGAGGATGAAGGGCTCACACAACCCACCGGGCTCTGCCTGCAGCTCCACCCTGGCCAACCTGACAGCCAAGGGAGCCGGGACACAGGGCTCCAGACCCGACCTTTGCAAAACCCCTGTGGAGATGGGCTGGGGTTGGGACGGGGGGCTCTCCCTGCCCGCAGCCACACTGCCCGAGCCCTCACGGAGG
>NW_009952893.1:841727-851094 GCF_000747805.2 Chaetura pelagica | reverse complement strand
GGGGGGTGGGTGGGGGAGGTTTTTTCCATAACATCTTCCCTTTCGGAGAGACAGCGTGGACAAGGGTGTTGATGCGGGGGACTTCAGTTTTTCGGGGCTGCTGTTGAGTGAGAGAGATCGCAGCCGCCACAGACTGGCAGAAACTCTCTGCCCTGCCGCGTACCCTTCATGTGTTTAGTTTAAGCGGTACTGAGCGTAGCCGGGAGCACGTTTGTGTGTGTGTGTATGTGTGACGTGCATATATATGTGTGTGTGTATATATACACACATGCACACACATACATACACATCCTCTCTATATATGCACAATAAGGGTGACCAGTCGGTGCAGAACAAGGGCTCGACTTTGTCCCGGCTGCTCGGCTGCCTTACCCATTTCTCTGTAACTTGATTAAACCGCTGCAGAAAGGGTGTGAGGAGAGCAAAGTTTTACGTACCCGAGCCCTGGGGAAGGAGGGTCTGCAGAGGAAGCTCACGCTAGCCCAGACCCTGGGTTTGGTTGAGAGAGTTTGGGGCTCTTATCCTGGAGCACTTTGCGTTACTTTTGCTGCCGAGGAAGGGGGCCGGGGTTCCTGCATTGTTACTGCCTCTGTGGCCTGAGCCAGCCTGTGCTTTATGCGTGAGCTCCACTTTCTCTGCTGTTACGGAATGGGCTTTGCACACGAATAAAACGCTGCCCGTAGGAAATAATCAGGAAGTGCGAGCTACCCGGAGCACTTCGTGAGCACACCCCCGCTGGGGGAGCAAGCTGTGAGCGAGAGCTGCCCGAAAAGATGTGTTTAAACCTGTGCGCTTCGGCACACGGTTGTTCAGAAACCTGCCCTGGAAGTCTTGCGGGCAGGCTGCAGCAGATGGTCTTGGGGCGGTTTTTTGGGTTGGTTTTGTTTGTTTGGTTTTGTGTTGGGTTTGTTTTGTGTTTTTTTTGGCAGAGTAAACTCCGCCGGGCGCGGGGTCCGCGGACGGAGGGGCGCGGTGTCGGGGCGCGGGCGCGGAGGGGCCGGGCTGGTTCCGCGCTCGGCTATTGTGCCGGCCTCACGTGTCAGAGGGATGCTCAGAGCCGGCTCTTTCGTGCCGGGCAGCTGCCTCGGTTGCAGAGATAAACAGCAAAATAGCGTGTGCCGGTGCCCCGGCGTGGAGGCTGCGGTGCCGGAGCGAAGCCCTCTCAGTTTTCAGGAAAGATTTCCCACATGGTCTCATCTACCAATCACAACAGGAAGGACCAAATTCACCCTGGCTGCATTTCACATACACTACATCGAGTTCTAGAACTCGGGGGTAAATCTGGCCCGTTGTGGTGGATGCTTGAGGATATTTCACGAGAGATCCCAGAGGTACGACTGTGAGAGGTGTTTTGAGGAACTGGGTTTCACAGTATCTGGCAAACCTGCCCAGTAGATTGGAAGTTTGTGCCAGGAGTGAACTTTGTTCGGCAGAAAGAGTCCAAATGCGTAGGAGCCTGTATTTGTGCATTAATTTTTTTTTTAAGTGCTCTGAATAGTCGTGAGGCTACTGCTACCTTTGATCTGTGGCTTGTCGTTATTCTCTCTCTCGTCTGTTTTTGTAAATTGTAACCATAAAGTGCTGGGAAGTGGCAGGCTTGGACTAATATTGATGACATAAGCACCAAAGTGTCTGAAGACCCATTTGGCAATGAAACTGAACAAACCTTATTAAACCTATCAGTGATTTAAAGCTTCAAAAAGAAGGTAATGACTTGAATACACGTTTCACTCATCATTCTTAAGATAGTGCACCAGATTTAATTTAAAAATTAAATGCTTTGGAAAATCAGGAATTACTTTAATATATTAAATCATTTTCCAATTAAGTTCCTTAAATCATTTTTGGTGGGTTGCACTGCAAATCAAATAAATTAATTTAGAAAGTCATTTTCCGAATTTCTTTACTAGCTGGTTAAAGCCTCTTTTAAGTCATGCTATGTATGAGGGAGCAAACTGTTCTTTGTAAATGCAAATGAGACACTCATTCTGTAGACAAGTTGCAACTCCTCTATTTCACTTTGCCTGAACTGATAATGTGCTTAAAAGTGCACAGTCATAAGACATATGTTTTATGCTTGGAAAAGATTTACCAGGAATGTTTCAATGTGAGATACCAAGTATTGGGCACATGTCTTTTTCAGATGTCTTTGCCTCTGACTGTGGATTACATTAAATGGACAGAGTAGGTTTGCCAGACCCCTTGGAGGTGTACATTTACTGAACATTTCATTTTTCACTCCCTTCACTCTCTCCCTCCGCCCAGCATGGTAAACACTGCTGTGAAAACTTATCTGACTTGTTCTAAACATGTCATCATGTTACAGTATTACTCTGTCACTCATTTTTATGCTGTGTGTATTTAGGGAATTTGAAGGGCAGGAGGCCTGCAGAATTTTGTGTGCAGTAAGTTTGGTAGAGTGTTTGCCCTTAGTCTCTCCCAGGAAAGATGATGGCAAGAGTGTGTTGGATCCATGTTCTGAGTTGCAGTGGTGGTCTTGATTAGGTCTTTACCCTCAAAACTCATTCAGACCTGACTTCTATTTCTTGTAAAGTTATTTAAAACTTGCTGTAGCCACTTCCTAGTGGATTTGACCCTTGCTTTCATACCTGGGTATTTGTGGTATTTTGGTTTTTTTAGTAAATTTTTATTCTTCACGTTTTAAGTCTTCTGGAGCCGCCGGTGACTTATAATGTATTCCAGAAATACTTAAACTTTTAAGTTTTCTAGTTGTTCTGTTAGCACTAGTTTTTTTCCTGGTCAGATGGTGGCTCGTAGCGTATGAGTTCCCAGGCACATGCATGGGATGTATTGACAGTGCATTTTTCTATAGCCAGAGGAAGATGCAATAATGTAGATTCAAACAGTTGCCTCTTATCTTACAGTTTTCAGTTGGCAGGCTTTGTTTCAGAAGACTGCTTTGATCTTTATTTTCTAGACGTTAAATAGCATTCAGAGCGTCTTAGTCTAATATTTTTCTCTCAGCTGTGAAAGCTCACTATACTCTGCATATATTGTTATGTCGGCTTTTCCTTGTTTCTCTCATGTTACCCATGGAGAGAGAAAAGTGAAAGAACAATGCAAACAATGTTGGTTATGACAACTGTGTGAGGTGTCTCTTATACAGACAGACAGAATGGATGGTATGCTGCGATATATAGGTCAGCCTTTGAAATAACATAGTGGAGCTCTTATGCTGGACAGACAGATTTAGAGTCTCATGAAAACTTGAAGCATAATTGCATTTCAGACATTTACAGGCTAATACGAGTATGTTCAGTTGAAGTTTATTGTAAGAAACATCACGTTCCTAAATTGAGTCGAATGCAACAAAATAAATAACTTTAATAATCTGAGTATCTGAATTTGATAGAAGGGTATGGTCAGGGATTTCGGGCTGCTTGAAGAAGTTTTATGGTAAGTTTCCATGTTTGTGTAGAGAGCAATTAATAAAGTCCTTGTGGCTTTGCGTATTGAAGTGTCTCCTCCAAAGACCGTTTCAATCAGTACTGTAAGAAGGACTGGTTTATTTTCATACTTGGGACTTTACAGTGTTTTCAGATATCCGCTCACATAAAGTGGAGTTATATAATTACAGTTTGACACAGCTAATGACAGGGATGCTAACCGCTGCCAACAGTAGGGAGAAAATAATGGCCTTTACTGCTCCCAGTTGTTAGCCTTGCAGAATTACGCACTAGCTTCTTCTGTGATTTGCTACCTGGTTCAAAAATACAGAAGCCTACAACTAATCTTTCATGTATTCACTGGTAGTTGTCAGTGCAGTGGAAAAATACAGCCAGACAGCAGAGGTAGAGTGATAGACTAGTTGCTTTTAAAAAGAGGAATAAAGAGGAAAAAGAGGAATAAAGAGGGGGAGAGGGAAACAAAATGCTTCCAAATGAAAAGAACAGAGTGACATCGGGTAGAAGTGGATAAGGAGATATAATACGGTGCTTTATAAGCAGGTAACAATCCCGTTCGTAATCAGAATTCCACGGAGCAAAAGTGCATATATTTATACACAGTGTTTAGAATAATTTAGACTGTAAACTTGACCCCACCATAGAGACTACTCTAAGTAAAATGCTCCATGGCTGTTTACAAAGTGTACATTATTTCCAGTGGCTTGCTTCTGTCCAGACTCTATCTGAAATACAGAATTGTGGCAAGCGAGCGCTCTGAAGGACAGCTCTAAAGCTGAAATGCTGTGTTAGTGTTTTACAGCATTTTAGATTTCACTCATCTAATAGATCACCATTTCTTTATTCTGGAGATTTATTTTTTTTTCCTCTGAGATAACTGTGTTGTGCCCTACTGCATTAGAATCATATTTGAAATTTGTTGCTGCCACTTAAAGGAAAGATTAAACAGTTGCATTAGTGCTGACTGTCAATTTTTAAGTGTTTAGTGTTTTATTTAGTTTGAAAAATAACATGTAGGAGGAAAGGAAATGGACTTTTCTTCCCCGGGTTGCTAGACCTTAGAATGTAGTCTCAGAGTTGTGGATAAGCCTCAAGTATAACTCCTTAAATTCTAGTGTTTCAGAAAGGAAGTGGTTCCAATTTTAGTGGAATACAGAAAACAATTTATGTATCTACTTTTGAGAAATCTTTCTCAAAGATGTCTATAAATCAAAGCATTGCAGTATTTATTAAAAAAAACCCACAATATTTATTTTTTTATTTTATTTTTTCTCCTTTCTGCCAAACATCAGTAGCTTGAGAGAAATTATGTTTTATTCTCTTACCAGAATGTGTTTCAACTCTAGGGCACTATCCTCAACAAACCTATCATGAAATCTCCCGAAAAAAAGTGAAAACTATAAACTATTAAGAATGCTGAACTCCCTAAACACTAGAGCACATGCACTACCTTTGGTGTTTACATTAAACCAGATTGTAGCTGGAGCTGCAATTTTAGGACTTAAGGAGCTGATACTGTGGAGGACTGGGCAGCTGCAACTCCCATTGAATTCAGTGTGTTTTGGGGATCATCACGCTTTACCTGGAAGAAGTCAGCACCCTTCTATCCTCAGGTTCCCATCTTAGCAGGCCTTATTTGTCTTGCTAACACTGTGCAGAAACATTGGCTGTGTTTAAAACATGACTTTATGTTAAGCAGAGAAACATCCTAATCATGGTAGAATTTAGATAAAAAATCTTGGGTATTTAAATCCTGTATTGATGGATATAAAAAAACTTAGCTGAAGTAAAAAGCTTCCTCTGACTGCTCTCTCAGCATGGCTCAAGAGTGACCTGAAAGCCCCACTTCTTGTGGCGAGAGGGTAGTCCCTGGATCAATGCAGACCTTGCCTTCTGGAAGTGACAGCGGTGGCAATTAGTGGCAGCTTTGCTTGTCTTTTTGAAGTGGACACATCATGCTCTGTGGATGTCTAGAAGGGGCTGAATACACTAAAATACTTATTTTAAATGTAGGATAACCAAATTTAAATGTTTTCTTGTTGCAATTGGACTAGATGACTGTTGTAGGTCCCTTCCTACTGAAATAGTCTATTCTATACTATTCTACTGTTTCAGTTACACAACTAGGTACTGAGTTTTTTGCTAAAAAGTGATTTCTCATTAAAAATGCTGAATTATAAACTACTCCAAAACATGGTTTATAGTGGAAGCACCAAGTGACTGTTAATTATAGCAGCACTTCCAAAATACTTTCAGACATGGTGTTCACATCAAACTGCATGAGATTTTCTTGGTCGTAACGTTTTTTCCAACAGCATTCAGCTGGAAAATGGCAACATTGCATTATTCTGTGGTTAGGCAAAGATTATGCAGCAGTAGCAGCAGCAGCATACATTGCCCTTCCACAGCAGCAAGTGCATAGAAGAAAATCTGGAATATCTGCATGTTATGTTCATCAGTTATTATCAGTTTTAGGTTGTTACCAGTTTTAGGTTAGTAAGTCAGGACATTGAATAAAATGTTTCACTCTTGGCTTAGATCTTCAAAGTTGAAATAGTTTTTCCACAGAGATCTTGGTGCAACTGACATCTGTAATGTCTGTCATTTTCTTTTGCTTCTTATGTTTGCAGTAAGTAGTTTATTTTTAACATTTTAATTTCTTATGGCTCTCCTAATATTTATATCTTATCTTTAAATTGCACATATGCTAACACTGTTCGTGAACTGTTCATTTAGTATTTCTTACTGGGCTGCTGTAGATTTGCTGTAGATCCTTGTAGTGTGGTTTCTTCCCAAGGAACATGCTACTTTCTAAGTTGCAAAGCATACTTGAATTACATGAGCATCTGACAAATTCAGGTTAGTGGAAATGTCAGAATGTTTTAGCATTCACATTCTTGACTGTTAAACTACTCTCTACCAATGAAAAGTGGCATGAGTGGCTTCTTTCAAAGTTACTGCTAGCTAAGCATGGAAATTGAGCTGCTGTGGTAGTACTTTTGTCTCCTGCTATTGTTGGTGATTATGTGGTCTTAAAGGTTAAATGGAAGTTACTGTAGCTGGTATATATTTTTGATATGTTAAGGAATTGCAGTGAACTCCAGTTATTATGCTATATGCAAGAAGAAGAAATCAGAACTCTGAAATCAGTAATAACCTGCACTTAGGGTAAGTACAGTAAGGGAAGTATGAGGTGTGCAATGTAAAGCAAAAAATTTACCTAGACAATTCATGCCAGAAGAGCTGAAAAATTACGTATACATACAAGTTCTTATTGTATCAATGCTCTTCTATGTGTATATATGCACATACATTTTTGATTAATTATATCTTACTTGCTTTGAAGAAAGCGAACTTACTCTGAGAATCTGTCATTTCTGTCTTGTATTATAAGTAGCTGACTTCGAAGTCATATTCTTGTCAGAGTTGCTACAAGTGTGTAGGTTTGTGTTCATGAATATGAGAAAACTTTTGTTTCTTATATGATCATAGTGTTTGCAACAACCTGGAGTAATAATAAATAGGAAAAGGAAATATAGTGGTGAAAAGGGACAATAACCTTTCAAAAAGCATAATTTATCAGCTGACAGACACAGTTGTGAACATTAGTCATAGAAACCTGCAGATAGTAGAGGCTTAATATCAAACTAATGATTTATTTTATGTTAATGACTTTCTACTAGGGCATAAAAGACTGCTCATAATGGACTGACAGTGCTGTGTTCAGTTGCGAAGGCTAATGGGGTAATCTTTCCCAAAATTAAGCTTTTTGAAGTGAACCATGGTGTTATTTTTTCAAGTTAACTCTTGAAAATGGATTGACAAACTGACATTTTTTAAGAAACACTTGTAATCTTTATAGGAAAATAGAAGTCAAGTTTTTTGTTCATTAGCAGTCTTCCTAATTGTGCTGGAAATGTTGTTTATGTTTTGTTACAGTTCTGAAGAATGATATTAATGATGTGGAAGTAATTTACTTCAGAGGTTTTATCATAGTGCAGTAAGTTTTTTTGGGGCATGGTTGATTTTGCAGGTTGAACAAAGGAAAAGAATAATTTTTTCTAGTGGCCTAGCCCGTAATTCGCTAAATGGCAGTAAAACTCTTAGTTTTGTATTGAGAAGTTTTAAAAATAATGTTTACAATTAGTTATAACCAACATTATATTTCAATAAGAGATAATTTGCCTACTAAAGTTCACATAATGTGCTAATCATGTCTAGTGGTTAATAAAGGCCTCCTATCTCACTCCCCTGATGGCTATAAAAGGCTATTATGTTCATGGCAGCAGTTCAGGTACAGCTGCTGTGTGTTAATAATGCATCATTGTCCCACTAATAAACACAGCAAAGGTCAGCAACCCCAAGCACCTAAAAAACCTATTCTCTTTCCAAAATATTTATTAACACCTTAATGGCATATCTATTCATTTTGGTTAGGATTATATCAGTTAATGACGTTCATGGAATGCCCTGTGTTCAGCTTCTGCAACCTACATGCTTCTGTGGGCTGTTGCACCCATTTTTTCCCCTGAACATATCTATTTTCATTACAGCTACCTGCTGTGTTTGTTTGTTTGTTTTGTGGTGTGTTGTTTGTTTTTTTTTTTAAATTTAAGATTAGTTTTCCATGCTCATTTAATGATCAACTTACTTTGTTACTTAGTTTGGCAATTTCCATTTTTTTTTTCCTCAGCTAGTCTAAGATTATATTTGGAGCTTGATTTTCTTCTCATTAAAGACACTTTATAGAAATTGTAAATATGTGTCAAAAAACCCTATATGATTATGTGACACACATTCACACATGCACACACAGAGAAATGCATGTATACGTGTGTATATATGAGCCCTGCTTCCTCTAGGTTCCATACATGATTTTGTACTAGTGACTTATGTTTTCCTTTTCAGCATGGATTGCTGTATTCATAATGGGTTTTTTAAAATGCATTTTCTACAGACAAAGAACATACTCACATGGGATTTCAATTTTGCCAAGGAAACATGCAAATCAATAGGCCAGCACTTATCTGCATTAAAATTAGGTATACTGTAATTTATGGGTGCAGTGATATTGTATTTGTCTTGTGTAGCCTCAGATATTCTTTAAGGTAGCCTTGGCTATGTGTCCTTAGAGAAAAGCAAAAGTGTTAATTGAACAAAATCTCATTTTCTCATCTTGTAGTATTGCCTTTTGTTTTCTGTTACTCATTTTGAAAACCTGATGGTTTTTTGTGCTCTGTGATTTACAAACAAATGTTCAGAGGGCAGAAAAATACCACTACACTTCCATCAAGAGAAATGAAAAAGCTTAACTAGCTGAAGGGTTTTTATTTGGTGTAGCACATAGCTTCAATGACACATTTGTCATGCTTTAAATATATAATACATACAATGAAATATGTACAGGCACAGTTGTGATATATGTAGTGTCTGGCTCCATTGCTATTGTTTGTAGTCTCTACGGTTGTCATACGTTGTTCTTTGCACATCATACCCTTACAGCAGAATTTGACACAATTTCTAGCTTTCAGTCCTTCACCATTTTCATTGCACAATATACATGAGTTTGACAGGGTGTGTTGAGGACAACTCTGGCAAGCAATTGATATTTTGAAGTGGCAAGCGTTTCAGCAGCTGCCTGCTTGTGAAAAAGGAATGATAAGATATACTGTATTGTTAGTTTCAGGCAAAGCATTAAGGTTTAAGCTCTGTAAAAATGTACACATTATTCGTCAGTGGTGAAGCAAGCCTTTTATGTTTTTTAGAGCTTAGCTCTCTGGCTGATGTGAACTAGAATGACATTGGTTTAATGGTCAGTAAATGAATAGGAGTACTTTGAATTTGAACTGCTGCCAATTTTGCACCGACAAAGAGACTGACAAAAGAAAGATTTTATGTGAAAGCAAAGCACAAGCAATGTTTGGGGAGGTGGGGAGAGGGAA
>NW_009952893.1:804660-841449 GCF_000747805.2 Chaetura pelagica | reverse complement strand
CCCAACAGGAATATTCTCCAACACAGCCTTGTAATGATACTAAAATTGTTAAAACACATCCATTTTACATGGCTCATCGACTGCGAACCTAAGCTGTTTCATCTAATGTTCTTTAAAACCTGTTGTATACACATAGTCTTTTAGAATATATTCATATGGAATTTGCAGCGTGTTTTTCTAAATACCACACTGTGCCCTGAAGGCCTGTTGGCAGAACATCAGAGTTGTCCACTGCTGGAGTTCCCAAGCCTCTCTCTATCTGGTAGTGGGAAATTGTAGTTTAATCAGTTATGGCACTTTCAGTGTGTAACATTCATTAGTAAGGCAATTTGTCATGACTGTTAATAGTCAGGATGCATCTGCTCTCTCTTCAGTTATGGAGCATGATAAGAAAGAGGGCAAATATTTCGATATCTAATAATATTAGCATGGTTGAAAACCGTAGTTCAAGGTTAGTGCTCAAAACACAAACAGTAGATTATTACCGACCTATTTATTTTTACTGGTTTTACCTTTACAGATTTGATTTTAAAGTACCCTAATGCTCTTAGGAGTTGGACGTTATTTAGCTGGGTATTAGAAAGTAAATGTTAGCATCTTCAGTGTTTATCAAATATATTTCCTCTATTGTCATAAATTTGAAGTTAGGATATTTTCAAAGAGTTGCAAATACTTAAAACTGAGTCTCATAGTTTTTGGTGTGCCACTAGTAAAATGTTTACAATACCATTTTTTTTTGCAGTATCAGGCCTTTTACGGTGTTAGTCATGTGGCTGAGCTGTTTATAACATTACAAAAGATATTCAGTGCCTACCAAATGGACAACATATAATTAGAAAAATGTTCTCCCTAAAAACTGGTTTGTAATCACCGTTCCTTGTTCTTAATAGGAAAGGTTAAATTGTTTCCTACAGCCAAGAAAGGTTTGAGGTTTTTTCACATGCATCTGATAACCCTCATGTATTACATAATATGATTCACACACAGTAGCTTTGTGACACGTTTTAATTTTAATGAAAAGCCCCCCAAATTTTAACGTAATGATTTCTTTAGAAACTGAGCTCAATCTTGGTAAAATCCGTTCTTGCTAGTAACAAAAGCTGTTACTGTTTAAGTTCCTGTTCAGCAGTTAGTTGGTACGCTTCACTGGATGTTGTCAAAAAGGCTTTTCTCTTGATTGACAACCCCGTAGGAATGTGAATGGAGATTTTAATTGCATATCATGTGTGCATATCAGAGTGAGTGGATTCACTGACTCTGCTTAGCTCCATATCTCTACAGGTCAGCCATGCCACAGCAATTCCCCTTTTTTTTGATAAGCGGTTGATATATTTTCCAAAGAGAGATAAAAAGAGCATGTGAGCGAAGAATGAACAGTAAAGCAAAAGATTCCTGTGAATTTTGGAAGAAATATTTGTGCAGTTAGTTTTCAGAGTGTTCTAACACAATTAAGAGGTATTTTGATGGTGTAAATTCATTTCAAGTCTAAGTTGGCCAAAGACTGCTAGAATACATTTTTCTTCTTGCAGAAGTGGGTTTAGCTTTTTACTTTGATTTCCAGGAGTACTTTGAACAAAATCAGTAAGAAAAAAAAAGAGTAAAGAAAGTGGAAAAATGTGCTGAGGCAGTCTGCCCTTGTGTCTTGGACCTTAATAGAAGACATGGGGAAATGGTGAGGGTTTCTTTGTATGTGTCATAGATAGTGGGCTTTCTCATTCATACTGGATTTGATCCACGCTCTTTGGGCAACACTGTTACTTTAGGAGGTGATTTATCTAGGTAAGCAATGGCAAGAGACCTGAGTTTTGAGTCTTAATATAAAACTGAGTTTTGATATCAACTGTAATGCAACTTAAATATATGTATTTTTTTCTTAAGAACAGTAAATGATATTTCACTGCAAAATGACACTGATAAATAGATCTCAACATTTTCCGTAGCCAAGAACATTTCAGATGAAATGAAAAAGCCAAAGATTAGTCATTATGAATAGTAATTAGATTTTGATGTCTCAAATTAGGTTCCGGGTTTCATTTTACATCAGAAACCACAACATTGACTGTATTTTTTTTAGAGACCATAAAGCATTGGCAACTGACAGCACAGCTATGACACAGTCATGGGGAAGTTTTAGCTGAGTTAGTGTTTTGTGCCTGTACAGGGACAGTGACATCTAAAGGGGGGTGACAGTTGCATTTTTTCCGGGAGGACCCCTGGGAAAGAATTGTTACTTAGTCAAAAAGTTTCTTTCCTGGTTTGTCAGTTCTCTGTGATGAAAAGCTAATTGACTGCCTTGTGCCCTTTTACCCTTTGAGTAGGGCCAGCTCACACTTTCAGGTTATATTTGTGTAAAGTGTGGGAATGGAGGATGCCAACCACTTGTTGAATCTTAAGGCTACAATGGCAAGGCACAATGCCTTGGTTGACAACATGCAGTTTAACACTGGCATCTCTGCAGAGACCACTAAGCTCTGTGCTTTACTAAGAAGTATCTCACCTACTGTCTTGAACAATAGCAAACCCTTAGGAGGGCTTAAAAACTGTGTATACCTTCAGGAGAAAACAAAAAAAGACTGCTTTATTTCCAATGAAGCAAACCTCTTCTGATATAATATATGACATCAGTGGATGGCTGGATTTGTTATGAACCGACACTTCCAGTTTTTTCCAGGATTTATGAGTAGAAAATAAAGGGAAATGACAAAGGCAGTAATCTGAACATACAGTTTCCTCTGTACAGTGTGCATTCAAGTCCTATGAGCAAAAGCATCAATGAGAAACATTGCTTTCTGCACGCCCAAAAGTGCTTGTGTTTAGATTTGTCTGGGCTCGCGTCTGTGGAAGTTTCAGACCTTTGGCCCTTTCACTACTGGTAAAGGTTTTATATTTTGTTTTGTTTTGTTGGGGTTTTTTTAGAATTTATGAAAGTAGTCCTGGTTTGGGCAGCTTTTCATCCTATCTACCAGGTTCCCAAGGCTTCCAAATCCAGGAAAAATTGTAGAGTTTGTAAGTAGAAACCTATAAGAAATGAAGATTTTAAAAATGTTTTTTCATAGTTGAGGAAAGACAATATTTAGATTGTGCAACATGGTCAAGCATGTAATTAAAGTTTTGATAAAAATTAGAGTGGATGCAGAAGATGTAATTTTGGATTAGCACCTAGGCCATTTAGTAGCTCTTGTAAGAACATTGAGAAGATTAAAACATTGCTGTCATTAGGACTTCATCTGTTCAGGACTTTGTTAGGTCAAGCCAAACATGTTAAAGCTGGGAATGCCACATTTAAGGGTATCTTTCTTTTGCTCTTCACTATGTTATCATTGGCAGGAATTGATTGAGTGAAACAGCAGATGTGGCATAAGTGATGATGCCATTGAAACTTCCTAATAATCAGTGCAGTTACAAGTGACACCTGAGTTAGGCTTTCAGGCAGCCTTAAATCTGGCATTTTCCACATTTTGGCCTCTTGCCTTTGTAACACAAATAATAGCCTTTCAAAAATACCTTTACTGTGTGTGTTACTGATTCATTGGATTGTATCCATGACATTCATTGCTATCGTCTGTCAGGAGTGTTTGAGTCTCTTAGACATTGCTGCACAGATTTTTCTGCTGCAGAGTTAACTTGTTAGCAGCTGGGAGAGTTTTGTTATGGTGAGTGAAGGGAGGACCAAGTCTTGTTGTGGCTAAGAAAATCTTGGGCTCTCTTATCTATTCTTTCTGCTGCTACTTTGACACAATCTGTCATGAGTCATGCTTTTATTCTAAAGATTTGGGATCTTACATGAGAATGCTTAGGTTATTATTTTGTCACAGTGCACAAATTTTGGGCTGAGGAGCTTGAGCGTAAGTTAAGGCTTTAGTAATTTCAAGTTTACCTCTGAACAAAAGATGCTTTTCTATCTCAGTCTCTTCTGCTGAATTTGAAAGATATACTGCAAATAGTGGAGATGGTTGAGTTTCCTTAAGCTTAAAAATACCACCTGAGCTGCAAATACAGGTATTGTGATCAAAATTACAGTAATATGTAGTATAGTTAAACCTGCAATTGTGAAATATGAGGAACCCTATAGAAGATATCTTTATTATAGCAGACAGACACTGTTTATAGAAACCATTTAAGAAGCATCTATTAAATGTATATTTATATTAAACTCTAAATTTTTGTAAATTACTGTAGTTCTAGTAAAACCAGAGGATTTAGTATACAAGTCTTTAGGGTTTGTCCTATATTTTTCTTTGGAGCTACAAAGGAATCTATGTATATAATAGAATGTGTATCATAGAAAGAATATTTTTAAAAATTAAATATATATATTTTTCAGCTGAATCCATTGCACTTTTAAGAGTGTTCTGATTGCAGAGGACTTTCTCAAACAGAGCATTGCAGTTGAAGTACTAAAGCAGCATTCTCTAACTTGGCTTCAGTTTTATTCACTCTTTACAGAAGGTAAAAATGTAAATGGTAATATTTACTGCACAATAAAATAAGTAAAGTTCTGAATTTAGAAGGTTTCAGTTGGAGAAGACTGCAAACTTTCTAGGAAAACGTTAATTACAATAGAGACTGCACTTAACCTGCTGCTTCCTGTACGGTTGCCGGGGTTTCTAGGAGTGTTGGAAGCTCTTTGCTTATGTTAGAGCTGTAAGCATATTCTGAAACAATGAAACACAGTGATGTACCAGACCTGGAAGTTAATTTTCTGCCATTCACTGATCAGAATCTTCCCTTTTTCTTTCTACTGAGCTTGCAGTGAACTCATAAGCTGAAAATAACAGTATTGGAATGCATATTTCCCTATTTATTTAGGAGTTAAAAATATTAGAGTATCATAATCATGAGGTCTTGTTATCCTGGTTAAGGATGAAACATGAGGTGAGGGAACATGGACTTTCTATGCACTCTGGTAGCTGGGGCTGTGGTCTCTCAGTGCAAATTTGAGTGTGCATTTGCGTTTTACCATCACTGAACATTAGTCTCCTTTCTTCCAATAGACTCCTTTCTCCCTTTTTTTCAAGTATTCTCCCCATACAGATACTGAGCTTTGAAAGGCAGACGAATTGCAACTTTACTCAGTGTATGTGTTGCCTGGTGATTAGGAATTTGTGCTAAAACAGAAGAAAATGTGAAAATGTCCTGTAGAAAACAGATTTTCTGACTGGTCTTGGCCAAAGATGGACACTATTTCCACCAGTATGAACATCTAAGCTGACTCCAAGAAAAAGCTGACCACCTTGTTGTGTTAGAGGGGACGCCACTGGAGAGTTCTGAAGTCCCTGTACTGTAGGTGGAGACAGAGAGAAGGGTGTGGGATGTGCCCCAGGCAGACTAATTTTCACCCTGACTTCTTAAGGGTAATTCAGAAGTCTCTAGTTCAAAGACATAGTATGACAATGTGCCTGTTTTAAGGAAAACAGCCAAATTCAGATTTGTATGACAGCAGAATTATTAGGATTAGGACTAATCAATGGAAATAGTACGAGATGATGTTAAAAGTTTCATCAATGTGCATTTACAGAAGTCTTTATGGTGCATTATGTTGCTCTTTCTGTAGGCTCGCATGACTCCAGGCAACATTTTCTGTCTTGCGGAATGAACTCTCTGATCTGCAGAGGCTTCTCTGAAAAGTGCTTTCTGTCTTCAGTCTATGCAATGTTATGTTAGCTATTCCATCACTGCCTTCATCTGCTACTTTCCCTGCTGACGTTGAGTAGACATTCTGACATCCTGCAACTGAGGTTGCCTTTTCAGAAGCTGATTTACCATCTCCTTCCAGGGAGTGTCTTTGGAGAGAGTAGAGTCCAGAAACACCAGGAAATCCTTTTGTGTTGAGGTTACATAAGAGAATGAGGAAAAGTCATCTCTCCAAAACTAGATCCTGATGAAAGAGCAGTCTCCAGCAATGAGAAATTAGCTGTGGAGAAGGACTAGAGAAACATGCTATGACATGCTGTGCCATCTTGTGTCCCATTCCCTGCCACCCTTCCCTCCCCGTCTCTGATAAAATCACTCTTCTCCACTGTGTAATTTGTTGTCTCTTAACTTGAGAACCTTATTCTTCCTCAGCTGCATGTTTTATTTCAGCCCTTGTCTGGTGGTTCAATAATTTATGCCTGTAGCTCTCAAACAAGAAGTCAACAGGTTTGGAGTACAAGGAGTAGACTGCTCAGTTATTTGAGTTCTTTTTCCTTTAGGGCCACTCCACAGAACTCTATAAAGAGAATTTTAGTATTTGTTTTTTCCCCTTCTTCTCTGCCTTTACAAAACAGTGCAGTTGACTGCATAGCTGAAGGCTGGCAAATAAATTCTGCTGAACAGAAATAGTTAAAAAATTACCTTAAGGTTATTAACCACATCAGAGCTGGAGTAATGAAAAGTTTTGCTTTTACCCACAAAAGTGGGGAAGGGATAGGTCACAATTAGAGCTTGAATTCCATACTTGGTTTGAAGTTCCTAGTTGAGGCAGTGTATTTTGTATATAGGATTATTACTCTTTGGCAAGCCTTGCTGTGTTTAAACACTTTTGGGTGGGCTAAGGATGAAGTTTCACTTTAACTCAGGATTTTCTTGCTTTGTGGTTTTAAACTTTAGATTATAATAACATTTCATGAGCATCAGTTTCTGTGGTGCAATCAATGTGTAGAAGATGCTATTTTTACGCAGCCCTAGTGCTAATTGAAATCTGTTGCATTAGTTTTTAAAAGGTGAACTTCATGGTGTTTTTCTTGACAAAGAAATGTATCATCCAGAGTATAGAACTGTGACAAGCTGTTTGTGAAATAACTCAACAAATCTTGAATGTTCATACCATTTTGTCCCATTATCCTAACAAGGAATGCAGCCATGAGCTAAACTTTACCCTCTTGTTGCTTCAGTGCTTTAGTGCTGAAATACACTCCTGAAGATCTTATTACATTCTGCATGCACTACTTGTATAGGACTGCCGATATCTGTCACCAGTCCTGCCTTAATACAGTCTCCTGTTCTTAGTATTTTGTATTTAGACTCAGTGCACACAACTACAAAGCTGCTGTCTCTTTAGTGTTGAATTTTTAATATGTTTCAGCATTTATAATGATTTCATTATGGTACTGAACAGAATTTGGCTTAATTTTTTGCAAATACCACTGTCTTTGAAAAAGGAACCATTCTTTCCTCCCTTGAAGTGTGTACAGTACATTGTGTACACTGTTCTGTATGTATTTGTCTCCAAATGAGTTTGTATCACCTCTGTTATAAAACTCCTTTTCTTCTACCACTACTCTGAAATTGCCTTTCATACTCAGTGTAACCTATGAATTGGTCCTGTGAGTGAGTCATTCCAAGGCTGTTGTCTTCCCTTATAAATACATTTAGTATAAAATACTGTGCTCTATGTTATGTCCATCTTGTTCAGATGGAACAGTGACTGCTGAGATGGAAAAGCAAAATGCAGTATCAGAATACATTTAAATGTAATAACGTCTCTCAAATCTTTCTTTTTATGGTACAGAAATAACAGCTCTCCTGCCCTTATCACTGCTTTGGCTTTTGAGCCTTGTTGTACCAGCATATTTCAATCACAGGTTTGGCCTTGCAGCTCTTACCCTAAGAGAAATGCCACTGATGTCCAGAGGAGTTTTGCTTTTTTCAAGGACTGTGATTTGGCTTCAGGTCAGCTACATAATCCTATCTTAGGTACCCCTTTTTCTTACGTAAAGATTAACATAAGCTTTCTTGTTCTACATATCCTGCACATTTCTTATATTAACAAAATTATACACCTGGGGTTAATTTTCAGGACTGTTGTGTTTTGTAATACTGACCCTAAAGAAACCTTACTGAGAACATTAATTTGAGTATTGTTTTTCTCGTAAGTGTATGTGTATCCCAAAGTCTATCAAACACTAAAACAGTAATAGCTATCACAGTTAGAACATCACATTTTATCTGTCCCTCCTGCAGTTGCAGAACTGTGGCTGAGGTTCATTTGAGTTGCACTTTCCTCAAAAAATAAGGGTAGTTTTTTGTTTTCCTCATGTAGTGGATCAATCCAAAAGGTGTATCGTTAGCAAGGTAGAAGCATGCACAAGCTGTGAATCTGGGTAAGAGGCAAATGCGTGAACTCACTGATATCTTGCCCCTCTGCAGTACTCTGCAAGATTCCCTGTAGGTCCTTTTCCGAGTAAATAGGATAAAGAGTGCTGGCAGTTGGAAGGGAACTTTCATGGCTGAAGGAAAGTCATGCCAGGAAACTTTGTTTGTTTGTTTGTTTGTTTGTTTGTAAAACAATTGCATGTTTTGTGCTCTCGCTTGGGGCTTTCAAAAAGTTTGGCTCATGTGAAGCTGTGATGCTCTCATGGTGTGGTTCAGGCTGCTGCATCTCCACAGGGCATCTCCATAGTTCCTTGAGGACCAACTGTTGGTACTTGAAAAAACTTCCGAGTTTCCTTTAAAGTGCTGTTTCAAATTCAGAGTCCTTGCATAGGGAAGATACCTGTCATGAAAGAATCACTGTATTTTCCTGGTACAGAAAGGTTGTCCACCTTCGCCTTTGAGCTTTTTCTTGACCCAGATCTATATTTCAGTTTTGTTGCTGTGAGCTACAACAAGCTGGGTGTGTGATTGAGTTCCGTGGGCCTGGGTGATGTGAATGTATGGTACACTGACTGTTGTACAGTAGTATCCTGTGCAGACACTTCCATGCCTGCACAGCATGCCTTTACATAAAGATCCTCTGCTTGGAAAGCACATGAACATTATTGCTTCCTAGTCCTTTAGACCAATTTTTCGTCTCAATCTGTGAGCTGGTCTGGTTTGCCATGTGACTGGGGTTACCAAGCAAAAAGGAGGCAGACTTCACCTTTTAGCTATGAATTTTAAAAGGGTTTTAGCCAGTTCTGAAACTGTACCTTGAAATTGCATAAGGATTTTGCAAAACAGGGAATATACTTCAGACTCATGGAGGTGCTAATATGTCTGTGTATGCAAATTCCATATATACATCTACTTTAGGCATATATGGGAAACAGCCTATAGGTGAACTGTAAGTGCAGGTAATTCAAGAATGAAACATCCTAAAACTCACCCGTAGATGCAATTCCAGTGCTAAGCAATTCTATTTAAAAAGAGATTGAATATGATTTGGCGTTGGCAGCCCTGGCTAACTGAAATATGCAACAACCATTCTACTTTGCAGTAGTTTTAAGTCTGTCTTTAAAAGTATTTCAGGAATCATTTTGAAGTAGAAATCTGAGAATATGAGATACACAGAAGGAAATGTTTCTGTCTGTCATGAAAAATCTGTATCTAGCTAGAGGCTGCAGCTATTATGAGGAAGAATGATGATAGTATCTCAGCTATGCACTATGCATTTTTGACTGTCAAAATTTGCATGTATTTAATACATTGAACTGTTTTAAAAACACTGTTCATAGGATGCTTGTCAAAATATTTTCTGTAATGGATGAATTTAAATCTAATTAACATATTCATGTTTTAAACTTATGAGCATTTTTTTTGTCCAAAGAAGTGCATATTTTATGTTCACTTATAAATATATGATATTTACTATGTTTGGATGTAGTATATGGCTCAGGTTTAAATTGAACTTGGATGATGTTCAGGCACAATACATCTTGCTCATCAATACAACTTCACATACTTGTTCATTAATATTCTCTTAAAGGAGTGGATAAATGTTTTATGCCTAAACCTGTCTCTTATGCTTGGGTTTTTTTAATGGTGGAATAATAAAATGGAGATAGAGCTACCTTGGGTACTTACTTTGTGCAAAACTTGGTCTGCATGTCTAATACTTATAAATAAAGGTGCAAGAACAAATAGCCTAGATGTCAGGTAAGACAACATCTATATAGGCTCTTTGCTGAGTTCTGAGTAATCTTTTGTTAGTTCCCCCAGTAATTCAGCCTAATCAAATACAAGCACGTAAGCGATATCATGTAATAGCTTTTTGGAATAAATATATATGCCATGGTTTGGAATTACTAGTAGTGTAGATGTGGCTGATAAGCTCAACTGTTGGAAAACTGATCCCATAAAAGTGAAAAGTGAGATCTTTAAAAAATAATCAGATGAAAGCCACATATTTTATGAAAAAGAAATAAAGTGTGCCCAAGTTCTACTTTGCACAAATTTGGGCAAATAATTAATTACATGAGAGAAAAAAATATGCAAGTTTTGGATCCAGGTTGTTAACTATAGGTAAACCAGAATTATGAGTTAAAGAAAAGGGATATCATTTTCTAAATATTCAGAGCATCTTCAGAAAACTGCCTTGATATCAGTATTTGAATTAGAAACTTAGATGTGATTGTGACAGAGGTCTATACCAGTTGCTTTCCCATGCTTAAATACATTTAGAGCTTTGGGATAAGAATCCTCCAATAAACTCACATGGCCACTTCAGAAGTGGAGATAGGTAACAGAGATGATTCCTCAAAGTATCCTTCTCTTTATTCATCTGGCACGCCAGCATGCCTTACTTTGTGACTTCAAAGGCATCTAAAATTAATGTAAACATTACTAAAAAGCTGGTGAAGCTTATGCATGGTATGCTAAGCCTGTGAATATTCATAAAATTCATGTTGAAGGCATCTGTATGTAGGAAGAAGTTTTTTAAAAGTTGAACAGCAAGGATTGCTAGCGTGTACTACAGATCTTTCTTGACTGAGGTTCCCCCTGTAATTGTTAGTCATCCCATTCTTCACTGGGTATGGGCTGAACTGTGATTTTGTCTCCCCACTGTTCACTAACAAGTTTTGAGGTTCTTGGTGGACTTCACTGGCATGCAAAATATTGCTGAACTTGACTGGTCAAAGTACACTGAATTTGTATATGAGATACCAAACATATTTCAGATGGCATATGGGTTTATTGAATAGTTTTTGTGGTAGCTGGTCTTAAGAGGTTTGTGGAACTGGGATATGTTAAATCTGTGACCCACCTATGCAATGGGTGCTGGTATTTCTGTACTAGTGCACAGTGTGCAGGCTGACTAGGAGGGGAGCTGTTGGGATTGAGAGGCTGGTGTGTTGTCAGTGCACTTGTTATGGAGAAGGAATAGCAGTTTGATGCTTCCTCCCCTCTGGTGTATATTTTAATAGAAGCTGTATGGATAGTAGCATTTGCAGTGTTGAGATGTTTTGGTTCAGTACTCATAATTTTTTTATATTCTGGTGGCATCCATATTTAGTGCTGTATAAATTAATAGCACTATATTTAGTAAATACAAACTATAATCATTGTGCTATTTAATTTGGGTCTAATAAGTACTTGCCAGACTAATGTGTAGTCATGTAGTTGGGCAGATGTACAAAAATGTCATTAACTTGTTTTGATTTGTGGACAGTGATGTATGTGGCAATGTCTGTGAATACTCCTGCTTTTCTTACACCACAGCTACCTCATTTGCCAAATATGGCTATGATCCTTTGTCCACGTTAATTGAGAATGGCATCCTTATTCATCATGTGCAGGGTTTTTTTCAGCCATTAAAATACTGTCCAAAGACTACTCAACTGAGGAAAACTACAGAATAATACAGAGCGCTTGTTTATCTGTTGTTGTAAGCCTTCTGTTTTATCCTATTGTAATGAATGGAAAAAGGAACTCTAATGTCTGAATGTAATGATGTTGCTAAAGAGCACAAATTCCTTTTGGAACATCAACATTAATAATTGGACTGAGACTTGCCTGAAATATTTTCATCCGCAATGGCTCTGTTCAATGTTTCTTCTTTTCTTTCTTTGACCTTCTGAAAAATAAGTGAAAAATGCACTAAGATAATTTACATTAGTTGTCAAAAACTGTGTTTACTTCTTTGATAATAAAGGTTTCCATTCCTTGATTAAATTTATGTTTATATTTGACATTTTCCAGGGATGCATAAATTTGTATGACAGCTAAAGTCTACATACTCGCAGTACCTAGTGCCAGGTTGAGTTGAATTTAGACACATCACATAAATAAAAGTGGTTTTATGTTTCACCTTCATCTGGTAGGTGAGCACTCCACCTTTTCTTGTGAAACATAATCGGTTTTGACATGGCAAAATTAGATCCTGGCTATTTATTATCTACTGAAATCAAAAACCATAACTGGGAAAGCATGTGGTAAGTCCATTGGAGCAGCTTGCATGCAGAGAAGAAAAGGGAAGACATTCCAATTTTATAAGCTCAAGGTGATTTTTCTCTAACACCTAGACTGTTTTAATTAATTACCCTGAAAGATTGAGTAAATTATTATTTGAATACTTTATGGCATTGCATGTTAACATTTCAAGGACAAAGTGCTGTACTTATCTTTTCAACAATGCTTCATCTGTCAGAATATATCTTCTGAATTTATGTAGTATACTGCAGTGTAAAGGGTAGTCAGAACCTGAGTACTATGAATTATTATAAGGAACCTGAGTCAAATATGATCTACTGAAATGGGAACCTTAATATTTATGGACATCTGGTAGAGACCTATGAATTAAGAAAACCACAGATTTTGCTTCTCAAGAATTAAGATTTTAAAAATCTTTTCCTTACATGATTTCTCTCTCCTTTTTTGAATGTGGAAGTATTAACTGAATGCCGTTAGAATGTCAGTTGCAGTATTGGTATAGGTGTTGCTGCTATGGCATGGCTGTGAACTGTACCTCTACGTATTTTACAGGGTGAAGTTCTGCTTCTCTTCCATTACTTTAATAATATGCAGAGCACCTCTGTTTTCTCTATGACTTTCAGTTTTGACACTTAAGCTTTGGGAAGAAGACTTAGGACAAGAAGCAGATACCTGCCTGGGGGACATACCTGTATGTTTCATATAACCTGTTTAAATCCATGGGGTATATGAAATGTGATAAGTTGTTTAGATGGTGTTTGTAACCAAAACATTATCTGTACTCCAGCTTTATTGGAGCTGTATTCCACAGATATAATCTTTCTTCCGCTAGAAGAGCATACAGCCTTTTAGTAACTTCATCCTACCATCAGCAGATTAGATTAAATCCCCATTTACTGCATTATATTAATATTTTCAATGGCACACTAATCCAAGAAATAAATGTGTCAGTTTCTATGGCTACCCTGTAATGGGCACAGCCATAAGACAGTGCCTTAAGGCCACATAAAAGACTTAATGTACAGATTGAATAGAAGCACATTATTTATTACTAAGCTATCAAACTGAGAAAATTTAGTGATCTGATTTTTTTTTAGATATGCTTATATTGACCTGGGCCAATTTGCTTGGCTGATAATATTGAGTATTTAATACCACAATGTTTTCTCAGTTTTAAGGATAAAGGGATTCACACTAACTTCTTTCAGAACAGTTTTGTGAAATGAATTATTTTATACTCCCATGATATGTATTGATATTTCTTAGCATTTTTTTGGCTTGAAAATTAAGTAAGACTTTCAGACTTTGAACATGTTACAGTTCAAGTGACAGTACAAAGTGACAGAGATGCTCCTTTCTCCCTTGTCTCACATCTCCCTCCCAAAACCCAAGATATGTTGAGGCATTCTGAGCTGTAAGTAACCTACAGTGAAGTAAGATGGGGTGGCCAGCGTGACTCTCAGGAGCTCCTCTGACTTCTTGAGGCTGATGCCAGTTGGTCATTCAAAGATAGAGCTCCTGAGCCTTGTCCATAGTGCGTTACTCTTGGTGGGGCACTGGAACTGTGTCATGCCATTTTAATTTCTTACATGGAGACCCACACATGGAACTTAGTTCTTTGAGGTGTGTGGTGCAGATCTCTTTACCCTGTGCCCTGTGCTGATTTTAATGTGTTGCTTGTAGGGTGAGAAAACCAGCCAGCTGTGTTGTAGATTAATCTCCACCACAACTCAGCTTCCAGCAGCAGCGATGATGTTTGCAAGCAACAAGCTAGCACAGTCCAGGGTGTTTCTGTGCTTGTTCATATTAGAAGAGGGATCAGTGTTCTTAGAGATTGATTATGGAAACAAAACACTCAGGAGATCTGTTTGCCTGTAAGCTAACATACAATGACTGGAAGGCCTGTTGATTTGAGAAGGTCTGGGGTCAGACCTATCATATACTTACCTACCAGATGAGAGATGGTGGGACCAATGAGGAAGCATGTTGTGAGAAAAGGCTTCTTCTCACAGTGTTTCTCCTCCTTTTGAGAACCTAACAGTACTTTGGGAAATGGTGATCCCATCATGACTTGAATGCACACTAGTCACCAAATAATGTAACTTTGCTAAAATTTGTTTCTTGAGTATGATTTGAGGAATCTGCAGGTTATTTTCTTTCCTGTCCAGAAATTGTGGTTATCGCTTCTTTCTCAAAAGGTTTGTTGAAAGACAAAATTTTTCCTACAAAATATTCTTTTACACTTCCTAAGAGAACTACTAATAACATTTTCAGACTGCAACACTTGCCAAGAGCTGACATTTCCAGAATTTCAAATGTCAATAGAACTGCTTAAAACGTTGTAAGGAGGTTGAGTGAAGACAAGAGAGACTTAGCAGAACATATTAGCAGTTTAACACAGGTCTACTTAAGCCTTAAAATTTATGTTCTGGGAAAGCCAGTGTCCAGTAAGTCAAAATAACCTTCATGACAAGTAGTATCAACATAAATGCTAAATACAAGTGTCAGATATGTGTAGCTCATGTGGAATGCAAACATAAAGTTTTAACCAATGGGCTGGTTACAAAATAATAGTAAATACTAATGTGCCTGTGAAATAATATAGACTTGGGACAGCAGAGGGTAGCATCTTTGTCACCTGATAATGACTAGCATTTACATGATTTTTTTGGTATGTGTTTGCAATTAACAGCACTACCTTTGGTCTAAAGTGTGTTTGTCGATTCAGGCACATCTAGCATAACTAACAAATGGTTATTACACAGTCTCACTTGAAGTCAGAGTAGCTGATAGGAAAATATCTAGAACTATTTACATTGTAAATGTTAGAGGAAAGAGGAAGTTTGAGACTCCTGGGCTTGTACCTGTTGAAGCAAAAAACCTGGTAGCATAGATGTCTCATGTTATAAACTGCCCCTGCACTGCGTGAGATACCGTTTCCAAACACTAAATTTGCTAGAGACATGTATTGTCCTTCCCATGCAGCACCTTTGTGCAAGATGTTCTGATACATGAAAAGCACCTGATGTGCTGAGCACATCGTTATGTTAGGGACAAAGGCTTATGCAGCAATGCAGTTACAGTGCTCTAGCATCTCAGATTTTGTTTGCTGTCTCAAGAGAAAAAAAATATAAGATTTAATCAACTCCCTATAAAGAACTAGTCTTTACATTCAGTCCCAGTAAAGTGCTATTATCAGAACAGCCTTTCTGAGAGAGTTTGGGGTACTGTGCAAGTCAGGTGGTCACAGCTGGTCTTGTAGTGCTTTACACAATTAGTTCAGATACAGTCTTGTACTTTCTAGGTTGGCAATATTAGTAGGAGAATGAATTGGAAATAAAACAATGCCTGTTTAAGCCTTTTGTTTGAAAGATGTAATGATGCTAGTAACAAAATTATTTTCCATGTAGACTAAGACATCTTGTTGTGTTTACAGTATTCTGCAAAATACTGAGCATAGCATTATTATAAGCAAATGAGACTTTCCAAGTAACAAGTGCCCCATGTTTAAACAAATAATTTTCTATGCAAAGGTTAAACACTGAGAGATTTTTCTTGTTTGAGTCATGCTCATGACTTTGGAAAGTCACCAGGCAAGTATGTTTAAAAAAGAAAATGTGAATGGAAAATTCTGAAGCATTTTGCCCTTTTGGTTCCTAAGAGTGAGCTATCGTTTCTCTCTACCATGGTCATTAATAATGACAGATGTATGTGGTGCAGAGTTCACCTACATTATTGTCAGTAACAGGGATAGAGAGAGAATATTTATTACAGCAGAAGTAGGGAGGGGAAAGAAATGATGTTGAACCAGAAGACAAGAGCAGAGTTCAGTGTTTTTCGTTTGGGTGAGGAGGAGGGTTAGCAGAGAGCAGGCATTAAGGTTTCTTAGAGACTGATGCAGCTCTCACTGAAACGAGTTGAAATACTGCTACAGGCTTCTGTGAGAGGTGGATTGATTGGATCTTTAATATATTGTGCTTTACAGTACTTCAGTAATGCAGATTTATTTCACCTTAGCAAAGCTATTATTGGTTTGGATTTGCAAACAAGCATGGTAACAAGCTCATTTTATTTATTTCTTTTCATGAAGCGGTCAAGCATTAAATCATGTTCATGAAATAAGAGGACACTTCCAGCTTGACACCTATTCATTCTGAAAATATAAGGAAGCTGTCTTGTAGCACAGAACTTGCCTTTTTTTTTTTTTTTCCTTTCTTTTTATTATTATATTTTCCTTCAGAAAAAAACCCAAAACAAAACAAATACCCTTTTTCTCTCTTATTTTGCTGTGTGAAAAGTAAGTACAGCTTTCCCCTGACTGAGAGACACTTACGAACTAACACTATGTCGGCATCACTGAAGATTGTATCTTGCTGATTTCTATGAGACCTGTGGACTAGCATGGAAATATGAGAAAGTGAAACATATTGCAATATTTGGGACTGTTGTTTAGATACTGTTGAAGTATCCGTATAAACAGGTTCTCATTTGTACATCTGGGTTCCTGTACTGAGCTACAGTTTTTCATTAAGGTAATTATTGACTGTTCTGTAACAAGAAGCCAAGCCAAGCCATCTCATTCCAGTTGGTGTTTATAGTCTCATTACCTAAAGGTTACAGAAAAAAACTTCATAAAATGCCTTGAGAAGTTAATAAATTCAGGTCTTTAAGGGGAAGAGAATTAGTGCATTACTAGGGGGAAAAAAACATCCTTAGAAGCTGTTTACGTGAACCTAACTTTAGCTCAACCAGTGATTGCTTCATCAGTATTAAAGCAGTGAGGCATAGGGCACTTGGTGGCCAGATCACTGAACAAGGGCCTTGACTTTCACCATGACGTTACCTGACACCTGAGGTGTCTCAGCCAGACATTCTTTGCATAATAGCCTGCTCAGCGAGCAAAAGCTCAATTTTCTGCTAGATTTTTGTCCAGAGGAACAGTCCCAGTGATACTGGTGTACTCTTTTGAGGACTTGACCACAGAAACAAGAGCCACCTTGTAAAGGGAAACTCTTTTTGCTAGTGAAAAAAAAATAAAAATGCCAACATAATTTCAGTGTTTTTCCCACTGTTATCTGCTAGTACCTGCATAGAAGAGGCCCCTGGTGACATTAGCACAGGTGTTTGTTCTTCAGCTGTTAACAAAAGGTGTAACTGTTTTGTTGTGTTGTAGAAATGTAGACGTTTCTCGGAAGGGAATGTGTACTGTGGGGCTGATCTTCACCTGCTGTAAATAGGAGACTCACTGGCTGGGTGTTATTGAACTGTTACATGCAAGTTTTTAAACTTCCACCATCCTTTCTTTGGGCAGTGAAGTCTGACTTTTAAAAATCCAACTTCAGCAGGTTTCTGTTAGGTTTATTGGATTGGGGGGGGGAGGAGGGTGTTTGTTTGGTTTTTTTTGTTTGTTTGTTGTGTTGTTGTGTTTTTTTCTAGAATACCTATTATCAAGAAAATAAATAAGTAGTTAAACGGCAGTCATGTGACTGACATTCTGTAAAAAAATTATAGCACTCATCCTCTTAGACAGAAGGCGCTTCATTTTCTGTCTAGGGTAACTTATTGGATGCAAACCTGTCCTGTTTCAACTCCTGTGTATCTTACTATTTTGGGTTTTCTTGGCTTGACTTTTATAACAGTACATTAAACTTTTAAACAGGAATCTGAGACCTGCTTCAGATGTTGGGGTTTTTTTCCCCACTTTTGCTAGGAAAAAAACTTACACTAGTGATCATTTTCCATGTGGGACTGTCAGTTAAGGTGAATTTTATGTAGCAGCTGTCATTAATATAAGTATTTCTGTTTGAGTATTTTTGCAAACTGTAGTAATACATAATTTCTGTCAAGACGAATGTGTTTTAAATTTTCTAGTGACTCTTTAACAGTGAATAACATAAAAAAAAGAAAATGAAATAATTATAGTCCTTCATCCTTTATTAATGACAGCGTAAACAACATAATAATTGAAAACAACATTCAGAAGAAATACTAGAAAAATGGGCTGCATAGGAAAAATAAGTAGGTCTGTTATGTAAGACCTTCTGAAAAAAAAATTTTGGAAATAATGAAATATTGCTTATATGTCATGGCATTTGAAAGGACTGCAAGTAGCTCTAAAAGTGGAAGAAGAAGGAAGAAGTGAGCTGTGCAAAGATTGAATTGTACTCTGGTGTGTAAGGAACCAGTAAAAGCAGATCCTTTCTGTGATAGAGGTGAGAAGAGTTGGAGGTCCTGAGTCCCCCAAGGTAGACAGAGATGGACGTATGCTAAAACCTGTCACTGACACCACTTTTCCTTGTGAATTGTCTCATTTTTAAAAAAGGGCTGATGACTATGTGGGCCCGCAGATGGATTTGTCTTTCTGTACCCAACAGGTCCCCCATTGGGTCTGAGCATTTGGTGTTACTCTGTTCCTTCTTGTGTCACTACCTGATACTTGGCTTCAGAAGGGACTTCTGCATTCAGTTCTGTGCCTCGGTGCTCTATCAACTCTATCTTCAGGTACCAGGGCAGCAATGAATCTCTGTCTTAGGTGCCTTCTAGCTTGTGTTCAGTGTGGTTGAGCCCACTGCTTTTCGTTTATCTCAGTCAGGTTTCACAATTTCAAATGTTTGCTTTTCTCTGCTGCTGCTTGACAATCAAAAGGTTATTTTCTAAGCTAAGTGAATAATAAAATACTGAGTTGAGAGTTATGGTGGTAACATGAGCAAAGTTAGCAGAAGATCTACAGTCATTACAGAATCATCTTTGATATACTGAGTTTCATATTTGCATAGTCCTGATAATTCTGGAAACACATGAATCATAATTTCTTCTATTTTTGGAGAAAGATGCAACGTACAGATAATTTATCCTCTTGATATTAAAGAGGCTCTACAGAGGCCAAGTAATGCTTCATCTGCATGAAGTGTGTACATGTGTTCATATTTGTTTGAACTAAAGAGTGGTCATTTTATTTAACTGTTGAGTTAAAACCTGCTCTGAGCTGTGTTGCCATATCCTACCAACTTTGCTGGTAGTTCTAGAAGGTTATCACATCATTTTTCCCAAGAGCAAGCATAAAAGGACAAGTCCAAAGTAGTAAGCAGATACTGTCTTTAGGAATTTATGGATCAGATTAGATGCAGAATAAGAGGGAATAGTTATTGGATATTTTTTATGTTTATTTGGTTAATTTTCTATACTGAAATACATTTACGTTGTGTTCAACAGGAAGCACCTTTATAGTTATTTAATAGATAGAAACACATATACATTGTAACCAAACATTGTGTTACATTATGTCTACAAGGGAAAGGTAGAGAGTTCCAATTCTGTGGGAGTCACCTTCTATTAGGGTTTCTTTCTATCCTTATTCTGTATGTCAGATGGATCGCTACATTTAATTAAGCAGTAACAATTGAGGTGCAGATTATTTCCTGGGGATTAATGACCAGCTGGACAGAGTTGATAGCCCAAGGTATTGGATAGATTATGCTGCATAGCCTCATGGATTAAGTATGAACCCTATATTGTAGAGATAGTCACTTTGAATAGTGTAAGAGAAAGAATCACATTGAAGATAAAGTCTGTATTTTTAATCTTTTGTTCTTTCAGCAGCAAGTGGATCATTGCATATCCAGTTCTTGATCATCCCTTTTTTCCTGAAATAATCTATTTTAAAAATGACTTCTTATTCAGGAGGACAGACTGTTGTCTTAGTTCCGTGTTGTCCTGTTCTAGCTGGAATGGACTAAGGAAATGACACAGGAGATTGTAAGAGATACAACATACTGTTTTTTCAGAACAAAGCATAAGTTTATTTTCCAAGTTTATTACACTTTGCAGGTGGCTTATGAATAACTTTGTTCTGCACTAAGTAATGAATTTAGTTTAAGCTTTGTAGACTTAATTTAATTGCTTCTTCCAGAACATTTTGACATGGCTGTTTTTCGTAGTTATACTGCATCTCAGTTGGAGCTCTACTTCTCTAGATCCCTTTTTACTGGCCACCAATGTTCAAGGATCAAATTTGCTATTGAATCCTTCCATTTTTGTTCATGTTTTTACTTTGCCTGGAGTTCAGAAAGAGAGATCATTCTGAGCATACAAGCTACAGAACCAATGGCAAAATCACTACGAGCTCTTTTGAACCTTCACATGCTAAACAAGAGAGCAAATCTAAAGAGGGCCCAAAGAGCCAGTTTGTACTCTGGGGATCTCCTCAAAGATCCACTCCCCACTTTTCAGTGGAGATTTCACTACAAGTTTTTCTCTGTGGTCGTTCACACTCAGCTGTCTTTCCATCTTGGAGTCAGGATATGTTCATGGGCCAGCAGTGGGGTGCACGTTGAAGCACATCTGTTTTTCTTTTGCATTGCATGCAGCCTAAATCATCCCTCTTGTGTTTGCAGCTGAGTACCCCAGATAAAACTGCTCAGCTCTGGGAGTTTCTTTTTTTTTTTAATTATTTTTATTTTTATTCCTATGATGGGCTCATTCATCATCACTTATCCTGATCCTGAATCATACTTTTTTACTTATGTACATAGTTGATTTTATTGTATCTCTTATTGTTCTAAACAGCTAGCTGAGGTCTAAGGTTCACACATATCGTAATGCTTGTCATTTTATGTCTGCTTTCTTGGTACAATTAAGAGAAATGGGGGATAGAATAAAACGTCAGAATGTTAATAAATACATATTTTCCATGAATGCTGCCCTCTCGTTCCTTTCATATTGCAGGTGTACCGTCACCACGGTATCTAGGCTGAAAATGCAATACGTAAGAGAAGCACCTCAATCGCTCTCTGTAAATTAATGCGTTTCTTCACCCGTTCCTTGATAGAAAATGAAAAATTAATAATGTCCTAAATATGCCATAAAATACTTACAGCATTTTTCTGACTTGAAAGAAGGAATGCAGTATGTAGTAGTCCTTGTGTGCTGGGGTCTGTTCTGGCCTTCTGCATTTATGTTACTGTGGTAGCAGTGGCATTAAAATCCTTACATGGTGCAGGCGGAGATCAGCTGTGATACTGGCTCTTCCTCTCACTGGATACCTGGGACATCTCACACCTAGGGAGCTCTGGACTCATTGACATGGCCAGGACCCTTGGGTCATACCTCCCTTCCCAACCTACTGCTGACCATATTGCCATGAAAAAGGGAGCATGTTATGCCCCATGAGTCTCTGACCACCCGAGGGTGGTTGAGCATACCCATTCTCAGAACATAAGGCAGTTTGGTGCTTGCTGTAGAAAGCACACTTGAGCCTATGTTACGTTTGAGTAATTGGCTGCAAACTGCAGGATTCTAAACTGTGAGAACTTGAGAGCATCCATATTGCCAAGCAGTAGGGATTGAACTGCAGGCTGCCAGATCTGAAAACAAAATACAGCTTGAGTGAATCAGCAACAGTCCTGTACCACAGATAGAGCAATGGTCAGAAGAAAATTTCATTAAAGAAAAAAAAATTAAAAAGAAGGAAAAAGGCTTTATGTGGATATAGCTTTAATTATTTTCCCCAGTGTTTTTTACAGTAGATTGTGAACCTTTTTTTTTTTTTTTTGTGCACAGTAATTTCATTAATGGAAATCTCAATTATTTAGTATATTAAGTGCACACCTGTTGAAAAAAAAAGATTTTTTTAACCAATTTTTTTTTTTTTCTTTAGTAAGTAAACAGGGAACCTCTCATTATTTACTTTAGAATAGGGATAATTCAAATAAATAGAAAAAACAATTAAGCACATTATTTCTCTGGATATAAATGGAAGGCAACTTACTGTACACAGAATTTGAAGTATGCTCATTCAGGCATTAAGAGACCTTATGCAATTATATTTTATTTTCTATGTGAATTTGTGTAATTTGGACTTTCTTTGTAATTTGTAATGCTATATATTTCAACATCTGAAACACATTAGACAAATATCAGAAGCATGTATTGACTAATAAAAACATTTCTCTTAACCTTTGAATATTGAGGAATGTTTTAGTTTAACAGTGCATAAATTAAATACAGTTTTGTGAAAAGCAAGGTCCAGAGGAATTAAAACTCCTACTTGTAAAATGTGTGGAAGAAAAGCGATGAGGAATGGAAATGTGTGCCTGAGTGGCATGGCGGTTCAGATGAGGATGTGAAGATGTGATGGAAAAAAAAGGGAGAGAGTAAGTTGCATGGGCATCTACAGATCTGCGCATCTAATGGGCAAAGGTATCTGCAAGGGACCAGATTTCCTGACTACAAAGACTGACCCAATAGCTAAGCAGAGGAAGAAATCTAATAATTGGGAAGAAATAAAACTAAGATAGGGACTTGGTGCGCTGGAAATAAAGAGGAGAAACGAACAGTCAGAAGATAGCTACTTTGCGGCAATTTTTTGATATACTATCTCTGCAAAGCAAGACAGAGATAATAGACGGGCCAGGAGCCAGAAACAGCTAGAAATCACAGAAGATAGGAAACTGTGAGAAAACACAGACTCCTGGATGATCTGCACCAGCATCTGACAAAGGCATGACATGCAGTTGGACATTCCTTGTTGAAAAAAATCAATGTGTTTGGCACCAGAGGAGCTAAAAGCAATCCAGGGACTAGGGTTCATTTTAGGACAGGTAATGCTGCCATCTGCCATAGAAGAAGAAGTACACTCAGAGAAGTGCAGGACATATCAGTAAAACAGCAGTATTGACTGCTGATCATGACTATGATCATGAATCATATCAATTTAAATTTGATTCAGAGATCAGCAAAAGGTGTTTGGATTTTTTTAAGGAAGCTTTGAAAAACTCAACAAACCAAGTACATTTTACAGCAGAATGAGCTTAAACTACATGGGAACTGCATATATCTCTGTGTACATAGTCACTCTGTACACTTATTTTCAGGTCTTTTCCCTGAGTTTAGTTTTTTCCAATTTGGAAATGGGAAGATCAAGAAGAAAAGAAATCAAACCACAGAGAGGGACTTATTAGAGCCAGAACCAATAAGGAAAATCCAGAGAAGCAGAAAGCAAAGCCGTATAACTCTGTACACTTATTTTCAGGTCTTTTCCCTGAGTTTAGTTTTTTCCAATTTGGAAATGGGAAGATCAAGAAGAAAAGAAATCAAACCACAGAGAGGGACTTATTAGAGCCAGAACCAATAAGGAAAATCCAGAGAAGCAGAAAGCAAAGCCGTATAAGCTGGTAAATTGAGTAATTTGGCTTTTTTTTTTTTTCTAAAGAAAAATATTGTGTTGCTACAAGTAAGCATATATTTGAATAAGTGAAGCATGTATGGACAGGAATTTTCGTTTCCCATTTTTATCAGATGAGGAAATCCTTTTGCAGACTTTTAAAAACAGATCAAGATAAAGACGTATGGATTAATTAAATATAAGAGGAAGAGGGAAATGTTTGCAGTCAAAGATGTAGACATGGAACTATATATGTAAAGCAGCAGCTAAAAAAGTTTTAAAGTAATTTAATGTTCTCTTCTTGAATGCAATGATTAGTCATACAAATTAGAGTGCATTCATTTGCTGATAACCAGGGAAAAGAGAGGCACTGTTGCTACAGTCACAACATATCAAGAAAAGGTATGTGACCTTGATGGCTGAAATGTCAGGGGTGCTACAGCAGGATAAACTCCTGAAGTCACCTGCACACAGCTGGACAGCAGAGCTAGCTGTGATGCACAGGGAGGGGAGTTAGCAGCTGCTGACTGGAGGAGGGCCTAGAATAAGTATGAACTGCTAAGATGAGTTGTGGCAATAGTGCCAGCAAATGTCCACAGATTTTTCTGGGGAGAGATTTCTGGCAGAGATGGTTAAAGAGCTATACTAGAAACTGGTGACATTGCCTGATCACCTGTATTCAAGGGAGACAAATTCAGGATGAGCTGAAGGGAAAAGGACCAGTACGATGATCATGGGAAAGGACAGCCCATTGTAAAAATAACAGAAGATAGCTATTTCTATGTCAACTTCAGTCCAAAGACATCTCAGCTGTCACTAACAAGCGTGTTTTGGTCCAGTCCTCTGTAGCAGGGGACATGCCATGGTGGTCCTGAGCAAGACACTGTAGCCTGGGCAGGAGGTGGCTGAGACACTGCTGTGCCAAGCTCAGCTCGATACTTGAGTGTGTGGGGCATGCAGGAAACAACTTCATTTGTTTAGTCTGCTTAAAAGAAATATGAGAGAGGAACTTGTTTCTCTTTGTAACTGTCTGAGGGAGAGAAACCCTAAGGAGGGAAAAGAGTGAATTCAGTCAAAGCACAATGTTGATGCAAGAGCAAATGGTTATCAACTGCCAGTGAATAAATTTCCAGCCATCACAAAAAGGGCTTTCCACTACATCCAACCAGTAGGAGATACGGTGAACTACTGGGACAGGCCTTGACAGGTGAAACTGAGAACATTCGCTTCTGTGCCTCTGTGTTTCCCTGAGTTTTGTCAGGCTGCCTCCTTTCTGCAGGCAGTGAAGTAGTTAAATTGCTGAGTAACTCTAGAAACAGTGCAAACAAGCAGCAGCTGCACTATTGTTTCCAAATAAACGTATATTTAAATGACCTGGTGAAGGATAAGATTGAAGTGATAAAGCATTTGGATAGTGAACGTGTACAATAGAAAGTGTTACTGTAGACTGTGTCATTTTTTCCATTCCAAAAGTGTTCTTAATAGGTATTAAAACTAATCATTGACACATGCCTAAAACTGATCTGATACATTTTATCCCCATGATGAGGACCTCTGGAATGTAGGCAGGGATTTTAAACTAAGGTGGCTTGCCAGCACATGGATTGAATGGTCATGACCATGTCATGGAGGGATAATTAGGTTTTTGTTCTCTTTTGGTTTTAGCAGCTTTTATTGTTTTAAATGTGTCCTCACCCTTGTGTTCACATTAAACCATTTCCTTGTCTCTGACCTCTACCTAAGTGCTACCTAAGTGCTAAGCGTAAACCTTCATAGGCACTCTGATTTCTGAGAGGTAGTGGTGAGTGTCAGGGAGTGTCAGGGGTTTTCCAAGAAAGTTCCCCTTCTTTCACTTTATGACTTTGAACATCAGAATGAGACAAATCTTAATTTCCAAGGATATTCCTACATTTTTCGTGAGAGGTGTGTGAGGACAGCAAGCAATTTAATTCAGAAGCAAAAAAATAGATCACACAACCACATTTTTAAATCATGTGCCCGTTGTGATGATTTCCAGAGAGACAGAAGTTAATTTCTTTTGTTTACTGTGGCTGCATTGGATAGGCTTGTCCAGCACAAAAAAGTAGACTATCATTTTGTCCTGAGTCATGTCCCAGGTTAGTCAAGGCAGATTTATTCTCACAATTACATGTTTTCTCCATATTTTTTAGGTTGCTGTGATTTTCATAGGTCTTTAAAAGGAATTGGTTATTTATTCTTAATTATGAAAATGTTATTTCAGTAAATGCAATTTAATTAAAATTAGAATTTCTGCCAAAGCATTTATATAAATACAGTATTCTTTTACAAGTATGAAAGGAGTTACTATTTGCTGTTTCATTTCCTCACTAATATGCTGGCATGTTTGGTTTAAACCTGAGCTTGTGGAAGTTTATTCTTAACCAAAGCAGTTCCTTTTTCATGTAAGTAGGTTAAATGTGAGTTGTAGAGCCCTAGGGCTCTTTTTGTTCAGTTTTAAAGCCCCCTCAAGTGGGCCTCTTTTAGAAACCTGGAATCATATGTTTGTAAGGTTGATCCAAATTACCATTAGAATAGCTCTTTTCAACTTCTTATTTATACAAAGAATCGTAAAAAACGCACCAAGCTGACAAGGTATTAAATCAAACTGAATGAAGACAGTTAATTTTCTTTTCGCTCAACAACTATTTTTTTTAATGGAAACTTGCAAATTGAAAAAAAATTGTCTGTAGAGTATGCTAAGGTGCCATGCAGTATAATAAAATGTTATTACTGTCAAAAAGGTACATGATAAATGCAATTGCACAAAAGACACATATTAATGTCAATCATTTTGGGGTGATTTCTATGCTAACTGCAGTGTTTTAAGAAGATCAATATTCTTTGTTTTGATAACATTTCAAAGCCTTGTACTTTCTTGACAGTATTAATCTTCTACTACAGTATGGTAGAATAATTTTAGTGATTAATGAGTGGTCAGTTTGGTGAAAAGATATGCAGTAACAGTACATTTGAACATTACTAGGTAAAAAACATAATGCATCTCTGAGTAAGATAAACACAGTAATAATTCAAATTTTAGTGGAATATAATGTTACGTAATTAGTACAAAGTTCCTAAAGTGGCATTATTTTCACATCCCCTAAAGTACATTTTCTGTGTATGTATAATAATTACTCCCATCACAATACTATCAAATTGTTCCCTAAGATATAATAATAGACATAATTTCAAAATTTTTGACACATATTTTTCTAATCTGCTTCTCAGAAGCTATCAGATGTACTTCAAAATTTTTCTTTATTTTTTCTTTTTCCCTTCCCCTTTTTCAACATCTGCATATTTACTGTATAGCCATATTTTACTCTCTTGATTGTCTTCTCTTGTGAAGAATTATTAGCTTTTTCCTCTACTTATAAAACCCCATCTCTCATTCTTACTTCTTTAAGAAGTTTCATAGCCCCTGGAGAGCTCAACTCTAGAAAGTCGCATCCACAAAAGAAGTCCTGGAAGTATTTTTTAAGACCTTCTGGAGAGGTACTGAAGAGTTACATTGTAACTACAGTCTATTTTTGACATTGCTTACCTCTAAGGGCCTGGCTCAGCTGTCTTTTACATCCTATATATTTGTAGTTCCTCTGGGATGCTCAATATGAGTACCACTAGGGCTACAACTTCAAAAGTCAGTAACAGCAGTAATTTTCAAGGTTTTTTATGACTTTTAGTCTTACACTATTTTAAAAACAACAGAGACACTGTTTGGAAAGCATCTCCTTATCTAAATAACTGAAGTGTAGTGTAGGAGATAGCTGATGTCCAGTGATTAGGAGTTTATGATAACAGCTGTAGCAGCTTTGCAAAGGCAAACTCTGTATTCCGTAACTTAACTTTCACTCTCAGCATCCTAGATATCTTATTAATTTTTACTCTAATAAAACTCATTGTAAATTACAGTAACAGCTATAGAGTTAATTATAGTGAAAAATTAGGCATTTTCCTTCACATATGTCCTCCTGTTAAAACTATTTGCAAAGTAGATATTAAAAATACCAAAACATACATACACAGACTTTCATCGGAGCCCTGATGGCCAGGCTCAGATTGTCTACCCTAGGTCTTGATGCTTAAATAACAGGCTTATTTTTTTGAAGTTTGCAGCTGTATGGCTGTACATAAACAGGAAAACAGAGCTGTATTTTAGGTCTCACCTTCAGCACATGAGTTTCCCACATTTAGGGACCCTGGGTGTAAGCACTATGAGTGATGCTGGATTACACTGGGTCTCCCTGCCTCTGCTGAGCAACTGAGCCATGATTTGGAAGAGAGAGAGAGAGGGAGAGCGGGGCCAGGGAGAGCAGAAGTCTGTGTGTTTGGGGAAGAAAAGGGCTCCCATTACCAGAACCTGAGTTCATACTCAACAGCAGTTTGTGTATTTGGTCAGTGACTTGTGGACACAATTTCTGCCTATGGTGGGAACTTCATAGGTGGAAAATTCATAGAGGAAAGTAAACACTCATTGCAAATTAAAAGTGAACCAAGTGTTGCTTTTACACCCCTGAGAACATGGCACAGTTTTCATGAAGCTGTGTTGAATATCGTAGGTTCCTACTGCGGGCCATGGGCTCGGAACTAGGACAACAAAGGCAGGAGTTTGTAGAATGATGCTGCTCAGGAATACTCATGGGCTGTGAAACTTATGCCTAGATTTCTTATGGTTATGCCTAATAGCCTGATCTAACTCTACACTATCAGGCTTTTTTCTAAGGTTTTATTTCTCAACGTATCCTTGTAGGATAGATAATCTGTTCATTGTTTATTGTGAGTTTTGTAGTGCTTCATGTGGTACAACGAACTGGTGGTGGTAATTCAAACTTTCAAAATTACTGGAGAAAAAAAGAAAATATGAATACTTTCAACTATGAATTAATGCCCTGTCTCAAATAATTGGCTTTTATTTTACAAAACTGGAAAAATATCATGAATCATTTAACAATGGCATGCATTTATAATTTTTCTTAAAATTCTGCTCATCAGCTTTCATGTGCCTGTGAACAAATTAATGATGGTATTGCATTGCCAAATGTACTGGATAATATTATTTTTAAACATCTGATCTGATAAGCAAAAATTCACTACATGGTAAATCACTGCAAATATGTTAGAGTTAAAATGTGTATCTTACTTTTTATTTATTTAGCTAAAGAAGATTAAAAGTTAAGATTTAGACATTTTAATGTCAGCATTCATGGAAGCTTTTTTCTTCTTTCTGGTAAAGAAAGCACTTGCCTAAGAGCACTTACAAAAACCTGCACCTGTTCATTTGTATGGTAGTTAGAAAAGCATGGTTAAATTAGCATTGAACACTTTAGGAATGGGTTTTATTTTTAATTTGAGATTGTTGTCCTATGTATAGCAGTCATATTACTTAGATTTTCATATCAGTTACAGCTGGCAAATTATTTCTCAAGGTTATCCGCTGTCATAGAATCACAGAATTACTAAGGCTGGAAAAGACCTTTACAACCTTTACTGTCTTCCAGTACTGCTTCTACCAGCCTATTCAGTAATTCCAGAAAAGGCTGTGATTTTACTGGGTTCTGTAAAAAGAGCTTCCTGATCTTATGATTCTTGTGTGCTAGAGAAGATCTCTGACTTCCTAGTTAGGCTTATATCTTCTGCGCTTCAGGAGTTCTGTTTCAGTTCTTAGCAGGAAACGGACATTAAATTCTTTTCTTTTAGAGAGGTATAAACACAGTGCCTTATTTTTACCTAGGTTGCAAGTCTTGGCTCTTTTCCTTTAAGATTGCTACTGATTTTATCTACATTAAAGCCAGTGCTGATGGTGAACAAGTGATTCATTAGGTCAACTTGGCTGATATGATCAGCAGAATTGAAGCAGAATTGAAGAAAAAAGCCCCTGTGTTCTAGGCTCAGTACAGTATAAAAGAACATTTTAATTTCAGGCCCCTTATGTGGGAAGAAAAACAGTCCTGAAAATTACCTGTAGGAATCATTTCATTGCCACTGAACTGTACCCACATCTCATATGATGTAGGTACTGTGTAATAATCTCACATAAAGACAAGGATACAGTCGTGCATTTGAAGCTAACAGTTTGCAGTTCCAAAGCTGAAATGTGTCTCTTCACTAATATGGACTGTTCACTTTACTGAAATTGTTCACATGAAAGAGTCTGTCTTAGCCCTTGGATTATGAGCTTTGTTAAATCCTATGTTGACAGTGTCGGTTTTAGCAGTGCTTGAGTAATGTTTCAGTGGTTTTGTTTGTTGAGCAGGAAACGAAAACACAATGTTCTAGTGAATTTATAAAATTATATTCTGTATTTCTAAAATGATCAGTATGTCTTCAAGTGAAAATGAAATTCCTTTTCATATTCATATAGGTAAATTTCATATTCATATGAAAATTCTTATGTGTTCACATTATTCAAGCCTGACAAAACACATATAAATCCAAGTATCTGCTGTAAGACTTGAAAAGTAACTTGCCCAGATAATATCTTGTCCCCATCTCTCTCACATTTGAAGTATCCTTCAGGTGCAGAGACATTAGCACACTATTTGAAACCTACTTGCAGGAGAAGAGACTGTAAGATTGAGACCCCAGCAAATCACCTTCAACTGTTAAAAATTATCACCAATTCACACAGCAGAACTTTCATAATCCACTACTCTGCCATCAGGGCAACCATCAATGAAGGACAAAGCATTGAACAAAAACGAACAATGTCATGTTCATATTAGACCTTTATTTTTGTTTTGTTTTTTTTGAAGTAAACCTTATCAGAAATTAGCTGCCTGAAGAGATACGTAGGGACAGAAGAAATTAGTCACCAAAGACAAATGCCAGCCTGAAGCTGTCCAGACCTGAGTCTCCATTATCAGGTTTAAAAGGGGCAGCAGACAACTACAGAAAAAGTCCTTTGAAATGGAGCCCTGGTTCAGCCTGTCAGGGACCACATTTAGATTTCCTGCAGTTTCTGAAGCACTCTAATTTGACACACTCTTAAAGATGACATGAGGGTGTGATTACTTGTAATTCAGCTTCAGTTTTCTTCCTCTGCTGAAGTTTCTAAAAATTTCTCAAGCTAATTTAATTCTATGTAATCTAAATACATCCTCACATACATAGGCAATTAGAAGTGAGTAGTTCTTCAATTTATGTTCTTTGAGACATTCTGTTTATCTCTTCTGGATTTTTTGCCTACTTTTTTGGTCACATGGTAAGTTTTTTGGTTTTGCTTTTGTTTTTTTCTTTTTCTGTTTTTTACTATTATATTCACATATATATCCCATGTTCACTTCTGGATATTTTATAGAAGAAGGATTTTTTTTTTACCTTGAGAGCAAATTGGGATTGCACACAAAAAGAAAGAGATGCAGTGTATTCCCTCCTCGTTCAGCACATGACTCAAAGAAGCAGGGCACCTACGGGTGTTGTCCATTGCACAAGGGTGTATGTGAAAGCCTTTGAAGTTTGTGAAAGTCAGCTTACAGGAGCCACTGTTTTCCCCCATCCTGTTGGAAGAAACGAGAACTACCCCATTTCAGAGAAGGAGAGCATTAAAAGTTCAAGTCTATCACTGATTTCTGTGCTGCTCTCCAAGTGCAGGAGAAGCGGACAGGAGCTGCAGTTCAGGAGTGAGCATTTCTTTCCTGGGCATATACACTATACAGCTATACACTACCCTCCACATGGAGAGAGGAAAGCTGAGTGTATTTCTAGCCTTAATTTGAAGTCAGTAGTCATAAATTGCAGCAAATGTAAAATTCATAACAAAATACTTTGTAAACTTGGAAAAAAGAATAACCGTGTCTCTGGTGTGTGTATTCACATTTTGTAATGAACAGGGGTGTTGACTGCAATAGATCTGTTTTTGTTCTGTTTTGTTTTGCTACTGTAATTGTTCATATTTTTAAGAGTCTCCCCCTTGTGTTTTTTCTCTTTTTTCCTGAAATACATTCGTTAAGGTGCTAGATCTCTTACATATGGAATCACTAATTCTGGAAGATGGGAGGAGATAATAATGAAGTAGCACTAGTGTCTTTAAGTCAGTGTAAAGACTCCAGCTGAGTTCAGAAACCTTGACTGAAATTTTAAAAGAACACCTCTCGAGCTGTGTGTGCAGACAAGCTGCCTACTTCCCCTGGCAATCAGTGGATGGAGATAGGTTAGTAGGTTTTTTAGATACCACACCTGGTAACCATAAGGTTCTCATGCTTCTTAATATGTCGTGTTGTACATAATTCTTATCTTTGAGAGTGATGTCATGGATGGTATTTTTTTTCCAAATTTAAACCCATAGACTGAAAGCCTGAACTCCATATGTTTTTGAAACAAAATAGGGTGTAAGTGAGGCATTTTCATCATGCTTTTCATTTGCTGTGCACAACCCAACATTGCTCTTCTCTTGTGATATTGTATTTTTGAAACTATTTTTTTGGTCTTGTGGGCATGATGCTTCTTCCAACTTTTTCTGACTTACAAATGGCACTCTTCCTCCCCTCTCTCTCCTGAAAATATTACTGAGGTCTTTTACTGGAACAGTAAGTCTTGCAAGGTCCTCCACTTAGCATAAAGAAGTTAATTAACTTTAGTTTTAGGCAATAAAACTTTGTAATAAATATGTTGATCTTATATTTGCCTGCGTTGCACTATATAAACCAGAGAAACTTTGAAGTCAACAGAAATATTATCTGAAACAGTGGTAGCTGGGCTTTTTGTGATAACTTGAGACTGAAAATAGCTCATAGTATATCAAAGCAGGACTTATATGAGCTATAATGATAAGATTGCTAGTCAGGAAGCAGGACTATGTGAAACTGAAGGAATATCCTGATATCATTGCATTAGTTTTCATGAATTTTGGATGATATTGTATATTTTGGTTTCAGCAGTTAAAGTCTTGTTTGAGTGTTTGTATAGAGTAAAACTTGTAATGGTTTTTATATGCTAATGAATTGCAATCTTTTATGTATTCATAAGAAATGTTTATAGTCAAGTTAATTAGATCTTAAATAACGTATTGCTATTATAATACAGCTATTCGATTAATTATAAAAATAAACAATGAATACTCAGTTTAAAATAACACTGACATCTTTGTGGAGTCTTTGTATTTATTTTTTATTTATTTTTTTTGATCCATAATAATGATGAATAGGCTATTAAACAGTATATTAATAACCGAGACACTATAGAAGTAGAGCTTTTGTTTTGTATACTCTGTTTCAAAGTAGGATAAGGAAATGATGTCCCAAGTAAGAGACATAAGATTAAAATTATTGGAGTTGTTCTTTCAGGATCCTCCATATAAGATTCAGTAACTCTTAGAAAAGGCTCAAAAGCGCTGATTATTGGCTTATGGCATTTCTTAGAGATGAGCCCAAAATCATTTGTTACTCCATCTTAGGGAACATTTAGAAGTTCAGACCTGCAGAATGCTTCTAATGGATGTTAGTAAAGACTGTGTGCTTGGGACCTACATTATGCTCTTAAGGCTTGAATTAGAGAGGTCTCAGAGCAAACTCGATGAGGTGATGTTTTGTTGTTACAGATTTTATCCTCTGTATAAGCCATTCTGCTGGGGTTTTCTTTCAGTGGATGGTTGTTGAGTTCCATATCTGAAAACTCCAAAGGTTAATCCACAAATACAAACAATCATGGTCCTTTTCTTATTGCTACCTACAGATTGATCCATGTGCTTCATATCATACTGAGGAAATGCTTGTTTGAACACAGTAATTTATTCTGTAAAGCTGTTTGAGATACATGACACTTAAAGAAAAAGTGTCTAAAAATGCCTGTACAAACCAAACTATGTTATAAAGGCTGTATTGCCAGATATAAGAAAACTGAGTTATTGGTCAGTATAAAAGGAATGAAAACAATGGCCAAAATGATGGTTTATATTTTTTCTAGTCAGGACAGGCTGATACATTTGCTGGACAAACCTGCTGAGATTCGGCAGGCAGTGCAACAGGGCTGAGAGAATGGTTACTTCAGAGCGTGTGCAAACCTATGCCATGTGCTTCAGCAGTTTTTTTCCTGTTTGTTAGCCTAATGAAGGGAACTTTTCAGACAAAAGATGCCTTGTTATCTTTATTAATCAAACATATTCAGAAATGATGAAGAAGAGACAATTGTCCCAGTTTATACAGACAGTAGGTGACTGAATATTATCGAGTCTAAAATTCAGTAGAATTAATGTTGCTCAGTATCAGAGTATTACACTGAGGATAAATCCTTTCTGGTCTACTAAGCATTTTTCTTCAAGGTTTTTCTGCACTTTTTTTTTTATTAACATCAATAGCAGTTTTTTATATACAGCCAGGGTAAAACTTATATCATTAAAATCCTGTTTACTCTTTATTCAGGCAAATATTAGTCTTTATATGGAAATGCTGTATTTGTGCATAGAAATTGGTTTAAACATGTTCCTTACCCATACATCCTGTGCAGAAGTATCTTACATCAGAATCAGTGGAGGAAAGTCTAGCAAAATATTCAGTACAGTTACTTGAAAAGGAAAAATGTTGGTTATCACAGTGTTGTGTTTTATATATACACATGGGACAAAAAAATGTAAAATTCAGCTCATGCAGCAGAAGTAGGTAGGAAATAATTTGATTCTTAGAGTTTCTCTGAAACTTTTGCAAAAGCTGTCCTATTCAAGTTTTTCATGTAAAAATGTACATCAGAAAATTCATTTTCTGCAATGGTGAAATAAAAAGCATACCAAGATAGGATATCAGTTGTTACATGCTATATAACGTTTCATTTTAGATTTAAACAGCTGATGCAGATTTTATTTTGAAAGGTTGACATCATTCTTGGAAGAAGTTATGGAATGTTCACATCATACGAAAACATATATAACCTTCAAATTCACTGAGTGCTATCTTATGCCTATATAATATTATTTGTTATGACTGCATCCACTGTAAGTTGGGCAAGTTACATTAAGTATCACAAAAATATGGAAAATTCTGAATACTTCTTTAGCTGTACATATTTGGACAGAATTTAATAGTGCAGTGAGGGGGGGATTATTGCAAAGCAAACCAATTGTGAGAGTTATTTAGAAAGTAGAGTAAGGTTTAAAAATCATAACATGACTTTCTTGATTTAATGAGCTATGTCTCATAGTCAATTTAGTGCACTTTTGTGTTTGTGTACAGGGAAATGTGTGTCTATGTTAAAGTGAGGCACATTAGCTACTTGTTCATGACTAGGCAGATCGAGTCTATGTATGACATGAAAGTTTTAATGGGAACCATATTAGAAATAGTTTGTAATTTTATTTTTTTTTAATTGTCATGTGAAGCACATCCGAATGCTTCAACATGATCTCTGCAACAATGTAGATTAAAGACACTGATAACCAAGTGTGTTCACTGCTTTTTTCAGGCAGCACCAGGATTGCTTGGATACCGGTCTGCTTTGGTCATTGTCCTCAGATTTTATCTACAATAGGGTACAATGTCTAATGGAGGTTTTTGTTCTTAAATCTAAACTTTGCACATTGTCAATGTCATGGAGTTCTCTAGTACATGTCAAAAAGGGAGAACGAGAAATTTTTGAGCATTACACTGAATAGAGTTTTCTATAAAGAAAACTCACTTTCAGTGACGAGTTTTTGCTTGTTTTTAGTTTGAGCAACTGGACTGGTGTTTTTGGAGCTTTGTACACACTGAAAAGATGCATGCATTGATCAGCTACTTAATTACCATTGATTCTCAGTGTGAGTACATAATCTCATGGCACAGCCTGAGTAACAATTGTTCGCATTTGATTAATCAATTAACTATTTCAGTATGCATGAAAGCAACAGATAAGACCGATTCTTGTTTCAAAGTTAGCACTGCAGAAGAAATACCAATTTTCCCAGTTTAATAGTAAACATTTAATTTTCTTCAACTGAAATATATGAGACATTTTCGTTTTCTGTGTCCTGTGTATAAATGTGTGAAATCCCCAAATCCTCACAGGGAGACTGTGGCTCAGAGGAAATATTAAACAGCAATATGTGTTAACTCTTGTCTTTCCATGTGTGTGTAATCATTATTTCACCTCTGTGATAAAATTTTGTATCAGTTCAGCTTCTCTGACAAAGTAAATTTAGGATATGTAAAAATACCATATTGATAGAAATGGGAATTCAGTCTTCTTACTTATCTACTAAATTCATGACCAAGGGCAGACCCAGACGAGAACACCATGTTTCTTCCCGTGGTGAGCTCTGGAGGAACTCTGCAAAGGTCTAGACTATAATACAGCTCCTTAGTGAACTGCTCCTTGACACACGTTTAGAGCAGATGACAGATACTGTTCAGGAAAAGTGTTTTGGCAGCTTACTTGTCTGTGTGCAAAGAGTTTTTCTGGAAAGTCTATATTTCATGCATCTATTTCTGCTCCTTGGAAGGGGAGAAGACCTACAGCAGAGTTCTAGCTGGGGATGCTACAGTGATCCTACTGGTGTGGCTGGTGCCACTTCAATGCTGTGAGCTATGCAGTTGAACAGTGCTGGCTTTGAAATGAGACCTGGTGCTGGCCAGCGCTAGTGGGGCCAGAAGCCTCCTAGTCCCCTGTCACTTCACAGGGAAACTTCCCTTTCATCTGTTAACCTTTTGGGACTGGCAACCTTGAGATGGGTTGGCCTGCCATTTGTTACCCATTTCTTTGTTAATTTGAGTTTTCCTTATTAATGTTCTGTAATTGTGAAAATACAACTGCACTTCAGTAACATTACCCATCTTGAAAGAGCTGCTAGGAAATAGGATTTCAGTGAAGTACTGAAAAATATTTTTCTATTTAACATAACAATACCTATGCTTTGTAGTAAAAAGTAGATACTGGGGAATTATCAGTACATACAATTTTATCAGTGCATGCAGCTTGTTTTTCTGAGTATGTTTTAAGAAGCTTTGAATTTCTGAAGTTAAAACTTTAACCATTTTCTAGATTGCCCTCTATCTCCCAGAGTTACCTTCTTTTTAATCAGTTTATGAATTAAGGGAGAAGGATTTAAAAAAAACCAAACCCACAACAACCCACCCACCAAAAAAAAATTTATGTAGAGGAACTGAAGTAAGATTTATTTATTTTTTTAGCAGAAGAAAGTGTAATTGTTGTTTTCATTGGTGACCAGTTCTTTAGTTTTCCTGGTAAGTACTGAGTATAACGTGATCATCTTGAATTTTATATTTCATTATGTTATGGTTCTTGATGACATAAACTTTTCCTTGTCAAGTTGTCCTGTTGTGGCTGAGGTAACTAAAAACAAGGATTCTGATCTCCTTCATAGTTTTGTAAATCAGGGGAATTCTGTTCAAGTCAGTGGAATGAAAGTTGCATGAGATCACAGTGAAGTCCAGGGATATTACTTGCAATCATTAACCCGAATATAGGCTGCAAAACGATCTGTCCATGTGCAGAAGAGCCATATGCTGAGAGTAATACTTGAAAAGCTCATAGAAGTGATGGATGGATTCTTCAAACTGTAACATGTAATAACT
>NW_009952893.1:736761-804631 GCF_000747805.2 Chaetura pelagica | reverse complement strand
AGCTGTTCCATATCCTATATTTGGCCCAGTAGATTTATAATGTGTTCTTGTTCACTGGCATTTCTTCATTCAGCAAGCAGGAGACACACTGATCCTACCTTTACTTTCTAGCTTCCTATTCCTCCCAAAATGGAGAATTTCTGCAGATGCAAAAATCCTTTCAAAGGTGATCAAAAAGTGATATAAAAAAAAGAAAAACAAAAAAAAAGAAAAAAAAAGGTGAGCAAAGGTGAGCAAAGAAATAAGTTGTGAAACTTTATATCCAAGAAAGCATTTGCAGTAAGTTTTTCCCGTCACAGTTTCTAATCCTAAACTAATTCTAATCCTAATCCTCCTGAAAGTGTAAGCTCCTGCACCTGGTCAGGAAAATCCTGACCATAATTACAGGTTGAGAACAGCCCTGAGGAAAAGGACTTGGGAATGTTGGTTGAGGAGAAGGTCAACATGAACTGGCAGTGTGTTCTTGCAGGCCAGATAGCCAACAGTATCCTGGGCTGCATTAAAAGAAGTGTGGCCAGCAGGTCAAGGGAGGTGATCCTCCCCCTCTACTCTGCTCTTGTGAGATCCCAGCTGGAGTACAGTGTCCAGTTCTGAAGCCCCCACACAAGAAGGACATGGAGTTTTTGGAGCAGGCCCAGAGGAGGGCCATGAAAATGATCAGAGGGGTGGAGCACCTCTTCTGTAAAGACAGGCTGAGAAAATTTGGGTTGTTCAGCCTGAAGAAGAGAAAGCTCTGGAGGGACCTTACAGTGGCCTTCCCATATCTGAAAGGGGCCTACAGGAAAGCTGGGACATGTAGTGATAGGATGAGGGGTAATGGTTTTAAATTGGAAAAGGGAAGATTTAGGTTAGACATTAGGGAGAAATTCTTCAGTGTGATGGTGGTGAGACATCAGAACAGGTTGCCCAGAGAAGCTTTGGAAGGGTTCAAGGCCAGGCTGGATGGGGCTTTGAGCAACCTAGTCTGGTGGGAGGTGCCCCTGCCCATGGCAGGGGCATTGGAACTAGATGATCTTTAAGGTTCCTTCCAACACAAACCATTCTATGAAAATTTCTTTAAATCATATTGGAAGTCCTGAAACGTAATGTCCAAAACACATAGACTATGTTCCCTCTTAAAGAAGGTTCTTTTCATAGTTAATGAGTAATTATTTGGTCCAAATTCAAGCTTTTGTAAGATGAAGGAGACAATGAAGTAACCAGCTATGGAACAGCATCACCAACAAAAAAAATAGTTGAGTTTTTTATCCTAAGCATAGTAAACCTGATCTTGAATGACATTATGTTCTAATTCATATGTAAGATCCCCAGGGATGCTGGAAAAATGTTCATTACTTTTCTTTTTGTTCTCCCTGTAGTGGATTTATCATGAAAGCTTTAAAAAACAATTTCAGACCTCCATTTTATATTTTATTTTCTTAAACTTTATGGATGAAAGTGCTTTATAAATGTGGTCTTGTATATATTGCTTTTTAACTGATTAGGAAAAATGACTAATACTTATAGCAGGCTATATTTCTGAAAAGTAACTCAGACAAATCTCTACAGTAGGATTGCACATTACTGTAACACTCTAGAGGAAACACAGTTTTGAATTTGCTTCATACCTTAACCTGTTGGCAGTTCCTGAACTAAGCAAGAAAGAAGTGTTATCTGTCAGATATTTGTGTTCTTCATTGGAAGTATTCCTGCAAGCACTTACATTTATTTTCTGCATGCTGTCAAGCTGTGATTTCTTTTTGCAATGGCACTTTTATCTGGTGGGGTTTTTTTTTGAATGCTCAGACTTGAAGTGACTAGTTCTTCAAAATTCTCAGTTTTACATTTAAAAATGATTTCTAAATCAGAGAAGTTGAGATGAGAAGTGAGTGTTTTTCTTCTTCAGATTATAAATCTGAGTCTCCAGTAATGCTTTCTAAGAATTATTTCTGCTGTCCAGCTACAGGATGGTGTAAATATGAAGTAAAATATTTTTTTTTTTTTTTTTAGAATTATTCACCTACTGTAAATAGAAATGAAAGTACACTGAAAATTAACATAGACTGGTACCTTTTGCTTCTCATGTAATGAGAGTGCTCGTTGATCAGGAGTGGGCCCTGGAAATAGATGCAAAATGCTGCAGATTGGTCCAACCAAGGGCTATTCGAGTCTCATTACCAGGGACCTGACTTGCTGGTTTCTTCACAAGACCATGTCACATCAGTGTGTCAGGCTTGCAAATCCAGGACAGGGGAGCATGTCCCAGCATCACAACAGGGCTGCTTCTTCAGTCCCCACAGCTACACTACAGTCCCAGTGGAAACTAAGCCTTGTAGACCCCCTTCTCAATCCTCTGGAGGATGGAGTATACATTATTTTCAGTCTTCTGCTCCTGGAGAGAGAGTAATTTTCTTTTTTCTTTTCATTTTTTCCTGATTGAGCTTCTCTATTTTGTAGTTCTGAAGTGAAACTGCAAGTTCAAAATAATAGAGTTCAGTAGCTATCTCTACCTCAGGTTGTTCTTTGAGGTTTTGCTTTGCATTTCAGAGACAGTATACATTTATCTTAGAGGTTTTTAGACTGAGGCAATGTCCAGATGAGAAACTGGCCACACTTTGCATGGGTAGGTTGATGAAATATTGGTTAGTCTCCATCTAAGGGGAAGAAGTAGTGGTCTTACATATATTTAGTTAAGGAAATTGTATGTTTTTCTTTCCCAAAAGGGAACGTTCTCATTTGTGGTCCAGATTCCCTCCACTGTGGTGACAGCAATATCAGTATAACTGAGCGAAGAAAAGGAGGTGGTGTAAGGTGTGTGCTCTGAAACTTTTGGCAAGAATGTATCTTGTCCTGCAACTCTTCTGGGTGCTCTGACTTGCCCTTCGTCCCTGGCATTAGCAGAGTTCAAAGCTGCCTTTTCTGGCCAAAGTGGAGCACTGAGTGAGGATATAGTAGCCAGGTAACATATGTAACTGCCAAATGTGTGGCTGCCACCTTTGCCAAATGTGTGTGATTGGCATAAGTTACTTATATTTTCAAATCTGTTAATTATTGACAGTTCTGGCAGTGTTGATGGCTGCAGTCCAACTTTTTTTGATGAGCCTTAAGTAAAAATAATGGATTTTGCTTCTTGTAGCTTGAGACTCTGCCTTGGTATTTTTAATACATTCAACTCACTTTTATATAATCCCTTTGAAATTTGCACTGACATAATTAAATCAGTTTTATTTTCCCAACATGCTACTTATTTATTTCCTTATGGTATAACGAATTATATGCTATCCTGTGCTGTATGTAACAGAGTCACTGAAAATAGAAAAACGAAAACTCTCCATTCTTGGAAAAGGAAGTGTTTATTTACAAAATTTATTTGGACTCAGGAAACAGAGGAGGAGGAAGTATAATATAGTCCCAAAACAAAGTAGTGTTTTGTAAACTATAACTCATACAGGTGTCTTAGATCCCAACACGAGTTTGACACAGGAGGGAGGAGTTTGGAATATAGGAATATGGGTTGGATTCTAACCCACAACGCCATTAATTTTTTAATAGTCACATGTATCCAGTATGTGCAATTTCGTAAATATATATTTTTATAAAAAGAGTGCTTTTAAAATTTAAAAATGTTCTGAAAATTAATTAAGATATATTTTTTCCTGGTTTAAATTTTGTTATAATGTGCAGTGGGTATTTTGCTGTTGTTTGTTTATAGAATATTATTCCATTTTAAATGTTTTAATTCAAACAGCAATGCATATTTGAAAATAGAAATCTGTTTAAAATTTAAGTCAAATGTGCTCCTCTTTTGACTGTCTCTACAGTTTAGCTATAGACATTTTATTACAAGTCTGAAATAACTGCAGATCTCTTTCTGCACATCTAGTTATATTATTCCTTGAGAGGTCTCAGTGCATGTGGAGTCAGGTCAGCTGTAGGAACTGGGTGGTATGAAGTCCATCCATTGCATTACTGAACAAATTCCAGAGGGAGCTCATGGAACAGCCATTTAGTCTGGATTTGGAGATGCAATAGCTACCATAATAGAATACTTTAAAATTATCTGGATAATAAATCTGATAAATGGACATTTATACTCAAAGGATACTAGGGTTTCTTCTTCAGTTACCTCAGTCAGTTATTCAGTCTTTCAGCTGAATGCATTCACTTCAGCTATATCATTCAAGGGTGCAACTCATTGATCTGCTTTTATGATTTCTTTACAAAGTGAGAATTTTCTCATTATTCCCTGTGAAAAATAGATCTATGAGGATGAAGTTTCATGGACCCAGCAAGATTCCTAAATGTCCAGTGCTAGCAATAAATCTCACCCACTCACAGAGTCACCCCATGGATTAAACACTATAGTCTTCATTCTTCACAGCAGTGGCTGCCTGTCACCTCTTTTTTCTGAATACCTCTGTAGATAGGGATGGCTTGTGCCAGATGAAGCATGAAGGCAGAAAACAGCCAACTGAATGACACAAGACACACTTGGATGTCAACTATCAGCATCACAAGAAACTCTTTTATGAGTTTGTTACATCTCTGATGTAACCCAGAGATCTTTCACTCTTTACAAGAGTAGCCACACAATAGTCAGTGACAATATATCTTAAACAGATTTATAAAAGATAATGCCAAAACAAAGCATTGTAGTCATCATAGCTGACATGCGTTCACAGATGCAGGGCATTTTCTAAATATTAAATGAGGCAATTTCAGGGACTAGATGTCTGTGTAGTCCAGAGAAACCCATATGAAAGTAACAACTCTCAGTAAGGAAGAACCGTGTACTAATAGTGTAGTTTTTCCCCTCACCATAGATCCTAGTGAAGTGTATTGTGAAGGCCTAGAGCCCTAGTTCTCAGTGTTTTCCTGAATTTCAGAGACTAAACCTGTGGAAGCTTACAGGAATGACCAAGCTGGCCCTGTGAGTGAGATTCAAATCCCTTATGTGTGTTCATATCATTACTGCTTAAGTCCCCAACATCTCATGTAAGAGGTGGTTGGGAACACCCCTGGGCAAGCAAAAATAGCACAAATAGAACATCACTCAAAACAATATCAAAACATTCCAAAACTTAATAGTCTTCCCATCTCTAGTACTGTAGGCTGCATCCAGGATATTTTTATGGCAAAATGTGACATTTTAAAACTCTGTAACTTTAGGCTAGTTCTGGTTAGACAAGGAGAAAGGTACTAGCTCTACAAAGTGGGGTTTTCTCCATATTCCTGTTGAAGAGTTGATAGTTACTCTACTTACAGATTTTTCAGCTCAGAAATAAGCAAGAGCAATACATTACAAATTGGCTGTCTACTCCATATGGTTAGTGTAGGTAACAAACTGAGTCTTCTACATCCTTTCTGTCTGATCTAAAATAATGAGTTTTTCACAACTGAAATAATTATATTTCTACTACCGTAGTATTTTCTGATTCTTTACCCTTTAGCAGTGAAGGAAGCAAAACACAATGGTCCAGTATATCCAATAATGCATAGATAGTGTCACCTGCAAGACTCTCTTGTCCTTTTGGATCAGATATCCTTCTTAAGAGGGTATTATTCATATTATTTAAAGGACAATATCAAAATTTTGGGACTTTAAGTTTTCCTAAAGAAATAGAAACTGATTGAAAAGAAGCTTGCCAAAGTTAAGGCAGATAAAGGCAGTGGTGGATGAAAAAAATAATTTTAAAGAACTTGAATAATTCCTGATTACTGCAAAATGGATCACAAGCCACAGGGATTTCTTTGCATTGTTTATAAAGATAAATGCATTGAAGTTGTGAAATCCATATGTCTAACAGGAGGAAATGTTGATTTGAAGTTCTCAAAACTTGGTAAAATTAACCCCAAGATGCGCAATTGAGAAGGGGAATCAATGCCTCATGATTTTTACAAATAAACAAAGGTCCTTCCTATTCTCAGACATAGTGTTTACTTAAGTTTAATGGACTTTTACATTCAGGTCATAATTATATCCCACATACTTCCAAATTTCTACCTTTACTTCTTGAGATTGCACAGAATCTGTATCACTTCTATCAACAGCAGATCTTAAGTAATCTTTAAGAACATTTGTATCCTTTTAAAAAACAGACAGTAAGAAGCAAGTGTAGGATAGAAACACTCGTGCTGTAGTATAGTTTCCACATAGTGAAAGACGAAGTATAGGCGTTTTATAGTTGCTTAAAGTATCTTTGTTTCCGTGTATCCACATCAGCGAGTTATCTGGGTGAAGCCCAGTCCCCAGGGATCGCTGTGGTTCAATTTATATACAGCACAAATTTGCTCTGGCCCAAGTGGACCTCTGGAGGTGACTCTACTAGACAGAGATTGCTAGAAAGCTGATCATTCTTCCTTTGCTCCCTTGGCTTGTAGTCATCTTCTCCCAGATGTACCCTCTAGGCTTCAGAAGGTAGAAAACCCACAGCAACAACAGAATGTCCATGTTTCTTTTTTGGACAGTTTCCATTAATGCTGCTATAACTTACGTAGACACAGTGGTTAGTCCTGAGGTTTTAATCCATTTCTGAAGTAAATGTGGATATTAAGATCAAGTTTCTTTGCCCGATTGACAGTCTTTTCCAGTAAGACTTAGTTTGTTTCAAGTACGATGAAGTTTCAAAATCAGTAAGTTACTACAAACTTTCGTGGAAGTAGGCACTGCATTTGAGATGAGATTTGTTAGTAGACCCACAACTACTAACAAATGTGCTGATGAGGGTGCAAACTTGCTGTTAGGTGCGTGAGAATCCACAGAGGACTGAGCTTAGAGAAACGATGTTTCTGAAGTTCAGAATTGCTGTGACTGAATTTTTGAGTTTTGTACGAAGTTCCTTTATAGTAAATTGTTGACATTTAACAGAGGGATGACATTTCCTTTTTTGTAGTCACATATTCAGGAGAGTATATTTATACCAGAAAAAAGCAAAATACTGCATCTTTGACAGGTCTTGTGAATTAATATTTTTTAGTTAAAAAACCCCACAAGTTTTATGGCTCAGTCAGTACTTAATAATGAACTTTTAAAAAATACAGAGGAGTGAAAATGAAGCAAGTGGTCTCATCTTCTGTGTTTCACAGCTGCTTGTTCACACTAAGGACTTTTCTTTCATGATGAAGTCAGGATCTGATATCTCAGTCACATGGGTTTTGACTACAGGTTACCTAGGAACAGTAGAGCAATTCTAAACATAAGAAAGATGAACTTCGACCTTCTTTGTAGCAGATGGAACATTTTGTGAGCAACTGGTCATGTGTAAATGTTAACTTGTTTGCCTTTCTGAGTAACCAACAAATGAACAACATATGCCTTTATTTTTCATTTTGCAAAGAGAACAGGTCTTTTTTTTTTTTAGATTTTTTTTTTTTCCTTTGGGTGAGGGTGCTTGGACGAGTGTGTTTTTCAAGCACTGTGTATGCAAAATGTGTCTTGATTGCCTCTGTATCAACTGCACAGCATGTTTGGAAAACTAACGTTACCAAACATTGCTTATATCTGTGGTTGTCAACATTTAATTAAGAGGGCCCTCTAAATGTTAGGAAGACACTGTTTGCATCTGTGTAATAAAAGGTGCAAATTTAAATACTGTACAATTAGTTTCCATGAAAAAAATGACTTTTGCAGACCCCTACAATAGACAGCTTAAAGAAAAAACTATTCTGTGTTTAAATTGTGCTCCTTAGTATTTTAAACAGATGGCAATGGCTTTCCTCTTGATTATAACTTTGAGGCATGCTTTACTAAATGGAATCAGCGGGGTTCATTAAGGTCCCATTTGATGTATCAGTATTATAAAAATACCATGTTAATTATCCTCAAACGTTGCAAGTTACCTCCATTTTCCTGCAATCAGAAGATGAGAGAAACCCTGTGAAGCAAATTAGTCCTAATTGAAAGAGGACTGATTAATATTTAAATAAGGCATTGTGTGAGGGATTCTGCCATGAGAAAAATAGGCTGAACATCTGAATTAATTGCATAGCAGGTTAAATTAAATTTCATATAATGGGTTGGAAGATGAGTTGGCACAGTGCTTTAGTAGAGAGCACAATGGCTGAAATACCAGTCTTTTCTTTCACTCTTGGCTGGATTCCACTGAGATCCATGTAGCCCTTACCTCTTTGTTGTCTTTCTTTCAATACAAACAAAGGTACTAACAGAAAATTGCAACCACATTTTTAAAAATGTTAATCCTTTTTGGGAGACAGCACCTGTCTACATTTTCTCCATTTCTCTCCCACCTTGGCTGCAAAACTGGGAAACATTAGTATCTTTTTCCTTGCCAGGTTTAATGAGGATTGATGTCATAAAATGCTAATGGCTGGAATATAGTTAGAACTGTGCTATTAGTGGGTTATCACTGTCTGACATTTTCACTGCACAGGAGCATACATGTGGAGCCTGTTTAAAGTGATTGGGTTACTTAAGGGTCCCTGTTAGGGATATTTAATCCAACATAAATTACTTATGCACTTTGTTAGTGTTCAAAGGAAGAGTGTCACGTTGTACATGTTGGCAGTTTTCCAGTCAAGAGCTGTTAATTACTGTACAGCTAGTGAATTCATTTTGTGGCAATGGAAGCCAAAGGGGGGGAAAAAACCAAACAACCTATATCTATATTCCATCTAACTAAAAATGAGTAGATGGGAGTGCAAGGGGAAAAGTAGACTGAAGTAATTTTCACCCTTAGGAGTTACAATGCCATTTATTTTCATTTTGAAAACAAAAACAAATGACAGTATGATTCCCTGAGGGCAAAGTACTTTAGCTATAAAGAATCCCTGCCAAAACCAAGCTATTATCTATTTGGATGCTGATAAGAAAAAAGCATGTTCTCCAAAGCTCTAATTCATCTACATCGCTGCAGAGTTCAAGGTTCACAAAGATACTCTTTGCTTATCATATTAAGTGCATGTGATAACCAGGAAAATGGCTGATAACTGTAGTACTCATTTATTTTTGACATGCAGTTTAGTATAGTCAAATTACTTTATATTGCCCCTCTTACATTAACAAATACTGTTCTGGCCAAGGCTCATGGGCTTTTAGTGGTGGAGAGACCCAGTAAATAACAAGTATCTTTTGATATTATCAAATGGTTCAACTTTGGAAGTAGCCATAAGCAATAACTTTGACGAACTAAACACATTTTTTATGGGGAAGCTCATGGATCAGGTAATATGTGCTAGGGGAAAAATTACTGTATGATCTACAAATAAAGAGCCTGTTATACCCTTGATCTCTACAAAATGGGAATAAGGTTTGAATATGGCCTAAAGTGATATCTTTATTTCATTTTATTATCTAACTGCAGTGCTACTTATGAAGTTGTCCCTGTGAAGTTCATAATGAATATAACTCCATTTTTTGTCTTTATTACTGAAATTGCTGAAGGCACAATATATGCATGATTGTAGTTATGTAAACACTCCATTTCTCAAATGCATCATTTATGAAGCTACAAGGGGAAAGTGGAGTATCTTGCCTTTGCATAATAATTCATCCTGCCAACATCATTATTTTTTTTCACTTGAACCCCAAAATTTCTTTTTAAAGTGTTCTGGTAACGTGGTCATTGCAGTCATTATGTGTTTGTTTAAAATTCTCTTTCATCCTTGGACATCATCAGACTTTGAGTTTGTGATCTCTATATACGTACTGAAATACCCAGCTGTCTTTGGGTCTCACCTTTTCCTGGTGAGAGGTGTTCCTTAGGATGGAGAAGCAGATTCAGAGACTGAAGTATGTTTGAGAAAATGGTCAAAGCGATGTATTATTTTTCGTATGAAGACACTAGATGGCTTGTTTTTGCTTCTGTTTGATACAGATTTTTATAAGGATGAGTCCTAGATATATTCAAATAAGAGCACATGCATTATATAGGCAGCTAGTTTATATAATCAGTGGTTCTGATTAGTGCTCTTTGCTCTCCCTCAACTCTTTTGGTAATTTGGAATACTAGCTCCTTGTAGTTAGTCTTCATATACATTGTAGATCTTCAGGTTGGAGACTTCTTTCAGTGTTTGCACCACACCTTGAATAAGTGAATTGATTTGGCTTACTGGTAGATGTTGCTAGAGTAGAAAACACTCGACAGTATGTTTAATACAATGCTGATGTCCATAGTCATGCAGAGATTTAAGTAACTGCATGTTCCATTAAGAATCCCTGAATTGCCAAGCAGCCAGTTGGCATCTTTGGCATCTGAAAATACTCACAAGGGGACATGCTTCATTGTTGTACTGCATGGAGTGGTAAAAGCAGGTATTTCAGTAAAAAAACTCCAATTCATCCTACTTAAGGCTGTTCAGGGTTTACAAATGAGACGTATTTTATCAGTTAATTCCTCTTTAGGTAGAACAAATGTATGCAGCCTGAGCAGAGGACAGAGCCCAAGACTCCTTCCTGGTTAAGGGTTGTAAATGGGAACCTAAACATTTGTGTTTATTTTCATTATTTTGGATGTCATATCTCATTAGTTTTTGTACATAATGACTTCTGCTTCTTTACTGCTGGATGTCACACAAAAAGCTGTTATAGCCACACCATTACCTTGAATGCACTGAGAAGGAAAAGCTGGATGTCTGTCCACGGGTGGAACTTTGAGCTGTAGAAAGGACTTCAAGAGAGATTAATTTTGATATAATCTCTCAAAATGTTGGCTTTTCTGAATTTCAGTCTTTGGTTCCTTACAATTATTTGTGGGACTACTCCAACTCTCATGTGCAGCAGGACCACCTAGGGCAGGTCACACAGGAATGCATCCAGATGGGTCTTGAAAGTCTGCAGAGAAGGAGACTCCACAACCTCTCTGGGCAGCCTGTTCCAGTGCTCCATCATCCTCACAGTAAAGAAGTTTTTCCTCTTGTTGAGGTGGAACTTCCTGTATTGCAACTTGGTGCCATTTCGGCTCATGCTATCACAGGGCACCACTGAAAAGAGACTGGCCCATTCTTGACATCCACCCTTCAGATATTTGTAGACATTAATGAGGTCCCCTCTTAGTCTTCTCAAGACTAAACAGCCCCAGGTCTCAGCCTTTCCTCATGACAGATGTTCCAGTGTTCATCATCCTTGTAGCTCTCTGTTGGACTCTTTCCAGTATACCCCTATCCCTCTTCAACTGGGGAACACAGAACTGGACACAATACTCCACATGTGGTCTTACACTTGTCTTTTTCAATTCAAAGTTACGTTTCCTAAGCATAAAATTGAGAACATTAAAGCCTAGCATGGGTGCATTAAAAAATTAATAATTAGGTGATTTAATTTTATTAAAAGCAGACTTTTTAAAAAAAGATAGCTCTAATTTCCTTATTAAAAAGTCAATCTTTGTAAACAATGTAACAGAATCTAATTAAACAAATATTACAATGTTCAATATCTCTGCTAATTAAAGGTATCACATTAATATGAAATATTGTTCCTAATAATTGATACAGATTATTTGCCTGGCTGTGAAAATTAAATGATGTTTTATATTTGTACCATTCAATAACGTGATTATCAAAATATTTTCCCAAACAAATAATTGGAACATTAGCATTGTTCCTTTAAATACAAAATTTATAGTAATTGTTAGTATCTCAAAATCAAATCCTTGGTTTACAGTGCTTATCGATATTTTTCTCAGATCAATGGTTACACAGAAGCGAATTATCTACTTTGGTTTTGTAATTCTTTCAAATGATCCTTTACTTCAGATGGAATTTTTTGGTATAGTGAAATATATAACTGAATAGCAGTTTCTCATTAAAGCATGTCTCGCCAACAAATGTTTTTCCTTGTAATCCTGTGCCTAATATTTTCAGTTTAAGAAATGTGTTGAGCTGTGCTTGATATTTCAGTTTTGGTTTTTCAGGGTCTCTCTTTTCTCTGTATTTTCATGTGGCTCTCAGGGCTATCTCTGGCAAGGAGGAAGAACTAGGCATAGTCGTAACCAGGTTGCATATGGACCTTGAATGTATATGAGCTGTTAGCAACTCAAGCAAGACCCAGTTGAACCTGAAAGGATAAAGGGCCTTTCAAGTTTATTTCCCTCTTATACTGTCCATGCAGGTACATAAATTAGGTAGAACCTACAGCTTCTAGGAAAGCCTTCTCCTATTTAGGCTATTTCTGTTCCTTCAGGATGCCGTGACAAAAATTAACTCCTTCTGTTCAAATGTTCAAATTACAAGAGAGGATGTATTTAATCACTGTAACATTTTAATTATGTGTAATGATTACATCATTAATCTATGTAACTGACCAGTATAGTAAGCTCATACCTCCTGTCAAATAGAGACAGTCATTACTGACTTCATGCTAATAGAGAAATTAGGAGGGGCAGCTTAGTGGTTTTTTTCTATTTCAAAAATTGTGCTTGGCTTAGTCCAGGAAAAAAAATGAAATGGTCAAATGTGTTAAGTACAGGGACTGTTGATTGTTTAATTCTTCTTGGAGCTACACTTGAATTACCAGATAAGCTAGTCTCGTTTATGAAACCTAAGAAATTCTGAGATGAAGCACTGCACATCTGGGCAACAAGGTATTAACGGAAAATAAAGACACCTAAAGTCTCTCATTGTTAGCCATGAAGTGGGTAGGCATCTTCACATTTGGATCTCTTCTGAAAACTGTGCAAGTACCATTTTAGACACTCGAGTCCTGAAGTTTCAGCTTTCATAGATGTTTTTCTCAGATTTTTTAAGCAGGAGATTGGAGACCAAGCATGAAAAGTCTTAGAGGAAAGTGCATATGGTATCAAAGAAGAAGGTGAGGGTCTGTGTGTGTGTTACAGTATCTGAAAATTAGTAAGTCAGCACATGTCTTAGAAGGCACCTTTAGAAAGAAGTGGAGCGAGTTTGTATATAATTAAGCAATAGTCTTTTCATTACCCCAAATTTAAAGTGGTGTTTCAAGTTTAAATAAAGCTAAAACTCAATGCAGAGGTTTTCTACTGGACTTAAATGAACTTCAGGATACTTGACACATTTTTTTTCTGCCAACAAAAGTTTAAACTGGTTTGTGTAGCACAGTTCTTAATCATGATCAATCAATTTATACTCAAAATCTCATTTCTTGCTGTCTTTTTTCTGCCATAGAGTTGCAAGGAAAGCACAGTTGACAATTACATCATCAAGTATTATCTAGAGTTGATTTAAGGATAACATGTCATTTGAACAATGCAATGTAAATATCTCATATTTCAAGAATACATATGGGGAAAATGTTTTGCTAAGCATGCTTGAATCTCCTAATGTAATTCAAATTTTTCCATGGATGGATAACACATCATATTTTTTAAAAAAAGTTTGGATATCTGCATTTTTAGTCCCAGAATACATGAAATCAGCTAAATATGTATGTTACACCAGTCTTAAAGAGTATTTACACTGTTGTGATTAGTGTATTTTAGAAGTGTTACTATGCAGTTTAAAATAAATTAACAATCTGCTCAAAATCTTTTTGGTATGTAGATCAGATGCTCCAATCTGTCATTCATATTGCATATATACACACATTTATTTAGATATAGGCTTACATACCTTCAGCAACTTTTTCCTTTCAGAATATGAGCTATAATTTGTCAAACAGTACTTCTACAGGGTTTTTTTTCCATAGTACCTTTTTATAGCATTTTAATACTCGCACTCTCTCTTCAAACTTCAGCTTTAAAGGCACTTCCACCAAATGTGAGAATCTCTCTATCTGCAGGATGTCCATGTTTATTTCTGAGAGGCTTCAAATTGGTAGCAATCAACTTGAAAGTGTGTAGTAGCTGTCAAATCTCAGGACAGGCTGCGGATGATCTTATGACTGATTTAGCATGTACTGGGAGCCAGAGTAATACAAAATAATTGGTGTTTTCCCCTTCTGTGTTTGATGGCTAGGAACCTGATCCTCAAATACATTGTCTCAACTGGGGGCATCTGTAAACCCTTCCAAACTCCCAGAACTGTATGTGTGCTGGGGCTGGTACGGTCTTCCATCTCTGAGCACGCTTAGGGAGCTGGTCCTTTTGTCTCACATGCTGCAGTCTTACAGGAAGGAGTCGGTGAACAGTCTGGCCAAGTCTCTGGTCTGAAGAGTTTAGTAATCCAAGACCACCGTCTAGGCAGATGGGAGCATCTGGCTGTCAGTTGCTGATTCTTGACCTGACCTAGCTTGCCCTAAAAGCACTGTGGGGTGCATGAGGTCTCTGGGATTAAGATTTGGCCCTCGATTCTGCCACACAACCACCATGGTTTTCTGCATCCTGGTTCAGCAAGTGAGGGAGAGAAAGCGTAGGCACACAGAGCACCAGGGTGCACTGGAGGTGACCCATGGGTGCCCAGGCAGCTCTGGGTACGTCGCTGCTTGCTGTCTGAAGGAAGAGAAACTGAGCTGGAATCTGTCATCAAAGTGAGCTCCAGCTAGGCTGTGTGGAATGTGGCAGCCCTTCAGCCTAGTTCTAGAGCAGCTCTTATAAAATCAGAGGGGGTACAGGTGGAGGTTCAGGCTCCAGCTATGCTTTCCATGAGCTACGCTCTTTCAAACACAATGTTAAATAACAAAATAAAACTAGACATATCTTAGACAAATCAGGAAAACTTAAGATAATAATGGTCTCTGCACTAACTTTTACCTGCTGTGTCTTCAGTGATGGTTGATGAACTGTGATAGTTTTCTGAGGGTTTTACTAAAAGAAGGGACATGTGTGAAGGGACATCATACAGTTCTTCTGCAAAGATATTGCTTATAAAGGTGTGTTAAAACACGTCAAGTTTTGACCTGATAAAAAATTATTCTTTACATGCCCCAGTCTTTCTTGGGACAAATTCATCTTCTATAGCAATTTTTGCTGTTGTTGCTTCTGAGGCTCTCCTATCTCAAGATGCCTGTGGTTGGGATGTGCAGGAGATGGTCTAACTCAGACTTAGCAAATGGTGTATGATTAATTGTGTGACAGTTACTTTAAAGCACACTGTTTCAGGTTTACATCCTGCAAAATGGACCAAGCAGACCATCCTTGCTGGTGCTTTCAGAGTTGGATGGTGCAGCCTATAGAGTGAGTAGTTGTGTCTGGAGAGGGAGTGTGGTACAGGAACCAGGTGTGGTTCATTCCATGCTTGTGTAGAGCATTCACCACCACTTTAAAATCCCATTCCCTGGCAGATGGTCGTCCCCCAACAGGTTTGAACAGAACTGCCCTGATTAGAGTAGGCTAAGCCTATAATAACATGTAAATATTTGTCTTGTTTTTCATGCATATCTGGAGACTGAACTGTTTTCCAAATAGAAACAAATCCCAAATTTTCTATGAAGGAGCAGAGCAGAAATTCTGCTACCCTTATGCAGCACAGAGAGATGTCTAAAACATTGAGCTAAGCATTTTCTTTGTTAAACCAAAGTGTATAATGTTAAACCTTTTTAAGAATACTCTTATGTATTTTTAATGGAAGTATTGTGAGCAGTTGAGAAGCTGCATAATGAATTTCAAGCTTTTCACTATGTTTATTCTGGTTTGTGCCCTCACAATCAAAAACAGGGAATAAGATACCTTGACAATAATAATAAGTAGTAAGAAACTTCAGAATATATGAAGTCATGATCTTTCAAGCAAATACATACTCTCTTCTACTTATAGCACATAATATTAGCATTTAATTTCTCCTAAAGGAAGCTGAATGTATTGTAGAATTTTATAGTGATAACTTGTTTCGATCACTAACTTACATTTGAAGACATCTGTGGAGAACATGAAGATTTGCAATATTACCACAAGTAAAGAAAAGTTAATTTTATAGTGTTGTGTAGCTAGGTTAAATATAATTCCCATTCAGCATTTTTGTATTATCTCCAAATAAGTAATTTATGCTAATTTTTATTTGGCATTTCACAATAAATAGCAAAAACACCTCTATCCTCTCCTTTCCCCTGCCGAGGTGCAGTGTGACTTGGTTACCTCATTTCTTCCCTATACGGTGCGTCACTTTATGCCCTGCAAAGGCATAGTTGGACATTTACCTTCCTTGGAATGCAACTGTGCAGCCAGAGCAGAATAAAGGAGCCACAGTACAAATGACAATCTGGCCAGCAGGTTAATTAGGACAAGAGAAATGGTTATGGCTCTGGTAGCTCACAGGAAGTACAGTAGTTCCTGGAACAGGAGGATATGAGCCTATAGAACTCTAGTCCTGCTCATAATGATCTTAAACCTCTCTGTTTTAATATAAAGTAACAGTTCTTAATCTTATAACAACAGTGAGTATTGTCATTGAAACTTGTTATACGCAGAGGGAGTTGACATTATTTTTAGAAGTTCCATATTTGAAAAAAACACCAAGGTCTAAATGGTTAAAAATACTAAAGCAAGCAGGGTTGGAATTTGAAACTGGCATTTGGCATGGGCACCTCCATAAGGAGTTGCAGCTTTACTTACTGTGCAAAGAAACACTTCAAAAATATCTCTGGGATGTTTGTTATCTCAGCCTGGTAGAATTAGGAGAGTGGAAAAAAGCCCTTTTTTTTTTTTTTTTGCAAACATGTCACAATGAAAATTTCTTTATTCCCACTATGACAAGAATGTGACTTACTTCCTTTCCCCCTGGGAAAAGTAAAGGGATTAGCAGGTGTCCTGAAAATATTTCTTCGTCAGCTTTTATCTGTGAGTTTGTTAGTAGTTCCTCCCAACTTGGGTGGGGGTGGGAAGAAGGGAATGGGTAGCACTATTCATGAAACGTGGAGCATATAAATCAAAGACGGGGGTGTTTCTTAACTGTTTTTACAATTGCATTATGCCATGAAGCATTCTATATAATTTAGGCTTTCCCTCACAACAGTAATTAGTCTCCTGATCTGTTGGGAAGATATTTTTATTGTAATGCCATCCTGGAATTTGAGTTCTCTAAATTGGAAGTTGCTTTCACTAGCTTTCAGTAGCAACTCACAGTGGGCAGTGAGGTTAGAAACATAACTTACTTTCTCCCATTCACTTGAGTAAAACACATTTTACAGATTTGTGTGGGTGCAAAAGACAAATCTTAGCTTAACATTAAAGCCTGGTTGAGGTTGTTTGATGAACGGAAAATCACCAGACTAATTTTAGCACTATAGGGGAGTAAAGAAAGGATGAGGAAGGTGGCTTCCTCTTCTTTAGACCCAAAGCTCAGTGCATATTTTGCAGCATGTGGAAAGCAGCTTGTTCAAAGCTTCTACATGCCCTCCATGTTCAGGTTAAAGGGAGGGACAAGAAGAGGCTGAGATCTTGGCTCTGTCTTCCAGAGAAGTGATTGCTGTCTGTACCCAGAACAGTTACATCTTACTGGGGCTACAGGAGTCACAGAAACACAGAATCATAGATGGTTTGGGTTGGGAAGGACCTTAAACGTCATCCAGTTCCAACCCTGTTGCCAATGGCAGGGACACCTCCCACTAGATCGGGTTGCTCAGAGCCCCATCTAACCTGCCTCTGAACACTTCCAGGGTAGGGTTTCTACAACTTTTCCAGGCAACCTGTTCCAAAGTCTCACCCATCCCCACAGCAAAGAATTTCTTCCTAATGTCTAGCCTAAATCTCTTTCAGCTTGAAACTGTTGCTCCATGACCTTTCACTACAGACCCTGGTATAAAAAAGCTTTCTCCATCTCTTATAAGCTCCCTTTCTATATTGAAAGGTCACAAAAAGGTCTCCCCAAGGCCTTCTCTTCTCTAGACTGAACCCCTATTCTCAGTCCATCCTGGGGGCAGAGGGAAGAGGGTGGATGAGCCACATTCTGCTTTCAGTTTGCTTCAAGGAAGCACAGTGGCATGGTGCTGCTTACTTTGTCTTACGTCAGTCCCTTTGTGCCATTAATTTTTGTAGTCAAGGCCAAATAAATTTAAAAGAAAATGCAAAAGAGAATGTTGCTGCAGCATTGCCAACTTGAACATATTGTTCTGCTAGGCAGGTCATCTGATCTGTTGCTTTCATTATGATATTTGAATATGTGTTTTCTCTTAATCTGATTAAATTTTGCAAACTATATTAATGTGTGTTTTAAATCTGTATAGGACATAATATGGGCAACACACAGAATATTTAGATGGTGAGATTCTTCTCCTTTTACGTGAGTTCTCTTCAAGTAGATTTTTACATTGACTTTGCAATGTTACACAGATTTACTAAAATCTGCCAATTACACATGCAGATAAATGAAAAAAAAATATTAAAAAATAGCCTGTCAGGAATGTGAGTTTTGATTTTAATTTTGTTCCACATATTTCTAAGATTTAGTAGTACAAAAGAAAATTTGAGGTTTTTTTGTCAGTAATCATTTTTGTGTTGTCTTATACTCTTGACAGTGGTTTGTATGCACTGAGTAAAAGGTAGGATGAATGGCCTATTTCTGTCGGTTTTCATTACTGTGCTCTTTCTGTGTGCTCCATCTTATTCTCTGTATATGCCTACTGGGACATTAAAGATTCTGTAATTATTTCAATAAGATCAGGGTTATAGATTTTTTGTTCCACTTAGTTGTTTGCTAATAAACCTGCTTCTGTGCTGAAGGCTAACAAATTTCTTATTTAATACTGTACTATTTTTTTTCATGGTATATTAGAGAACATTTCAAAAGGTCAAGACTGTGCAACTTACTGTTTTCCCTTGCTGTTGTTGCAGTCTCAAGGTAGCTCCTTAATGGAAAACTCCAAAGTCATCATCCTTCTTTTGAAAACAAATATCAAAGCTGTTTCATTTCTTGTTTCAGAATTGGAAGGAAATTGGAGCAGTCTGAGATATTGCAGTGCTTAAAGTCTTGAATGGTTTTAGATCTAGTAAGAAGTATGTTTGTGGTCTCACAAATAAGAATACGTTGATGGAGCATCATAAACTGAATAAACTAGAGAGTGCAATAGTATGGTCTTCACATATCTACAAAGGGTTTTCCCTAATATACAGTTATTTAACATCTTTGGTGTAAACCAACATTTTTTAACTGTCATCATGTTCAGCCCAGGGTAGGATTGAGGACTACGCAATATTGATATGTTACATCCTACCCCTTAAACTTCAGACCGTGCCCAAAGCTGGGGCTCAGTTCAACAGCTTTGCCTTTTTCAAAGCACTTTTCAACAGTTTTCAACGTAAGTTCACTGGCACCTAAAATTACACTTACTCTTGCATCCAGAAGTGCTGAGTAACTCATTGTCTTTCTCAGGCCTAAGCACTGTAAAATTGTTTTCAGAAGAGACCACTACATAGAATGTCACTTGCATGTTGAAGCAGGATCCCAGGTATTGAATCCATCTCTAGATTGTGCAGAGGCATTGATTTTCATGTTTCTTTTCTAACTGTGCAGCACTTGTCTTAGGAAGCAATTGACAATTACTCAGTCTGTGCAAGACTCTGATTTATTATTTATTCATTGCCTACATGAAGCAAAACAATTAACATTAGATCTGTCAGTTGTGCAGGGCTGAACCCTTTGTTTCTGAAGCTCAGTCACTGGACATTTTGTCTGATGTTTTTGCTTCCTTACAGTGACAGCATGGCAATTACCTTCTGAAAAGATTGTTTTATCTTATGTACCTATGGAGAGGGCTGTTCCCAATATTGGACTTATTGTTCTGCATGTATTTTCACTTAAAGTTTGAATGAACAGAGGACCTTGTTAACTGGCCATGTCAAACCTTGTGGAGATTTGTGGGGAGTTTAACATGCATCATATGCTTTATAGTGTAAGCTGCTATTAGTTCTGCTCAACAGCTGAAGCAATTTAGCCAACTGCTCCACAGATAAATTGCATCTTTGCACTCTGATCTTTCCTGAGACCAGATGGAGTTCTGGGACTTGACCTCAAAAGGAATTTTTTTACTACTTCTTAAGGCTAAACTTCATAGACCCTCAATCTTAGAATTATTAGGTGTCTGGTACTTGCAGACGTCAGGAAATCAAAAAGCATGCAACTCTAGTCAGTACTCATTCAGAGCTGGAGTATTTCTGGGAAGGATGAATACAAACTGGGCATAAAGCAGAAAAAAACAGGTGATGAGAATGAAAGATCTAGAATATTGACTGATGAAGATGAGAGATAGTAACCACTCTCAGCTTGTAAAAAGGATGGAGATGAAATGCTGGAACAGGATACGCAAAAATATTGTGGTAGCTCCCTCACTGGAGGATTTTTGTTAAAAAATAGATTTGGTGGTCTTCAGTTGGGAACTGCCTACATGCACTTAGCTCTATATTGGTGCAAGAGGTTGCAGAACATTTGAGATTTGTGTTGCCATTACATATGAGCAAACAGTTAATGAATAGGGTATTATGAGTGATCATATAGTTATCTCCTCTGTGATAACATAGGTGTTTAAATTAGGCACTTACCAGTCTCAGTGATTTCCCCCTGCACACACTTGCAGGGGAAAAGCAGATATTAGAAGAGCTTTTTTAGGATAACCCACTGATAGATAATAGCAGGGTTTTTATAAGCAGTCTCCAAGGATGCAAACTACAACTTTTAACACTTGGCTTTCTAACCCCATCTAGGGTTTTGTCTACCTGATGAAACTCCTGTCATCTGGAACTAGTTACACTCAGAAGTATACATGAGCTGCTACACGTTATCCTAGATCAGCTTTTGTTGGTAACTTTAATAGAAATTTGTGGCTTAGACATAGATGTTTAGAATTATAAGGTGCAGTTCTTATGCATAGGCTGAACTCATGTGCCCAGAGAAGCCAAGAAATCAATCACACTGAGAAACTTCTGCATCAGAACTTCCGGTTTGTTCTTATAGTCTTAATTTAAAGTTTCTCTTTATAGAAATACTTTATGTTCCTGTGTAAGTTGCCTCTGTGGGATATTATTCTCAAATATATGTGTTTTCTGTTTGGCATGAATTACCTATTCTAAATTTTAAAGTTATGATCTTTGCATGTTTATTTATTGAAGGAACTCCTCAGTAGCCCAGATTTCTTTCCTTAAGTTGATAGTTGCAGTTTATGTTGAAAGCATCTCATAACCTGACTTCCAGTAAATCACTGAGAATGGGATTTCCATAGTCTGACTCTGAGTCATTCCTTTGGCCCTTGACTGTATAATGCTCCAGGGCATGTCATGTCAGAATTGGACATGATATTCCAGTACTGTGTCTTACTCACGACTTGTTGCAGAGCTACTAGCATTTGTTACTCCCTCACTTATACTGGAGCATTCTCTTGCTCTTGCCTATGTGGTTCTTACGTTACTCTAGCAGTTCATCTGCAAGTAACTTTACATCATTATTGTTTTCCAGCCTGCCATCATTTATTTATAAAAGCAACATGTTCAAATGCAGTTCAAACGAGTGAGTAAACTTCCTAGATGCTTTTCTATAGCCCATCTTTCCCATTTGCTATTAATGACTTGATCACCTCTTTACATTTACTCCAGATTTTACCGAATGATAGAGATATTGCGTAGCATTGTATGGATAACTTCATGCCTCAAAGCATTTATCTGAATTATATTTCCCCATTTGCACTTTTTTTAGTGATCTGTACATTTTTAAAAATTTTGTGTGCATTATGGTTTATACTGAATTCCCACACTAGTTTAAAGAATGTGGACTGAAATATAAAGGATGAGAAAAACCATATTGTGCTGCTTCAGTCTTTGCAAATCAGGGTTGTGATGTCATCATTTATTTTTTTTTATTTTTTTTTTTTGAGAAGACTATAAAATCAAATTCAATGCCAATAGTTTGCATGTCCTTTTAGGTTTTGTTGTAGGCTTTTTTGCATAATTTAACAGGCTTTGGTGATTTCAGATTCAGGCTAAGGTGAGCCTTGTCTAATACTATACTATTTATGCTTCTGAAACTCTGTCCTCAAACCACTGGAACTTCCTCAGTGTTTCAAAATCCAGTTAAAAATAAGTCAGGGGAGCACCCCAAGATCTTCTGAGCCAATCCTTTCTGAACCCTTGGGTATAAGCTCTCTGATCCAGTGAATGTAATGTGTTTTACTTCGCATTACTTTAGCTGTTTAGTAACCTAGATCATTACAAAGGAAATCACAAGTGTTTGGTGGTCTCAGGAAATGATGAATGTATCACTTTTAGAAATAAGTATTGGATTCACTTATCTTCTGTATCACAACTGATAGTCTCATTATCAACTTTTGGGACCAGAGCTGTACCATTTCTCAGATTTCATTGGTTCATGACTCTATTTAATGTTACCAGAAATTATTTCATGCTGACTTCTGTAGTTAGTGTTCTGCATTTCTAAACTACTGATTTGCATTAACTTTTGTAAGCTTTCACATTTCACTTGCTATGTATGAAAGAAAAAATTGCTCCAACTCCTTTTCCTCTCAGCTTGGATGATCTTTCAGAAAAAAAAAAATCCTTGTTTCATGCCTGTAAGATTATGGGGTTTGTACAGTCTGATTTTCCATATTATTTTGCATTAAAATACCTACTTTTATCAGTTTTGTTTATAAGTGTCTTAAAAATTATTTGTGAACACTGACTTTTTACAGATAAAAAAATATCACAGAGTCACAGAATGGTTTGGTTTGGAAGGGACCTTAAAGATCATCTACTTCCAACCCCCATGCCATGGGCAGGGACACCTCCAACTAGACCAGGTTGTTCAAAGCCCCATCCAACCTGTCCTTCCTGGGACAGGGCATCCACAACTTCCCTGGGCAACCTGTTCCAGTGTCTCACTACCCCTCACAGTAAAGGATTTCTTTCTAATATCTAACCTACATCTCCCCTCTTCCAGTTTAAAGCCATTACCCCTTTTCCTATCACTACATGCCCTTATAAAAATTCCCTCTTCGTCTTTTCTGTAGGCCCCCTTCAGGTACAGCACAGTACAGTAGAGGGGGAGAATCACCACCCTTGAACTGCTGGCCACGCATCTTGTGACACAGCCCAGGATATGGTTGTCTTTCTGGGCTGCAAGCCCAGAAACATACATCACACTTCTTGCACACTGTAATTGAAATTCATTTGTGAGCGGTTGGAAATAGATGTGTAATTTTTAGACATTTCAAACATAATTTATCACTAGCATCAGAAGTCTACAGCTTATATCTTCAGGTTTTCTACATACTTACATGTACTTCAAAGTAATTTTTAGAGGCTAGTCCCTATTTCCTCACCTATATTGGGAGCTATAGAAGACCTGATATTGTTTTGAATCAGTTAAAACTATCCTGAATTATGCTGTAAGTCTTAAGTATGTAAATGATGCATTTTATGTGGAGTTCCACATTCTTGCTCCTTCTGACTGTCTTTCCTATTTAAGTTTTAATAATGTTTCAGTTACATAAACTGTCATGCCATGTTTCAGTTGTACCAAATCATGTAAATGTTTTTTTTCACCAACACGTAACTCTAGTTTTTAGTTTCTCTTTGCTTCTCACAGAATAATTATAGCTCTCCTTAGTTGTTGTTTTTTTTATTGTTAACAATAATTTTACTTTATGTCTGCACTTTCTGGGTATGTGTTATGTAGTCCTTTCACATTGCTTTTGGATGCTAAGTTTAAGCTCTTGCTTTGACGTGCAAGCAGAATTACTTAGAAAAATCAGAACTGTAGAAGTTCAATCATGAGAACAAAACAGTATTTTACAGGGTTTTTTTTTTGTTTAGCTTGTGGTTGTTATGTAATGAAGAATATATACAGACTCTCTCTTTGCTTAAAACAGATCAAGGTAAACAGTTGAAGCAGAAGGAAACCAACTGTTTTTCCATTCACCTTATTATTGAGCTGTGGTTAAAAGAGCTTCCTTTTTTGGTACTATCAAAAGATCTCAACTAAAAATTCAGTTGAACATTCAGAAGAACTAGACTCTTTCAGTGATGGGAAAATACACAGAGAAACTTGTATTTGCCTAATGAAGGCTAGCAAGTACAGTGATAATTATGATTTGCTGTTTTTCTAAATTACACTTTGTAGTATGCATGGCAGAAAATAGAAATGTTTATTTTTGTTCCTTAGCTTGTGATTCAATGTTGAAAATTTTAACTTACAAAATACTTTACATCATTGGTTATCACAGTTTACAATTTTAGCAATAGCAGTACAAAATAGAAATACTGAGGAACTGAAAACAGGGAGTATTTTAGAAACATGAAGTGTGAAGCCCTGCCCTGTTTTAGTTGAGAGCAAAACTTCTGCTGACTTCACAGAGGCCAAAAATTTCACACAAAGACTCTAACCAAATAAAAAAACACAGCCAGTAGAGTATTTCTGGGTGATAGTTACATGCCTCAGGAAGTATTACAAGGCATGAAACTGAAGGATGCGTTAATTTAACCACTTGAGAAGTGTAATAATCACCTGGGAGTGGGAGTAGAGGGGGCCAACTTCAGTTACAAAATTGATTTTTTTATTTCTCTCTAAAACAAACATCCATTTGCTGACAAATGTGGAGAAGGAAAGGGCATCACATAAATGATAGGATTTTCACTGATGCTTGGAGTTCCTGAGTTATTCTAGAATGTAGGAGGTGCTGAGTAAGGTAAATAAAGTGGTGGGAGAGTGGGACCAGGCCCTCAAGTCTTCTGCTTCTAGGGGTAGCGTCACCCTTTCTCTGGGCATTCCATCTTTGGGAGGAAAGTCCCTTGTCCTTTCTTCCTTCTTCCTCTCTCCATCCCCAGGAGATGAATAACAATTTCAGAGGTTAGTGTGAATTTTTTCCTTGCTATCAATCCTGCCTGATTTCACACGCCTATTCAGACAGAGAGGTTAGGAGCTGAGGTGTCCCGATTGTCTTTTTTTGTGCTGGAGAAAGCTGTACATTTGTAGAACAGCTGGGGTGGAGCCAGTGGTGCAAGGGAGGTCAGGTCTCTAATGTTTGTTGTGACAAAAATAGGCTCAAAACACCCACTTTCAATCTGACTGCTGAAGTTCATTTGTATAGATAGCTGCCAGTATCAACAGGCGCTGGTGTGCATGGAGAGCATGTGGTTAATCTACGTTGGTGCATCCAAATGTAGTCATGGTTGCGTAATTTTCTTGTCAGGTTCAAGTGTTACATTTGTAGAACATCTTCTGCAGCCACTCCATCATAAGATTTTAAGAGCCATGATCTGCATTATACTTTAAAATGTGCATAATCCTTTCATTATTGAGAAAAAAAATGCCACATTGGCTCAGAAGGAGAGGAAAGCAGATGCTTAATTTTGAGATGTGCTTGATTTATCGTTATTCAGGAAAACCTTACATAATATACATAATATGCAGCATTTAATATCCGTAAGTGCTTTCTTAAATAGAGGTGTTTTAAGCACTTGCATAACAATAAGCACCTGCTTACACACTTGGAAGTGTTTCATACATATATACATATATAGTTAATTTTTATCCTAAGAGCAGCCCTGGGGAGTGCACAAAACTGTTTACAGATTTAAAGTCAAGCACATGCATAAGGGATTTTAGGTTTAGGGTTTAATTTGAAAAATATACATGTAAGTCTAAATTAAATTAACGTGCTACATTCACATAATCCTAAGTGATTTGTGTGCATTCACTACTAAGAATGTGTCAGAAGCTGTAATTATAGTATTTTATACAAGCATTTATCAATAATGATGCTAGTGTGTTCATTTGCCGCTTGGTGGCCTTTGGTAAAAAAAATGTTGCAAAGAAAATATTATTAAAATGATGTCCCATACATAACTTTTAGCATATTCTCTACAAAAGAGGATTGTTGTGTTTTGGGTTCTTTTTAATTCAGTTTAGGGTTTTGCATAGAAAAAAGACATCTTTCCTGTTTAGCAAAAAGCAGCCCAAGCTTGGCATGTTTGATTGTAATGGTTATACATCATCAACTGAAACTATATAGAACTATAGAACTGTCTCTGTATTTCCATGCAGATTTCCTCTGATTTCTGCTTTCCCTCTCATAATTTGTCGTTTTTAGAAGTTACCACTAACAAATCTCAAAATATGTTTGCCTGGAGTATTTGAGCACAATGGTTGTTAAGTCCCAAGGCAAAATAGAATAGACGAATTTGTCAACAACTTCCACAAAACCCATTGCAGTTGCTTTATGGATATGCAAGTAATTAATTAGTAGGTCATCAGAATGAAACGGTTCAGAAAAGACTATTGTAATTGTTGAACAAAAGCTGTCATCAAGCTGAGAAATAGCAAAGCTCAGCTGTAATCAGCATTTTCGGTATTGTCCTTAGTAGTAGCATTGAGAGTGCGGGGGCTGGTTTGGAATTAAATGACTAAACCCTTTATCCTCACTCTAGTTTTGGCCATGTTTCTGTGTTCTGGTAATTCTCCTGTCTAAAGTCACATATTTGCTGCTCGGGTTAGATTTACAAATTATTTCATTTTAGATGTCTTGCCACTTTTTCATATTTCTACACATTTTCTACAATGCATTTTTATAATCTTTGTTTTTATTTGTTAGTCAGTTGCCTATCTGCTTCATTAGTGCAGGGCAAGTGAATGCAGTAGGTAAAGAGCTGCCTTTTTACATCTATGCCTTTTGTTGTCTTTTTTTTTTTTCTTTAAAGTAATACATTAGCATTTTATAATCATAAACATGAAATTGAAGATGAAATCAGTTCTCAAAAGATTAATTCAGCCCTGCTCACAGCTGCGAAGACTGTGGAAATAAATATCATTTTGCAGCAACGTATTCCTGACAAAGGGCATAACAAAAGACTGATTTCTATTCAGAGATAGTGGGTATATTTATTTTGCATGTTGGGGGGAGGGGCTGTGGTCGACTGCTTGCGACCCTGACCTAGTTTTGTAGCTGCTTATTATTCAGCTATATGTTTGAGAAATCCCTGTAATTTAATTTGGCAACCTCTTCTGCATGTCTGCACCTAGCAGTAGGTGCTTTTAATATCAGTCGTGTCCAATGCTGAATCATATTTATTTAGAAAAAGGAAAATCCTAATGCACTGATAACTCAGAAAGAAACTGTTAATTGTTAGCAGAGAACTGCCTGATTACAGACTGGATGTCTCGTCCAGGGCCCTGCCATAATTAGTAACCACTGTTGACATTTAGATTTAAATTGAATTTTCTTCTAATTAAACCCAGAGGGGGTTGATCCTCTCAGATGTACAGGTTAATAAAATTAGTCAGAAACTGTTAAACAGTAAACTGAATTCTCCAAGAGAGCTTTCTCAGTGTATTGTTAGGAATTCTGTAATTAATATTCAAAGGATTCATTAGGTTTGGAGCTGTCCTTTTTTGTTTTGGGTTGCATCTGGGTTTGTTGCAGTTATTTCTTTAATTAGGTCTGTTTGCTTTTGATATCTACAGTAATACTAATTTCCCTCATGTTTGTGCATGTGTAATTGTAAGTGCTGTAGCAACATTCATCCATACCATGCGATTGTTACATGTAGGAACAAGCGGATTTTTTTTTTCTGGGCATATTCAGTGAATAGTAATCCTAAAAACTAAGAGCAAGTGTGAAATGAATTTTAGGAATATAGCCTAAACAAAGTAGTGTCTATTTGTCATTGTCATACAAATGTTAAAGCTGCCACGGGGTCATTTACTTCTTTATTCACCATTGGTTTTTGCTGATCCTTCCCAAGCTTTTTGTTTAAATAGGATTATTTTTCTGATGAAATCTAGATGTTTGTATTTTTCCTATTGCTTTTTCAAGTATCATCAATTGGATTGAAATCTTAGCCTGCATGAAATTAATCTGGTTTTGCTTTGTTGTCCTGTTCAAAGATTAAGAAGTTAGGAGTATGAAAACTGTTAATCATGTGTGCCAGGAAATAGAAGGAATATCAGAAATATGAGGAAAAGCAGAGGCAGAAGTTCTACAATGAATCATTTTAATATTAAACTTTGAGAATATTGGATTTTTTGCAGAACTGCTCTGTGGCACTGAGGTGTCTCTAAAAAAGATCTCATAGCTGAGCTCACTTGTGGTTTCTCATAGCTCATATACAGAGGAAACCCAGTAAAATATTGTTTGGCACTGAGAACAATTTAGTACTGGTGTTAAAAACTTAATATCGGTTTTACATACAAAAGTGAGGAAACTATTTTACCATTCAATGAGCTTTGCGAAAGTAATGGTTTTGGTTTAAATCAATTTCTGAGCCACTGTAACTTAAAAATAGTGGGTTTAGAGAAATGCAGAATGATAACTGAAAATGTATAAGGAAGGCTTTCCTGAAAGCTGTCTTAAAATTCATGAAAGTTGTTCAATACTATTGAATTGAATTTACTCCCAAAAGGAATATAATTTCTGCCTCTTTCTCCTTAATCATGTAAGCCAAAAAAAAAAACCAACCCCAAAAAAACCACAACAAAAACAACAACAACAAAATCTAAATTACTTCAGTTTTTCTTTCTTAGTCTGACTAAATACATTGGATTAGGTAAAGAATTGCTTCTCACTCAGAATTTGCTTCAGAAGGTACAAAAGCACTAGAAATGTATGGAACAATTCCCTGGCCTGGCATACAGCACGGAGTCAGTTCCTCTGTCCCGCAGGCTGCTTGTATGGAAAGGACAAGGCAGATCAAACCAGAAGTAGATGAAATTGTTAGGTCCAGAACTGCAGATTTTAACCCTCTTAGAAGTGTTGATCAAAATGAGGCTTTAATAGGAGCAGTTTGTATGGGTAACAGCTTCTGGGTTCAGGTGCAGTTCTCAAGGAAACATCCAGCTGAAAAAATCCGAGTAAGAACAGTAAAACAGAAAACAAACCTCTTTATCCCACAGTCCAATCAGAGCCTTTACATTGAAAAAAGACTTAATATTGGTATTGATTTTTCATGAGAGGTGTCTAATATGGTGATGGGCAGAGGTTCAGCTAAGATCAATAGGTAATTAAACCCTCTATGAAAACGTAGTCTTAAACTGAATTAAACTAAACTTTTGCAGTGGCCAAATCATGTTATCATGAAAATATACCCCAAAGTCTCAAAAATCACCTCTAAGCAAGCTCTAAACTCAGTCCTAAGTTTGACAGCCTTATTACATAGAAACTGAGCTTCTGTGAATGGTCCTTTTACATGTCAACCATGGTCCTGACACTGGGAGCATCACTGATAGTCCCTAGGAAGTGATTTTCCTTTAGAATCAAGTACAAGCTTAACCACTGGTGGCAATACACATGCAAAACTAAAATTTGTTTCTTGCATCATTTTTTATAATGAATTGGAAATAACAGGTTTTTAGTATCTTCACAGGTAGGCAGAGCCATTAATGCAAGCAAAAGTGGATGTGTGATGCTTTTATTAACCTATGTGCTTCTCGTTGGTGCCGGCAGGACATTGATAGAGAAAGGGAAGAAAACAGCAATTGCCAAAGAAGCCAGCATGCCCATCAAGTTTGGCATGAAATACTTCAGGTCAACCAACAATAGTCAGGAAATATAAAGCTGTCCACATTTGCTATTTGCAAACCCTTTCAGTAAAATGCTGAATTAGTAAAGAGCAGCAAGCTTGCAATGTATTAAAGGCTTCTGCCATTTGAGTAAGGAAGAGGCCAGGCAGCCAGGAACTGGCATCCAGTTTGGGGGGTACAATGTGATCTAGCACAGGGCATGGTGGCCCATTGGCACACAACTCAGTTACAGGAAAGCCAAGGCTGGGTTAGCTGGGCTGGGTTGTGAAAAACCTAGATTTTTGCTCGCACGGTCACAGCAAATTGCAGATTTCAAAGAAAGAAATATTCTATTTGCATGGCCATATGTGATTGCATGAGGAAATGTGGTGAGGCGATGCCAAGGCGTTTTGCAGAAAAATTGAATAGACATTCCTAAAAACAAATAGCTGAGGTTCTTTCATGAGTTTTTCATCAGAAACCATCCTTTCTTATTGCTGCCTGTATGTGCAGATTTTTAACCTCTTGCAGCAATCTGAAGAACAAAGAATCAGTTTTCTTACCGTTACTCATTCTTACTGTCTAAAAATATAACTTTTTCCTTCTTTCATTTTTCACATGGTTTTGACAGATGGAAAATTAAATAAGTATTCAGTGCATAAACTTGTTAGAGATATGACTTACTTTGAAGAAAGTTTTTTTTTTCTTTGTTTCAGATTCCATTTGAGATACTGAAGTTCTGAAGGAAGTTGTTGGTTTTGGTTTTTTTTCTAAAAGTACGGAACTGCTATGACATAAACATAAAATCCAAAGCTCCTTCAGTTTATCTATTTCAGTCACACATTATAAATAATCTTCCCATAGATTTATATTGTGAAAAAAACCCTCAGTACTGGCAGTATTCTTTATCATCCAAATAAAGAGGAGAGCAAATATGGGAGAAACATTGAAGACACTGAAATTAATTTTTAAATTACAATTAGTCTATTAATAATGCTTCTTAGTGTAAATACTGCCTATGTTAATGCTTCTATTGTGAACCAGGAAAGAATAGGCATTATGTTGCATACTAGCTCTTGTATTGCAGATGTCTGTGCCTGGGTGCTCCCAGTCAGATAATATTTTAGCTGGAAGTGTGGGGTAGAAGAGTGGAGAGTGAGATGGACTGAAAACTGGCTAAACAATAAAGTCCAGAGGGTAGTGAACAATGGTGCAGAGTCCAGCTGGAGACCTGTAACTGGTGGAGTCCCCCAGGGATCAGTTTTAGGTCCGGTTCTGTTCAACATCATCAGCAACCTGGATGAGGGAACAGAGAGTATCCTTAGCAAGTTTGCTGATGGTATGAAACTGCAAGGGGTGACTGATTCACCTGAAGGCTATGCAGCCGTTCAGCAAGATTTGGACAAACTGGAGAGCTGGGCAAAGAGGAACCTAATGAGGTTAAACAAGAATTAAGTGTAGAGTCCTGCACCCTGGAGAGGAATAACAACATGCACCAGTACAGATCATGAGCTGATCTGCTAGAAAGCAGCTTCTTGGAGAAGGATCTTGGAGTCCTGCTGGACAACAAGTTATCCATGGGACAGCAATGTGCTCTTGTGGCCAAGAAGGGCAATGGTATCCTGGGGTGCATTAAGAAGATTGTGTACAGCAGGTCGAGGGAGATTCTCTTCCCTCTCTGCTCTGCCCTAGAGGGACCATATCTGGAGTCTTCTGTCCAGTTCTGGGCTCCCCAGTTCAAGTGGGACAGGGATTTACTGGAGAGAGTCCAGAGGAGGGCTATGATGATGATTAAGGAGCTGGAACACCTGTCTTATGAGGAAAGGCTGAGAGACCCGCAGCTGTTTAGTCTGGAGAGGAGAAGACTGAGAGAGGATCTTATTAATGTCTATAAATATCTGAAGGGTGGATGTAAAGAATGGACCAGTCTCTTTTCAGTGGTGCCCTGATAGGGTATCAGGCAATGAATGCAAAGTAGAACACAGGAAATTCCACCTCAACATGAAGAAAACCTACTTTACTGTAAGGGTTATAAAGCACTAGAACAGGCTGCCCAGAGAGGTTGTGAAGTCTCTCTCTCTGGAAACTTCGAAGACCTATGTGGATGTGTTCCTATGTGATCTGCCCTAGGTGTTCCAGCTGTAGCAGAAGGGTTGGACTTGATGATCTTCAGAGGTCCCTTCCAACTCCTACCATTCTGTGATTCTGTGATTTTTTCAATGGTAGGTAAAAAATGTCCTCAACTGCAGATTTTTGCATGAAAACGGAGAAACATATTCTGTATTTATTCTTTGTGCAAAGCTTTCCTTTATGTCAGTGGGAGCTCAGTGTATAGCATGAGGAGTCTATATTTCTCTAAGTACTTGTAAGAAACATCCCCTGTTATAAACTAATAGATTTGTCACATAGTAATTTGTTTTTCCAGTTACATGATAGTTCTACCAATGCAGCAACAAAATAGAAATAATAAGATAACTTGAAATGGTAGATAAATTATGTTTGATATACCTTTTGCTTTTTATCCTCAATTTCCCATCACCTGTATAATATGGCTCGCTGTTCAGCCTTTAATTTGTTATTGAACAAATTACTTGGGCAAGTAAGCACATTGGCAATGATAGGATTACTTGCATCAGTTAGTTTTCATGTGTAGGAGAGGGCTGCCCAGTGTCACTCGGGTTTTTGTCACAAGATGCCAAGTTCTGCGAATGAAGGTGGTGGGGAAATTTTCCATAATAATTGGCTACAGAGTCCTGATGCAGGAGAAAAGTTGTGAGTCTGTTCATGCAGTTCTTCTCTGATACAGTTGTGTCCTCTCCTGCAAACAAGTTTTTTATTCAAAACCAGCTACAAATGGAGCAACATATGGAAAAATTGCTCTTCCACTTTATGGACAGGAGGATTTGCCATGGAACTAAGTTTGGAAGCAGTGTGGGACTGGGTAGGGCAAAATACTTCTGCGTTACTCTATGAATTCAGAGATAATTTTTACCATCGCATATTAGAAAGGAAATGTGGAAGCCAGTGACATTGCAGGATTTATTTTTGTAATCTAAGCAGGTGAATTCTTTGATGCTTTTGTGTCAAGGGTTTTGCCTTTTCACAGATCCAGTGTTAGATGGATCAAAATCACTGGGGTGTGTCAAGGATTGGTGTTTCTAAATTCTTTCAGCCCCCATCAAAGATTTTTCCATGCTGTTCCAGTTTGAAGCATCCAAATTCTGGAAAATTCTGGGTATTTTTTGAAATTTTTAGAACAGGCCTATAAAATCTTTCAAAACTCATCCATCTAGGAAAACTTTCTGGAACTACAATGTGGAAAAACCACAGGTATTTTACTTTAAGAATGCCATTGTGTCTGTCCCTTATGAACGACAATGGTAGTACACATTTATGTCATCCAGTCAAGTATCGAAACAACCCTCTAGACATACAGTACATTTTTTGCAACGAAAGTAAAAGAAGTTTTACAGTACTCCCACTAGTTCTGATAAAGTTAGTATTTGAGTGTTTTAAACGTCAAAACAATGTGTAAGACATCTCTTTGTTCTTAGCAGATAAGCTGAGAGGCAAGATGTGTATGGAGAGGTAATATATGTTATTGGAATGAATGATATAATTAGATTAGCTTTCACAAAAGCAAGCTGTTCATCAAGTTAATAAATATTTTCAGCTACAGACCTATCCTGCTCTACAATGATATTAAATAGTGTTTTCTCTTCTGTGTAGTTATATGTGTGTCTGTGCACTGGATATTTTGAACCTGTTGAGTATCCACCTGTTTTTACTGAGTTTCAGTGAGAACTGAGAACATTTTTCATGTCCTCAAGAAGCATTCAGCAGAGGACCAGTTGGGAAGAAAAGAGACACTTCAGTGGAGTGAGATTAAGATCTGCTCTCTGCTTTGAGGTGCATGCATGAGCACACATGCACCTTCACTTCCTTTATGGTTATGTATGTGTATGTGCGCATGCACATGACAAATCAAGATTTTATGTGGAAACGTGTGAAAAAATGTTGCCTTTCTAATCCTGCTATGAGCTAGACCATATGACGATGTTAGAGAGTTGGAATGAACTGCTGGTGCAAATGCCTGGAATCTGATTTAGCTTTCTAGGTTTCTTGGCTGACAGAACACTGTATTTTGGGAATGTACAAGCAAGTATTTAGTAAGAAAGACCTACTAAACGGGAGAAGTTCCGGACACTGCTGCAACTAAATCCCTGAAGTGTCTATCTGAGAGCTGGAAATTATAAACCCAGTGGCTGTGTCATGCAAAGGCTGTAGAATTAACATGGGTCGGGAGGCAAAGTCATGGGGCAATGTACATGATAGCTCATGCAGGCAATATTGTGCTATAGTGCATAACAGTTTTCTATCAGATATTGAGCACTAAGAGTTTGCTATCAGGTATTGAGCACTAATGCAGCACACTATGCCCTATGGCCACCAGTGTATGGTTTGAAGGACAGATAGCACATTTGGACACAAAACACATTGCAGGTAGAGTCAACAAAACAGGGTGTTTCTGGCAGCAGATTGGGGTAGGCAGTACTGCTTATGTTCTACTGGCTTTTGAGCATATTTCCAGTAGTACTCCTGAAGTGAATTGTGGAGAGCTGGGTTTCTGCAAGTTCACAGATGTACATCTGACATGTAAATATTCAATTTGCAGCTCAGGGATGACTTCCCCACTCCATTAGAAGGTCTGTACACCTGGTGAATTAGTGAGAGCTGATACTACCAGTTAGAACTGGCTTAAGGAAGTAAAATTCAAGAAGCAATTACAGGGGAAGGGAAGATGATGAAACCTCTCTTAACGTTCATGCTAAACTCACAGTGGAACCAATGTGTTTAGACTGTTTTAAGAACTGGTTGTTGTTGGAAAATTGTTAACTAATTTACTAGTTCAACTTTATTTGCCTTAGTATCACGGATTGAGTGAAATTCTGCGTGAGAAGACTCGTTTGATACTTTTGGTGAGTGTGTGCTTGTGAAATCAGTTCCAGGTTGTCTCACAGTCTAATGGTGAGAGCTTTATACTGGTCTTCCAAGTGCAAGGCTCATGTCCTTCCTAGCAAAGAGGGCAAGTGCAGAGAACTTCGTACAGGTCTTACAGTAAAGTAAAAAAAAAATGGAAGGGAGTGTGATTTTGTCTTCGTGTGCATTAGGGAGATTATGCAGCCTGGAAACAGGAAAAACTATTTCCTAACCATGTGTGGTATATTGCAAGAGCATTATCTCACTTGTCATGGTGATGTGTCTATTCCTTACGTTTTCATTAGCCATTTCTACTGCAAAAGCTAATACTAAATACTAGCAGTTAAGATAATTCACCTACTTGGGCTTTATCATGTACAAAAAATATTTAAATCCTAATGCATGTTGTGATCTCTTAGGTGCTAATAATAACAAAATATGCCACTTGTGATAGTCATGTTCTCACCTCATAATTAAATGAAGTAAATCACTGAAGATTTGAAAAACTGTTTTAGTACTTTATGCAAATTGAATATTGGTTTGAATACTAATTATGTTGACAAAGTAGCTATAGGAGGCAATTTTGCATTTCTTTCAAGGAAAGATTGAGAAACTTGATACTGTTTTCTTTGGTGAGGAATGATGCATGGAAAAATACCTGGTACAGTGATACGTGATAACAGTGTTGAGAAATGCATTCTTTGTTAGTGTGAATGCAGATTTGGTGAAAGGAATTTACAAGTATTTGGAAGCCATTAGAGAGAAGTTATGGGTTGTTGTTTTTTTTATTTTCACAACTTAAAATGACAAATTCAAGTCTTCAGAATGTCCACAAAACACCTCATGGGAGAGAGTGGGCTTGGGAGAGCACTTAAAGTCAGTGCAGTGAGGGGGAAAAAAGATAAAGCTGGAGAAAATTGCTGTTGACTGGAATCAAACTGCACTAGTTGCTTACAATTGATTGTGTGTTGTTCAACCACAAAGATAAATTAGAACATAGAATACTGCAATAGAAAAGTGGTTTAGATGTCACAGAGACAGTATGACTATTTTTATCTCTCAGTTGTAAACCATAGCTTACAGTGGCTGAAATGACATTGAACTGTTTTTCTCTTTGATGATTTACAGCCTGTGTAGTGCGTTTGTAGGAGCAGATGTCACGTTTTATGTATTTGAAAGTGTCAACACTGATGACTTATGTCTGAAGATTCTGTGCATGAATCAATAGAATGTAGTGATTTCCATTTTTTAAAAGAGTTCTTTCCAACATAATACAAAAACACATAGGGAATTTTGGTCATTATAATGCTACTCTTGAACTCTCCTTTTTTTTTTTTTTTTTTTTTTTCCCCTGTATTTTACACTACCAGGAGATAATTATTTTGCAAAAGACACTTCCCTTCTCATCCCATAAGCACAAATAGCTAGGGGTAAACTGTCATCTCATTTACCTAATCTGTTTTGTTTGGAAGGTGTACAACATACTTCATTTTCTTATCAGAATTGAATGATCAAAAATTTGCATGAATTGATAAAAGAGAATGCATTCAAGTTATATTACTAAGAGTTATACCAAACAGATCTAGACAGATCTCATCCCTGAAACCTTCTCCTATCTTTCATAGAATCATAGAATGCTGGGTTGGAAGGCACCCCAAGGATCATCTGCTCCAACCTTAAATTTTAGAATGATACTGTCTTAAAAAACTTGGGAATAAGTATTTGTCATCCCATTAAAACAAAAAAGTAAAATTTGCATTTAAATAGAAAATATATCAGTCATTTAGTATCTGCAAACCTGGAAGTTTGATTTTATTCTTAAAGAAAAAAAAAGAAAACTATAGTTTGCATGTGTTCAATATTCTGGGTGTGTAGTGAGGTTTCTTTATGTAGTCATGTGCTTACAAAAGCATATAAGAAAGTACTAGTTTAAGATTTTAATTCTATATGTAGGAAGTGTACCAGTATAAGCAGGTATTTGTCTGTAAATGAAGCATAGACAATTGCTTTTTAAAATTTTATTAATACATCTCCATTAAAAACAATGAGCCAGATTTGATCTGTGCCAAGTTTCTCAGATGTCCTTAAAAAAAAGGACTTTACATTTTCCTAATTTCACACTTTCTACTGAGAAAACACTATGTTGGAAGATAACACAACTTCAAAAAAATCTCTTGAGTTTCTGCAGCAGGATGCCTTTTCTGTATTGTACATCTCCAGTACTTCCATCAGAGCAATGTCTTCTTACTTTATACATGTGAGAAGGGCTGTTATGGGCCATTGACCTTTGTGTTTTCACAGAATCACAGAATCTTAGGGGTTGGAAGGGACCTTGAAAGATCATCTAGTCCAACCCCCCTGCCAGACCAGGATCACCTAGAGTACATCACACAGGAACGTGTCCAGGCAGGTTTTGAATGTCTCTAGAGAAGGAGACTCCACAACCTCTCTGAGCAGCCTGTTCCAGTGCTCTCTCACTCTTACAGTAAAGAAGTTTTTTTCTGATATTTACACAGATCCTCCTATGCTCCAGTTTGCATCCATTGCCCCTTGTCCTGTCACTGGACATCACTGAAAAAAGCCTGGCTCCATCTTCCTGACACTCCTCCTTAACATATTTGTAAACTTTGATGAGGTCACCCCTCAGTCTCCTCCAAGCTAAATAGGCCCATCTCCCTCAGCCTTTCCTCCTGAGGGAGATGTTCCACTTCCTTAATCATCTTCATGACTCTGCACTGGACTCTTTCAAGCAGTTCACTGTCCTTCTTGAACTGAGGGGCCCAGAACTGGACACAATACTCCAGATGCGGCCTCACCAATGCAGAATAGAGGGGAAGGAGAACCTCTCTTGACCGACTAACCACACCCTTTCTAATGCAGCCCAGGATGCCATTGGCCTTCTTGGCCACAAGGGCACATTGCTGGCTCATGGTCATCCTCCTGTCCACCAGGACCCCCAGGTCCCTCTCTCCTACACTGCTCTCCAGAAGATCAGCCCCCAACTTGTAACCTGTACTAGTAAATGGGGTTGTTCTTCCCCAGATACACTTGCCCTTGTTGAATTTCATCAAATTTCTTCCCACCCAACTCTCCAGCCTGCCCAGGTCTCACTGAATGGCAGCACAGCCTTCTGGTGTGTCAGCCACACCTCCCAGTTTAGTGTCATCAGCAAACTTGCTGAGGTTACTCTGTTCCCTCATCCAGGTCATTGATGAAAATACTGAACAGTACCAGTCCCAGTACCAACCCCTGAAGGACTCCACTAGTCACAGACCTCCAACCCGATTCTGTCCCATTGACCACAACTCTCTGACTTCTTCCTTTTAACCAGTTCACAATACGTCGCACTACCTGATCATCAAGACCACACTTCCTTAGCTTATCTATGAGGATCTTGTGTGAGACAGTGTCAAATGTTTTATTCCATCTGTTCAGCCAGTCTACCCTGCAACCATGTTTTGGGTTTGCAGGTTGTCAAGCACTAATGGGATGCTCCTGGAAAGGCAATGTGCTCCTCTGCTGTGTATTCACAGGGCAGAAGTTTGAGTCTAAAGGAGGTATTTCATGTCTGGATCTCAACTGGTGACTCCTACCTGTATGAGTTCATCAAAGAGTTCTCTTCCACAAGGAAGAAATGGAGTGTGGAACTGTGATTTCAGTTTGAACTGAAGGTGGTTAAATAGCGCAAGAAAATATCTAGTGGTTTTAATTTGGGGAGCAAATGTTTTTGCTTTCAGTCATTGTCATAATATGCATGAAAGCTAAGAGCATTCCCAATGTGTGATTACTGTATGATGTCACATGTTAACTGCATGAACACATTTTCTCATTCTTGGCAGCAGTGTGGCTGTGGATTATTGGTGTCAAAAGTGCTGCTGAGCACTGCAGGAGATCAGGGGAACTGATAGAGCATTTCCTCACATTTCCCCAAACCTCTCTATTGCAGTTCAGTATAACATTACTATACTGACAGCCTTACAAAAATACGAGCTACAGTAAGGATACTGAAACAGCTGTGCCACAGTGCATTTAATAGCAGTGGTAATTATTACCATGGAGCTCCTGTGTAGTGCTAAGTGTTTAACAAGTTCCTGCCCTGAGGAGCTTGCAGCCTTCATGGTTCTCATGACAGACGGGCAAAAATGGGATGCAGCTTTACACAGAAAGTGTCAAATCCCTACCAGCAGAATATAAAAATTGTTTGCTCTGCTGTGCTAGGCATTCCCCAGTCTGCCTAAGGTGTCTGTCATTAGCTGGAGCTTGATCCTGGCCAAGCTGAGCTTGCATAGTAGCAGGTTATGAAACAAAACCTGGCTGAAGAACTATCCTTTTAATTCTAGACCCATGTTTCCCATTTTCAGTGCCATAACACAGATGCTCTTTCTTTTTTTCATATTAACCTTTATAGACAAACCTGATTGTCAATTTGCATAACAAAAGCTTGTTCTTTTTAATAAAAAATGTCTGCAAAGAAACGTGAATGCCTGGAAATGCAAATATGTTGCTCTGGGGATATTTAGAAGTTAAAATTAATGTGCTTTGCATCCTCATTTTCATTTGTGTGTTAATCTCAGAACTCTGAAGTTCAAAGTTATCATCATACACTTTCTGTTGTCCCCAACCTTGGCTCATACTGGGAGATGTCTTTCAGCTAAGAAAGTCAGTTGCTATACAGGAGCTGTGAAACAGCATCTCTGGCAATTGCTGTAGTGATTTTTCGAGTTAAGAATACTTCTTGTTGTTGCTAATGGTTGAAATGTTCTAGAGGAAGACAGACATTATGAAAAAAAACCCAACACAGTAGTTTGAACAATTATTTCTTTTTCTTTAAAAAATAATAAATAAATGGAAAGGTCTCCTCTAATCTCACAGAATGTCTGGTAAAACTATTCAGATCTTTGCATTAAAATACTCTAGAAGAACTGTTTAGTGTAGTTCAATACCCGGTTTTTGAGATCAGGAGGGGACAGGATTTACTCCAGTTCTGAATATCCCCTTTTCACTGAGCATGCTCCATCCTCAGGAAGCTGTTCCACAGACCAATTAAATTGGAAAGGTACTCTTCAGTCACATACTAGCCCATGTTGGAGCTAAAGGTTTCCATTCAAAGTTGGCCTGCTCCCCTCCTTTTCCAAGGAGAGAGGAGACCTCCCAGTGACTCTTGCTAATAAAGCTGAGTGTTTCAGGATGTTTTTTATTATTATTGCAGAAAACAGAAAAGTGTAATTTCACCAGAGTAATGTGTGCAGTAACTCAGTAATTATGCAATCTGATTTTTAGCAGAGCTGGGACTACAACTGAGGTGTCAGCTACTTAGGCACAGAGTACTTGCAAAACTATCGTTAATGTGGTCAAACTAAATTTGTTTCAGACTCATCAGTCCCCTCTGCAAATTCTTGTCTTCATTGTTTGGCAGGTAGTCATATAAAGTATTAAAATGTATGTTTCGTCTCCCTCTGTAAGTTGATCTGCACACAACATAAGAGCTATTACTTTTTTGCAAGTTAAAAGTTCATTCAATTTTACTGTGTTTTTAAAGTTCCTACTATGGTGAGAACTGTGGTTCCAGACTCAGAGGAAGCTTGTTTACTGCTGCTAGGTCTTGAAGGTGATTATAATGAATTTTCTCCTTTTTTTGACCTGGTTTTATTCATTAATATATCAGAGTTAAGTAACTGAGTAGAATTTTCTGCCAGACTTCTGCCTTGCAAAGTAAGGAGCTGGTAATGAACATGACAAAAACATTCAAGAATGGTTGTTCATGAAAATTGAATCCTTTCTCAGGGTCTGCCAGACAGTGCCATACGAGTATCCTAACAAGACTGCAGAATTCACAAAAGGGGATCATAATGGCTAGCCTTCCCAACACCATTTATTTACTTCTCAGGACTTGTCAATGATATATAATTTAGACAAATTCTGTGGTACCAGTTTTTAAACCAGCTATCGGTAATTCTCCTTCTGTAGCATATTGAGTAACATCACCAATTTATTTTTTTTTATTTATTTTTTTTCTTCTGGACAGCTTTGGATGGTTTGCCTTGTGGTGACACTAACCCAATAAATTCAGTCCCAGCAAAGGCTGTTTAGAAATGAGGATTGAACCATTTTATGAGGCTTGCTCAGAGTAGCCTTAGCGGGAAGTGTGTGTGTGTTAAGCTGGGGAAGCACATTTAGCTTGTTCTTCCTACTTCAAACTGGAATTCAAATGTGTGGCACTGGCAGAAGTGCAGAGGTACTGCTGTAAATGAGATGATGATTGAATGAGCATCTTGAATTTAGCCAAGCTGTCACTTAGTCCTCATGGTCCATTTTGTTTTGGGTCCAGTTTCCACTTTCAGTGGGAAGTTTTTTCATGTAAGAAAATACTACCTTTTCACTGTACTGTACTTCAGCATTCTTGTCATTCTACAGATTACTAAAAAGTAGGTTTTGCAGTCTTTCAGAGAAACAGAGCTTCATACCAAACCCTAAGAATTTTACAGTACATAATCAGTTAATTTCAGTTTAAATTAGAAATGGGCTGAATGTGATGAAGAAAAGAATTGCATACATTTCAAATTGCTAAAATGCAACTTTTCTGGAAAAAAAAAAAAAAAAGGAACTGAGAATACTACAACAGTTTATGCAAATTTTAAAATCCACAATATTTTTCAAGAGTATATTAATAAGTTTTTGTTACGGAGGCAAATGCATCACATATTTTCATTGGCATAATTATTGTAAAAGTTTAAAACTTTGTTATTTGGGATTGAATGTGTAGTCTCAAGTCCAAGAGTTATTTTGTATTATTGAGTCCCAACATATTAAATTCATGAAATCTTAGGGATGTGAAATGAGCTGATTTACAGAGTTCTGCACCTTATTAAATTTATGCTTACTATTCTGTTTTTCAGCATATTTTATTTATACAGGAGGGACCCACTGTCATATTGCTATTTCTGAAACTTAACATGAAAGCCTGTATTTTTATGATTCAAACAGGAAAAGTATGTAATATTTTTTAAATAATGGAATATTTTCCTCCCTAGCAGTATTGTGTTTCTGAACAATGAAGCTGTCCATTTTCATTGCCCAAACTGCAGTTTAGCAGAGAATATTAAGTGGAAAAGAGATTTAGGTTTTTAGACATCAAAAAATTTGATGTTAAAACATTTTCATAATTACATCATGATGCATATTTCCTGGGTGTAATCTTGAGCAGTGAGATGGTATAAAGGAAAATGCATGTCCCTGTGATAGCCTACAGCACTGCAGAGCCACCCAAGATGGGTGGCAAGAGGGTGCCTTAACTTTATTGCTCTTATTCTATAGCAGTAGACTAAGCTACTAGAGCTACAGTAACAAAAACTGCAGTATCGGGTGAATAGGTCTGCGAAATGAAAACAGATGGTGCGGAGAACCAGGCATGGGCTCGCTGCATTTTGTTGGTGCGTTTGTGTTTTGGAGGTGTGTGACTTTGTATCAGCTCAAATTTGGCTGGTCCCAGGGACATAACACTCATTAACAATTGCAGTACATCTGGCAGTTTTGTTTCATCCAAAAGTAATCTGTTTGTGTGCTTCACAATACCCTTATGCTGAGAAATTGTTCTGAAAATACACTTCTCATCAGAGTTAAACACCAAAGTAAACAAATACAGTGCCAGCTTGTGGAGAAGAGCAATGAAGATGAAGTAGGCACTGAGAGGACTGGCATAATTAATGTACAACTTCTTTCTGTGTGCTCAAAAAGGTTTGAGGGGACTTCCTGATGCTTTTGCAGGAATTGCTGCAGACGGCCTTTACTTTGTAACCTGTCTTGTAACAGCAAAGTCTTAAAGCTGTGCTCTCTATGTCTAACAACTGCATAGAGACACGCTAATCAACGGTCGGACTTGCAGTGTTGCAGTTGCAAGAAAGATTTGTTGGAAAGCAGGTGTTCTTGTTGAAGAATAGTTCTTCCAGCCCATCATTTATTTCAATTGTTGCAGTTTGTTTCTGTTTCAGGGTTTGAGGTTTTTAAGAGAAAAAATGAGAGTACAAAAAAATTTTGATTCAGCAGTTTTATGATAAGTCTTTTGGAATTGTGTAAGCTCTAGTCATTGACTTCTCAAATAAGCATTGACTTCAAATAAGATTCTTAATGCTTCCTAGAGTCACTCGAGCGTTTGGCAGATAGTTTTGGTAGCTTGAGCTGCACAGGATCAAGAGAGGTGTTAAGTGTGAGGTGTTGAGAAAATCTAAGCTTACCTAAAGTGGCAAGGAGTGATGGCAACAAGTGGCAAGGAGTGACAGCAAGAAGAGCTCCTGTGTTTGTAAGAGCAATAAAATGACACTCAAGGAAACTGTGGGGTAGCTACTGAATCATGAGTTAGTGGAAGTGGATGCAGGTAAGTCTGAGATCAGTGCTACCTTTGCCTCAGTCTTCATATACAAGATCTCTTGGGCCTTTGAGCCTAGAGTCCAGATTTGAGTTTGAGAGGATTTTCCAGCAGCGGAAGAGGATCAAGTCAGGGGTCTCTTGAGAAATTTTGACTCATACAAGTCTATGGGATTGGATAGGGAACATTCAGGACAGAAAGATATCTGGCTGATATCCCTGTGAGGCCACTCTCCATTGTTGTTGAAGGGTTGTGAAGATCGTGAGAGATTCCCAATGACTGGAGACAGACAATGTTGCAACCATCTTCAAAAAGGACAAGAAGGACCACCCAAGGGATTACAGGATGTTTAATTTTTTTAGGTTCCTGGGTGACTTATTGAGTGTGTCCTCTCAGAAGCTGTTTCTCTGCACATGAAGGAAAAGAAGGTGCCTGGGAATAGAAACATGGATGTCCCTAGGGTTAGTCATGCCTGATGATCTGTTTGTTATCTATGGTGAAATTACTGAATCTGTGGATGAGAGGAGATTAGTGGATTTTTTACCTTGAATTCGGGAAGGCTTCAACACAATCTACAGGCTCAGAATAGCAGAGATATTGTTTTGATTGGTAAATTGAGTAAATTTACATGGCAGTGAGAACACAAAGGTGTGTACAACTAGTTTTTTTTTAGTGGATATGTACATGTAGACATAGTAGAGAGCACATATTGTTAATTCTTTGTGGACTGTATTCTTAAGAGCTACAGGTTTTTTGATTTATGGTCAGTTGCCTGCTTAACATCATTTGTAAGATTTTGACAGAGTTAATTGTACACATATCTGACTGGAATGGGTGGTGGTAAATTGCATGATCCTGCCTGAATTTGACAATTTTTAAGTCTGTAATTTGAAGTCAAATATTATAAACAGAACTCACTGGAGGAGCAAATCTGTCTTGATTTCTTACCTCTTAAAATTTAGCAGTTGTATCACAAATATTTTCCCTTTGTATACTTGTCAGTGTAATTTCCTAGTGAATTTAACTTACTTCCCCTTCTCTTCACTGCTTAACTATAAATTCACACCCAGTTGCTAGAGTTTAGCTTCTTATGCCATCATTTCCATCTAAACAAATTGTACACAGTCCATATTCCATGAGTATTAGTTTGATTTTTTTCTCCTGCAAATCTGATTAATCTCTTTTTCATTTGAGAGCATATCTGAAGTCCATGGAAGTAAACGTGGGAGTCTTTCCAATCATTTAACATATGTACAAGATGCAGAGATATTTTCTTCTCACTGCTGCAGCACTGAACAGATTCATGATCTAAGAGCACCCTCGTAGCATTTGGCAGCAGATTTGAACACTTCTTGCTAAAAAAAGTTAAAATATTTTTGTAGATCAAGTGATCCAGATCTAAGGGGCCTCATCTGCAATCATGCCAACAAAGTTATGCTTAACGAAGTCAGAGATGACTTTTCTTCCCTTTCAGCCAAAGTTACATCTTCAAGTTTAAGAAGTAAAGGACCACTTCTAGCTATGATCCGTAGAATAAATTATTGGTAAGTGAAGTCAAGCAGAATGACTCAGGGGCCATTTTGGAATCAGCTGTCAAAGGGCATGATGCCAGCTGCTTGCAGAAGCTGTTATTCCTTTGTTCAGGAGACAATCCTTGACATTGTCAAGTCTCTCAAATCTTTGCTCTAACTTTAATGTTACTTTTTTGAAGACTATACTCTAGCTGACTGAGTTCAATTTAGAGAAAGCTAGGCTTACAAACCCAAAGTGAAGCTGTACCCAGTATTCCATGTGGGGTCTCACCAGAGCAGAGTAGAGGGGCAGAATCCCCTCCCTGGCCCTGCTGGCCACACTTCTTTTGATGCAGCCCAGGATGCAGTTGCTCTCTAGGCTCCAGCACACACTCGCGGCTCATGTTGAGCTTCTCATCTCCTACTACCCCCAAGTCCTTCTCCTCAGGACTGCTCTCCAGCCATTTTCTCCACAGCCTGTATTTGTGCCTGAGGTTGTGCCGACCCAGGTGCAGGACCCTGCGCTTGGCCTTGTTAAACTCCATGAAGTTGGCATTGCCCCACCTCTCCAGCCTGTCAAGGTCCCTCTGGATGGCATCCTTTCCCTCTAGGATGTCAGCTACTCCACACAGCTTGGTATCATCAGCAAACTTGCTGAGGGTACACTCAATCCTGCTGTCCATGTTTCCAACAAAGATGTTAAACAGCACTGGTCCAAATACAACCCCCTGAGGGACACCACTCATCACCTGCCTCCATTTGGACATTGAGCCATTGACCACAACTCTCTGGGTGTGGCCATCCAGCCAATCTCTTATCCACTGAGTGGTCCATCTGTCAAATCCATGCCTTGTCAGTTTGGAGACCAGGATGTCGTGTGGGACAGTGTCAAATGCTTTGCACAAATCCAGGCAGATGATGTCATTTGCTCTGCCATTATCCATCATCTCTGAAGCCTTTTCATACAAGGCCACCAAACTGGTCAGACATTATTTCCTGTTCATGAACCTGTTCTCGTACAGTGAGGGGTGCTTCATTCTCCCAGTCCCTCCTTTCACCTCCTGTGGCCTTTGCAATGAGGCTGGCACACTTGCCAGAGAAGACTGATGCAAAAAAGTCCTTGAGAACCTCAGCCTTCTCAATATCCTGTGGAGCTAGGTCTCCTGTTTCCTTCAGGAAAGGGCCTACATTTTCCTTGGTTGTCCTTTTATCCCTAACATACCTTTAGAAGATTTTCTTACTGCTCTTTATGTCCCTGGTGAGATTAAATTGTATTTGGGATTTGGCTTTCCTAACCTGATCCCTAGCTGCTTGGACAACCTCTCTGTAATCCTCCCAGGATACCTGCCTTAACTTCCACCCTCTGTATTTCCTTCTTAAGTTTGATAATACTTTACAGATGTTCATAAACATTATCAGAATAGATAAATAGACCCATTTTAGAGACTTCTCACCCCAAAATAGAAGTAGTATTAGGTTGTTGTTTTTTTTTCATTTATTTGCCTTCTTTTTTTCCAACGGCTTGGCGCCAGAGATCAAAGAGCTTTCAAAAGTCATTTAAAAATAAACCTTCCACAAAGCACTCAAAATAGGAATCGATGTTGTATCTTTATATTTTTTGCTAACATTGGCATAAAGAAGTATGTAAACTAAGTACATACAGGGAAACATAAAACAGGACCAAGAATGGAATTTCCAAATTTTTCACTGGCTGTCCAGTCGCAATATTTACCTCGTCAGGAAGAAGGAGTTGAGGTGCCATTTAAAGCAACTAGAACCAGGTGTACAGCAGTGTAACTCAACAGATCACCAGTACTTCTGCTGAAATATTTAAAATTCTGATATATGAAGTAATTTTTCTGTAAAATATTTGACAGCTTGCAATTTATTCTTAAATTTAAAGTGCACTTATATTATTGCAGAATATCTTAACTGTCTTAGAGTTGATCCATGGCAGGGGTCCAAGTGAAAATTTACCAGATCAAACTATGGCTTTCATACAATCTCTCAATGAACAACAGGAACAAAAAATAATATTTCTGAATTAATTTCTTCTGAAAGACGATTTTTATAGTTCTTGTTTCATATCAGAACTTTGGCTCCTTTGATGAGTTTTCAAATAGTAGATCAGAAAGTCCTTTTTTTCTCACTTCTGCTGTATTGCGAACAATAAGAGATCTTATTAAGTTGTAGTAAGTATATATGTATTGTTCAAATGCTCATTTTAATGTCCATTTTGTACTTTGTTATCTGATGTAGATATGACATATAAATCGTGTGTCTTTTATGCTTGGATACTTTTTGGCTGTTTTTCTTTAGAAAGAGTTTGAAAGGAAATTCAAAGCTAATGATCTGTTGTTGTAGGGAACTCTACTACTGCATTGGAAATCTGCTCCAACAAAATCAAACATATGGTAACATTGCACCATATGCTGATTTTTATATTTAGTAAAAGCATAAATATGAGATAACTTTTACAAATTTAATTTAATTTTATTTTGACTGATAAGACTTCATTTTCTAGTGGAACTAAATGTATCCCTTCCAAAATGTGTCGTATTGTTGTATTTCCTGAAAAATCAATGGAAGTTATTAGCACAATACGAAGAATATTTCCTTTAATTTGTGTGCACACACCAGCTAAGCTTATTCAGTGACACAGAGAAGGAGAAGTGCAGCAGATACCACAGCTGCTGAAGTGTGTACCTCTCGTGTTAATCTTTTTCTAACTGTAGAATCATAATGACTATATGGCAAAGATTTGCATGAGACGTACGGTTGGTAAAAGCTCAATTTGAATATCTGGTCTCCTTTTTTCTGTGTTTTTCTTTTTGAACTTCTGAACTCATTACTAAGATTTACTGTACTGTTGCCCTTATTTTTAACCTTCCCTCTGCTCTTCAGCTTTGTTATGTTTTTTTTTTCTTCTCCCTCTATACAACTTATGGAGACACTTTGACCATGTCTTACTTGTCCATTTTCAGTGGTATGTCAAGACATGATGAGCCAAATATGACTCAATGTATTACAGTTTTAGGTCCTTCTCTGAACATCTTGTGGAAATTAGTTTTCCAAGGAAATGGAAAGGTACAAATTGAGGAATGAAGCATCAAGACCACTCAAGGACAAACTGATTAAAAACAGTGACTTTGATACATCAAGTAAAATAATTCAGTCGCTACCATAAAACCGCACCATTACTCCTTACTCATTTACTTTACTCATGTAATGGTTCGCACAAAGATAAAGGCTGTATCAGATACCACAATTCCTATTGTGCAGATTCCAAACATTAGCACTCTCCGTGGCTTTCTTCAGAAAATGTTAACCAGATTAGAATAGGAATTTCATCTCGTCTCTAACAAGCCCTTATCATATTCTTCAGAATATTTCACTTAAAATGATAAGACATTGATTATCTTTTTTAGTAATTATCTTTGCAACAATTACTAAGGTATCTCCTGCTTTGAACTTTCTTCCACCTAAAGTGTACTTATGGCTTCACTTCTGTTTTTATCTGAGTATTGTAACAAGTATGGGACATAAGAATATATCACTTTCAAATCCGGAAGCTCTGTCAGTCATTAGATACACTGTGCTTGCTGCTGTAACCCTCATCTGTAGGTACAGAGTGATTGTCATTTCATTGTAAAATATGAGAGACTGAATGTATTTTTCTTGGACTGGGGTACCATAATTCTAAGGTAACTTGTGCTTGTCCAATTCTGCTTTACTTTATTTTTGCAAGCAACTATTTGTACATACCTGCAGTGAGCCACATCCACTAGCTTGAGCAAAAGAGATGGATAGCCCGAGGTTGTCCTGCAAGTTTTCGTTTTATCATTGTACAGGCACAGCATGGCATGCCAGGTACAACCAGTGGAAGGATTCCAGCATCTCCATCATACAGTAAGCTCCTGTCAGCAAAAAGATCTTATGCAGTGATACACTATTACATTTGACAAAGAGCACAGATTGTGTAAATCATGCTGTTTTCATTGATTGTAGCCTGAGAAAGCATTAACTCTCCTTAAAGCTCCAGAAACCACTTTCATAAATGTGAGTAGTACAAGAAAATGTTTAGTGAAGCTTTTAATGGATTAATTCTTTGTTAGAGGGTAAAGTATTTTTACACATACAGATATTAAAGTGGTAGTTATACTTGGAAATTTTTGAATTTTTGCTTCCACTGAGTATTTGTTTACTATAACCCTTTGAAGGTTAATTTTCACTTGCATTTTACAGAGACAAACTGACAAGAAGCTTTGAAACACATCTTCTGTTATGCCAACTGTATTAATTAAAGCAGTACCCTGGCTGGGGTGAATTTTCTATGTGGAAAAGAGAGGTCCAAGTTTAGAATTAAAAAGCGATTCCCGAGTTTCTTTAGGCTTATCATCACAAGAGCTTCAAGGCAATTTGTTTACAATTTAGAGGGTATTGAAACTGGTTTTGTTCATTTTTAATATTTATCTTTTGATTAGGTACTTGGACTTCTGTGTTTTAACATTATAGTGTGAGGTTTTTTCCCTCTGAAAAATGAGACTCTGTTTCTGCTTGAGGAATTATGTGATTTGCTCTGTTTCTGAGCTTCAGGGCCAGTGCCTAATTTTCTTTTTATCGCATTCTTAGTTCCATAGTAAGCAATTTCCTTTGGCTTCACTGAACAGAAATTCTTTGGATATCATAATTATAAACTCTACATTATGCCTTCCTACAGTTATTTTTAAAGAGAGAGATCATAGCATTTAGTTTTAGACTGCTTTTATTTTATTGTCTGTGAGTTTATTAATGCTTGTATATGTAGAGACTTCAGCTGATAGACTATCAACTAAAAGAGTGCCAGACATTATATATATTGCAATTCAAAAGCACAGCATAAAGTTGCCAAAATAAAATTGCCAGCACACCTTAATCACATTTTTATCACCTCATACTTCACTCTAAGAAATATATTTTCAACCAAGTTTTATATGAAACAGATCAAGGCATCTCGTGGCTCTGCAAAATCTCGTAAACTCAGTGCAAATTATTCTGTAGCAATTCAGAAGTCTATTTTGCTTCTTAAACATTGTGCTAAATTGTTTCTTCTTTCACTAACAGTCTGCACTGATAAATAATAGACTGAATTTGTGGGCAGGGGTGCCATAATTTCATGCTGCAGTGCCATCAGCCTGTCTGCAGATTGACTGCAACTGTGGAGATTCTTCACTGGGAAGATCCTTCATGACTGCTTTTGCCAGTTTGATTCTTCACGTAGTGCTGTATGAAACACCTGCATCCATACAGCACAGTTCAACTTAACTCCCTATTATTTCCTACTGTTGGGAAAAATGTCACACACACAAAATTTTCCCTGCACGCTTTACATCATCCCATTCACTTCATGGTGTGCAATAGTTAGGATTTGTCTCACAACTTTTACACTTCTTAAGTTTGATAAATTTGTCCTACAATCCCTTTATAGCCAGTGGGAAAAAATAAAGACATCATACAGCCAGTTCAGCTGTCCTGTCATGGAGACCTGCCTTCAAGTTTAGAAGTTCAGTTTTGACACCTCTCTGCTTACCACCTTTTGTTTCACTGCCCCAGCAAGACAGTCTTTCCCACATTGGTCTGCTTCCTTCTTTAATCCGGATTGCACCAGAGTCTTTCTGCAGGTAGCTGTCCACTGCCTGCTCTGGGGTGGCCCAGCATGAACATGGTAGGGGGTCCAGGGAGCCATTGGGGTGACTTTCTGGGCCTGAGAAGCAGTTTCCCCTGTAAGAGGCAGGGAAACAGTAGTCTTCAAGGGCTGTCTTTGGACAAAACATAAAAGCAGGTTTTCAAAGGCACTCAGATGAAAAGTAGAAGAACTATAGTCTTAAAATTGCCCATCTGATTTAACTGCTGTATGATGACCATGCAGTGAAGTCACTGCAAGTCTCTTCAGTTTATCCACATTATTTGTCTAACTTGCAAGGATATTTATAAATTTTATGCTGCACTGGAAGATATTTCCCTGAAGTATTTCACTACAGAAGTGTCTGTGTTTCACTGGTATTTACATTTCCAACAGCAAAGTGTGCAAGGCCTGAAGTCTTCTTTTGTGTGTACCCTTCAAAATGGCCACTGGAGTTAAGGGGTGCTGGACACAGCTTAAGGGCAGAATTCAGTCAATATTTGCAAAGCACTTTGGAATACTTGGGCATGAAAAACATCGTATTAGGTAAATACTATTTTCATTCTGAGTCAAATCCTGAAATCTGTACTTCAAATGTTTGTAATTTCTGAGCTGAGGTGGACAAGTGTGCATGAAAAGGTTTTATTTGGACTAAGTTTGCTTGCTTACTTGTTGTTCCTAAATGGCGTGAAGGTTGTTTTTGTTTTGCTTGGCTGAGGGAAAAACAGCAACATCCCTTCCTACCTCTAGTCTTCATGTTTTCTATCTGAGAAGTGCATGCCAGCACAGAAAAGAAAATAAAATTTGAGTTTGTTGATAGTAAACAAGGATCAAATTTCTCATATTTTGACATTTACTAACATACATTTGCCTTTTAAAGATACAGTGTTGTTGTGTAAGCCAGATGTAAGTTCAACTCCTTTAATCCATCCTTTCCTAAGAACTGGTGCTTCTCAGTGGTCAGAGAATATTACAGAAATGCCCAGTGGTAACACTATGCACTAGGGATGACTGTTTATTTTTATAAAACTTGCATATTAAACAGTTGAAGTTGATGCTGGTAGTAGCTGTCTAGTGGAAAACTGGATTATATTCTTCCTCAGACCATTAATTAAAAAGCAAAGGCATAAATGTGTGTACAGCTATCAGAAAAAAAACCACCAAGCAATTCTTAGTAGAGAAGTGCTGGTGAACCACATTTGCCTGGACATCAGAGCTCTCAGCTTGGGCTGGAGAGTTGGAGAGAATCACCAAGCCCACAAACACTAAAGAGCACAGTACCTTCCTCTCGCTTTTCTTTCCCTGTCTTTACTTATCTCTCCTTTTTGGACTGTCTGCAGTGAGTATATCATTTATCGCTTAATAAGTTGTCTGACAAGATAGCCACTTTGTACCTAATTGTTCAGTTTATTTATGTATTATTGATGAGCCCAGACTTGAACTCTGCTTTCCTTAGAGGCTGCTTGATAAATCTGTTGGCTAATCCTATCTAAGACACTGAATTACCTGCCGTAGCATTATACATGACATTGCTTTTGCTTTGTGTTCTTAAAAGGAGCTGGTTATACATTTCCAATGAGCTGTATTTAACAGTTAGAAATAAAATCAGATACATAATTCACATTCTCCCTGTGTTAACAAAAGATCTTCAGTGATGCACTGCAATGCATAAAATACTTCCTCAGCTTTTAAATCAATGCTCTGACTATTGTAAGGGCTCATGTAGCTAAAAGAACTTCTGAACTGCAAAATTGTGATTATGAGTAAAATTATTAGACATGTCAAAACACTTATGTTGTGTATTACTAATATGATCTGAAAATATTGGAAAATTAATTACTCTATACTTTCCAAGGCAGTAGTTACTGTTTCAAATGAATGAATAAAACACAAAATTAATTTTCTATCAAAACATGAATCTAATGATGGCACATTTTTGTACTGTGTTATTATTTCTGAACTTTTGACTTGTAGGCACTGACACAAGGGAAAGTTGGGAGTATTACAAGAGCTGTAGAGTGTAGGAAGAAACAATGATACTGTATGACTAGCTATTTATGAACTCAGCTATTAATACTCTGGAGCTTCGGCAAAACCCCAGAGCCTCATAATCCTTCTCTTAGAAGAATATCACAAAACAGATTGTTGTGACACCAAAAGAGACTATGTGCTGAATGTGTGAGCCCATCTAATGGTTTCCCTAAAGAGGAGAAAAAAGCAAACTGCACCTCAAAGAGAGCTTAATTTCCTGGCCCTGAGTAATGTGTGTTCTACTCAATGTTAGTCTCAAAATTAATACGAGCCTAGACCCAGACCAGTACCCTGGTACACGACCAGTCTTTTGAATTGCATTCAAACCAAGGATATTTTACTCCATCAGCAAATATATTACTTCAACTGGTGCTTTCTGTGCCTTTTCTTATTTGGGGGGAAGTAGCCAAATATAGTTTTGGTAATGCTTATGCAGCTGTTTCTGCTGGGGTTGTATATCTACAAATCAGAGCATCGTTGGCCCATTTGATTTTCTTTGCTCCCTCTTTACTTTTTTTTTTTTTTTTTAATCTAATAAACACAGTTCTAGACTGGGAAAGTTCAGAAGTTAGTTTGACTACATGAAGAAAGTTTATTCTGAGTATGGGTGCAGGAGGGACATAATCTTAAGTATGACCACTGAAGCTGTAGTTTTCAGCAGGTTGTTCCGTAACTTTAAAACTGTAACATATTTCAGTCTTCCAAACACAAAGAACATTTTAAACAAAAAATTATTCAAGCCATTTATTTCAAGTTGAATGTGCACCCATTTAATGGTCTTTAGGCATATAAGATTATGATAATTTTCATCACAGATTTTATCAAATCTGGAGGACGGTGTATTAATAATTCAGTAGCTTATACAGAGAGGTGAGAGAATATAATATGGGGCACTAAAATTATAAGGCATATTTTCCATGACATTACTGTTACAGAGTACTTTCATTGATTAATAAAATGTCTAAAGAGTCTGACTAGGCTATGAGATTGCTGAAGTTAAACAACAATTATTGTACAACTGGGTAAAACAGAAGCAAATACTGTGATGCTGTGGGGAAAATGAAACATCAGAAGTTAATAAAAAGCCAATGTTATATCATAAAACTATAAGAACAGCTCCATCAAGCTTTAATTACATTGTTATATTATACATTTATTTTAAAAATGTTAGCTCATTAAAAGTGGTAATAACATAGATTGTTATAATTATAGTAAGATTTGCAAATCCTGAGTTTTGCTTCTATTTCAGTGCATTGAATGCACAGGTTGCACTGTGAGTCATAGGATTATCTGTCTAAAAAAAAGCAGCACTTCTGTATTTCAAGGGGTTTGTTGTTTGGTGTCACGGTCCTGTTCAAAAATGCTGATATACAATTCATAAAGACTTGTAGTTTAATGCCAGCCAAGGTGAGGGGAGCCCATGTCTGAAGGGCTACACATGGGGAATGTGCATCGCAGCCCTGCTGCAGCCTGGTCTGCCAGCAAGGAGCCTGCACTGGAGCTCCTGGCATGGTAAGGGGTGAAAAAGCAGAACTTCCCACGTGTCTCTGCATAGCCTTTTCTGGCATAACAGAGCTCAGCTTGTTTTTCTGCAGTCAGGGACTTTAGAACTGCATCAGGCTGGAAAGTTTGAAGAGACATGCTCTTGCCAGTATTCATTTGACAAAACTATAATTGCCAGGGTTTTTTTTAGTTCTTCCTTAAGAAGAATGTCTCAGGACCGGGATGTAATTTCTGTTCAAAACTGGAAAGACTGACACCAGAAGATAATATACTATGATGAAGAGTGCTCAGCTAGATAGATATGAGAGAGACAAATTCAAGTCTACACTGTCCCGGTTAGAGCCAGGATGAAGCCAATTTTTCTTTTACTGATTTTTTTTTCCCTTCAGTTTGCTTTCTTTTAACTAGTAGCAGAGTGTTCCAACTAAGACTGATAACGGTGGAATGTTTTTCTAACTGCTGGGTCTTCAAGGTCACATCTTTACTTTGCTGGCTCAGACACTATGGGGAGATCTATGACCATGACCCCCCACACCCGTAGGAGGCTGAATTAGAGAGACAGCAAAATTGGCCGGATATATTCCATTCCATATAACTACATAAGCTCAGAGATCACAGAAGACAACTTCCTTCCTGCTTCTTCTTCCCTTCTCTTCCATCCATGGCCAACGTCCAGGGAGGACTCTGTCCATCCATCAGGCTGTTGACCCCCAGGCTGTGCCCCCTGACCCTCATCACTCTGCTCTCTCTTTGGCAACAGTCTGGAACTTCTCGGGACTGTTTGCAGCTAAGGAGATGCTGTGGGAGTTGCTGGGGGTGGGAGGAGGCAATAGGGAGTTTGTATATTCCCTGAACACATATGTGTATATAATTGTGTATATACACCTTCATGTACTTTTAGGTAGTTAACTGCCAACAAGAAATTATATGGAAAGACTATTCCATAGGCTCTAGCTGTGGTACACAACTGGTATATGAGGGAATAGCAGGACTGAACCAGGGGTTCTTGCAGTGCTGCTGTGTGCTAGAATAGCCATGTTCTTCTGGTGAAAGAGTCTTTCATTTTCCATGTAAAAATGTTTCAAAATTAGTTTTATCACAAGACTCATCTTGGAAATGCTTGATTTGAGAATAAACAGCTTTGATTGGGAGAAAGCTGTGGAGCTTAGATCTTCATTATTTGTCATAGAATCATAGAAACATACAGTCATAGAGTGGTAGGGGTTGGAAAGGACCTCTGGTGATCATCTAGTTCAACCCCCCTGCTAACCAGGTTCACCTTGAGCAGGTTGCATAGGATAGTGTCCAGCCAGGTAATATACATAGACCATGCATGTTATCTACCCTAACTATATTACAACTTTCCATGCTACTGTATAGGTCAGGAGAGGTATAACTTATTAAGGCCTGGGGAAAAAACAACACATTCTAAATAAAGTGAGCAGGGAGGGAGAGGCTGATGCATACTCACAGTCTGGATGAACCCTAGGAATAGAGAATCTGTTCAGATTTGTCCATGGCTAGCTGGAGCACTACATTAATTTTAGACATCACATGAGGTGGTGAAATGTACATCAGTAAAGGAAAGCACTCAAGTTGTTACAAATGAGAAAATTTTTGGAAAAAAACATGTTGTCAGAAAAGATTAAAGGAATTTAAAATAGGCTTCCTGAAGAAGAGGACAAAGTATCTATCTTTAAGTGTGTTCACAAGTGTTATTAAAAGGTAGGAATCATTACTCTCAGCAGAATGGAAGAATGGAAAAAGGTCTTAAGATAAAACAGTAAAATTGCTGAAGTGTTTAAACCTAAAGGGAAAAATGCATGGAAACACCATTGCTGGAGTTGTGTGCAAAGCAGGACTTGATGATAAGCTTTTGCAGATGCTGCATGACACCTATTCTGCTATTATTCAAGGGATTGATTTGGCTGCCCAGGGAGCTTCCTCCCAGTGTTAACGTGACTGCCCCATGCTGATTGGCATGGCATCTTGGAAAGACAACAGCCATGGTGCTGATAATGCCAGGCTTGAGTAACTTTTGATATCTGACTTGCCATGAGTAATTTATAACAGTAATAGATTCAGTATATTGATGGAAAAAGAAGCAGCCAGCGCTGACTGCAGCACTCTTCCTTCAAGCAGGAGGAAGGAGGAGGTGGAACATTTTTTTATCTTTAAAGGGTTTTAGAGTGGCAGGTAGAACTGTAACTTGGTCTTTTAGCTCTTTAACTTCAAACCTAAGAAAAAATTGAAATATATTTGAGCAGACTTGTCTGTTTTCTGTTAAAATAAAATATATCAGATGTATAAAGGAAATACTTAAAAACTCTTTAACAGAAAAGTTGTTATGAGTGCTGCTTGACAAAATAGAAACAAAAAAATGAAAATAGTCATGGAATAGTTTAGTCATAAAATGAACTAAAACATAAAATATAATCTAGAAGGTGAAATTTTTTATGAAAGGTGTAGAGAAAACACTTGGAATTTTCAAGAACAGATAAGTGACTTCATTACATCAAAGACACATCTTCACTGAAGTCAATAAGAAAAAAAAAACCTAAAACAACTTTTCCCCTTCTGCTTTTGAGTAATATTTTAAACATTTATAACCACATCTACTCTTGAATGACCTGTTGTGGGATAGAATACTGCACACTTCTCTGCATGGCTCTTTCAGTGCATCTCAGCTTGGTCTGTAGATCATCTAGCAAAGGAATAAGTCAAGCTAAAAGCCTTGTCAACCTTTTGAATATTTGTTGCAACTGTAAGCGTAAAAACATGTATTGCTTCAGGTTCCTCTTTTGAATAGCATGGGGCTTCAGCTTCTTGTTGATGAAGTTAGGGAGATAAACATGTGTGACATTCTTCATGAAAATAATCCTAGAGTAATCACAGAGTAACTGTGGATGGAAGTAGGAATGTCCACATGCCTGCCACAGTAGCTGTTTTGGTAGACTATGATTGTGTATCATCCCTACAACACCCTTGTCGTTTAACAGATGTCCATGTTTTGCTAAGGCCTTGCAATTAGTCATTTGTATTATCACTCCCTCCAGATCTGAATTAGTTGTGCCTAATGAGATCTCATCAGACTGTGCTAAATAATTTGGTTGACTAGAAATTTAAATTGATTTGTCCCTTTTAAGTTTGGCGCGTACTTCAATATATTGTGCCTATTCTTGTAAATTTCTGAGCTCCCGTGTCCCATGTCATCACACATTTGAATGGATGCTTGTTTTCAAATACTCTCACATTGCCATCCCCTTCAATGGGGTAATTTTAATGGATGTTACATATGTGCTCAAATGACCTACTGCATTGGTCTAAAAGTGCCTTCTAAGTATGCCATGGGGTTTTTTTCCCCTTATTTTTTTAAAAATGGGGCATAGCAGTATGCAGGCAATATTTTATTAGTAACTTGTCAATTGCTATCTTTAGTTTACTTCTCCAGACTGTCTGTCAGAGGATTTCTGGAATAGTGGAATTTTGCTTTTGCTTTGGTTGTTGATGTTGTTCTGAACCATTTTATTTATAAGATTCTGCTATATAGAAGCAAATGTACTTTCCTACAGGAACTATATATATCCCATTCAATCTATAAATATCATAGTGGATCAAATCTTCTCCATGAATCCCTGCACACAGCTCCCACTGTAGTCATGGAATGGAACAATTTTGTCCTCGTGCAAAACTTTTCACTAGGGCCTGTGGATCCTCTCTTCTTTCATACTGCAACACATGTGGCTCTGCGTATGGATATGCAAAAAAAGTTTTAAAGTAATCTTTCTGCTCTCTGTAGATCCTTTTTATTGAACTTTCCTGTGTTTTATTGCATAATGTACCATTTGAAATGGTGGGGCAGAGATGAATACTGACAAAAATTACTCTGAAACTCAGAGTAAGGGCTCTCTTGGCTTACCATTCTGCCTGATCCAGTTCCTGTCCAAATGTCAACAGCACAATTCCCTTCATCTTCCATGATGCAGGATCAGACTTTGTCATTAAACTGGCCAGGTGTATTGGGGTTGGAAAATATTACAAGCCTACCAGGTTAAACAATTTTCCTCAGCTACTGCAGGCAGAAAAAGAAAGGTCTAATCTTAGTAGCTCAAACATTTCCACCTTGTCACCCAATTTTCACAATGGGTGGTTACATCTATAATTTAGTGTGGATTGAGTAAAATAATAACAATAGCTCTTGCCACTTTGATCTCGGTATGTTTATTTAATGAGTGTTCAATATGCATGGAGAGTTTAGCATAGGAGTCCACACTACCATGCATTGGTTTGGTTGGTGTTTTTTTTTTAAATTTTATTTTATTTTATTTTATTTAACACCCAAGGTTAAAAGGAGCAGGAGCCCAGCTGAGAGAGTTCAGAGTTCATCTCTGCATGCTCACTGTCTTCCATTTAAATGTACACAAAAGACTAATACAGCACCCGCTCTCCCCTGGTCTGTCTTTGATACACTCTGCTGTGCCTGGACTCTGCCACTCCTCCTATCAGTCTGATCCTACTTCTATTAGCCCGCTGTGCTCAGCACTGTAACCTCATTCAGCTGGCACTCTGCATGCAGGCTAACAACTTCAAGGCTCTGTCAGGCATTGACACATGCAGGCTCCAAGCGGGAAGCTAAACATCCCCCTTCACCTCCTCTCCGGTTACACATTAACCTCTATTAAGGGTAGGAAAAACACAAATGCCATAGGGCCATCATTCAGGTTTTAACTACCAGTGTATATTTAAACATTGAGCCAGCTAGTCACCGTTGAGAACATACAGGGCAAACCCTCTGGTCCCTCCCGTTTCTCGCAACCGGAGCGATAAATAGTGAATTGGGTTGAGTAACGCAGTGGAAGAAGGTCTGGGTTGGGTATTTATGGCACAAGGATAAAAATGAGGAAGAAAACTTTGACAGGACTTCCTATACTTTTTTTAAGCATTAGTATGTGTTATATATGGAAATTAAGACAAAAACAGTCTCATTCTAGGAGAATCAAGCAGAGTTATTTCCAAAACATGTCTGCTTTGAAAGCCAGGCTGTAGAAAAAACACAGCATCGTGCTAGTCTGTAAGCCCGTCCAAGCACTGAATATCCAAGTCCATTGGGTGCTGTGAGCAGAGTTTCATCACTGTTTCTGGCACCTTCTAAGTATAGGAGACATCTGACAGCGTTTCCTTGCAAAGCAGCACCATTGCTTCGTGCTCTGGGGCTCACTGCCATGCCCACCCACCTTGTGGCCTGCTCACACTCTCCAGGGAGCCATCAAGACCAACCAGGGCAGATTCCTTCCCAACTCCAATATGGTTAGCCCACACACTCTCAAACTTGGTTTAATTAAATGCATCATATGATATATTCCTGGTTTGGACTCTGAACAACATGTAAGAAAAATGAAAGCACAGGAGATGTAAAACATTTTCCTAATACCTTACTCTTGAAAACCAGTTACAGAATTAAAATGCATAACAACAATAATCTTGAGACATGCCATCTCCTCTCTAATGGTTAATACATCAGATTTCCTGTGACCTGGAGGGGTCTTCTTGTTCCAGGTGGACAGGACTTCTCCATGTTCTGCCAGCTTACAGTAATCACCTTCCTTTGGCCATACAGAGGCATCCAGCTCTGCAAAGAAATTTTGCTTCTTTTTGCCAAGGGGCTCCATTCAGGCATTTTCACACAATCTCATAGTCTTCCATAGTACTCTCCTCTTTTGAAAAACAATCTTGGAAGAAGGAAGGGAAGACAGCAGAACAGAGGCAATCAAAGTCAGTAGTACTAAATTGTTTTTTGATGATTTTCCTGTGATAGTCCTTCAATGTGTCCTTCAGGCATCAAGCGCCTTTCCTGGGAAAGTTGCCTGTCTGGGATGTATTGCTGTAGCCTATCTTGGGTAAATTTAAACATGTGTTAAGTACAGCATCCAAAATGGAGTTGAGGATGGAAAATGGAGTTGCAGTTTAATACAGATATACCACTCTACCAAACTATGGCAAGAAAGGGATTTTCCATCATGTAACAATGTTCACAGAGCTTCTCTGTTTTTGTATGTAATGGTTGCCCTAACAAAATCAAATGTTTCTTTAGCATAGCCATTTGATGATTTGTGTTGTATCCCATCATTATTTTAGTTTCATTTCAGCAGCTCTGCGTAGAATAAAATACCACTGTTTGTCATTGAGCATCCTGAGACAGTGACCTCTTGGCATTTGGTCTAGAATAAACAAAATTACCTAGTTTTAAAGCTTTTCAGGATTAGTGGCTTTTACATAATGCAAGTTACAAATATAATCTATACTCTGTAAGCACTAAAATCACTAAATTACTAGAAATAAATAATCCTTTACACGATGTTCCTGTGATATTTTCTTAAAATGAAATACAACAAATTGTGTTGAGGCACTGTCAGAGCAAGGAAAACTAAGGTTAAAAGGTATAGCTTCAGTTTAAATTTAAATCTTCCAGTTCTGATCTAAGATGGGAGAAATCTATATTTAGATTATGTGATTAATAACACAGGCTTTGAAGTTCTGTGACATCCTTTGAAGAAACTGGGATGTCGAGTCCAAGTGGCTTTAACCAGAAGCTGAACTTAGTAAATAAAGCAACTTTCACAAATTTGATCATCTCTCTCCCTGCTTCTCCTTTGATCTCTACATTTCAGTGTAGCACCTTTTAGATGCATTTGTACACAAAACACTGTCCAAAGTTGCTCCCCCACCACACTCTAGCCACAAGCTTGTTTTGACAGTCACATACCATATGGGCTAGTTTTCATCATGCTTCCCTGCCTACACTGCAGTCAGATGAGATGTAGTTCAGTATGAAGTAGGAGAAGCTCCAAGATCAATGAGCTTTATTTTTTTTTTCTTTTAGCTAATATAGCTATTCTTGCAGAACTTAAGACATGTGTATATATCTGTAGATATGGATATTCATACAAAGAGGAAGCAAATATGTGATTCCTTGAGAAGTTGAAAAATATGGATGAAAAAGGAAGCAAAATAAACACTTTTCTTAACAAGAGCAAAGAAGAGTGAAGTATCAAGGAGACAGAGATAAAGAGAGGGAGGAAATTAATTCTCCCTATAATCCAGGTAGCAGAGGTGACCCTGGCAATGAAGGCAGTGTGTCTTGACATAGAAGAGGGTAGCCCGTGGGGAGGGGAGGACGCATAGTTGGGCTGGAAGCCCCTGTTGAACCTGCGCATCCCTGTAGCAGTTGTCATCTGAACCAGTTATATGAAGCTAATTACAGGCATCTCTGCATTTATAATACTGTATACACACAGAGAGTTAGTGTATAAATACATTTTGTTTCCAGTTATCCTCTTTGGCTTTCAACACCTTCTAGTTTTTTCTGCCCTATTGCACCATTTCCATACACCAAATTATTCCATGTACATAGGCTACAATGAAGATTCTTTAAATTGGTGTCACCACGAGAAGTTTTGTTCTCCGTTTGTTTTTCTGCAACCTGATTCTAATGTCTTCCTGACATAAGCATCCACAGAGGGTGTTTCTCATTTAGAGAAGCACATAAATAAATGAAAAAAAAATTACTATTCTTGCAAGCTTTGCTACTTCTTAATCATTATTGTAAATGCTGGCAGAGTTGACTGCAACCTAAGCGGGAAGATGAAAACATGACTCTGATGTGATACAATGCTAATGGGACAGAAAACCCAGCTTTGGATCTCATGGTAACTCCATGCCTGATAAAACAGCCTTACCACTGAACTAATAGTCAGGCAGTGTTTATGTGACTATGAATCTAATTTATATGAACGAATTGCATTTAATAACAGGACTTGGATGTGCATGCTAGTTCCTGAGCATTACAACTTCTCTTAAAAAGGATTATTCTAAGGGAGATTCTAACTAGCCACGCCATAGTGTTGCATGCATGTTTTGTTTATACTAATAATTTAAATAAAGAATATGATGCAATTACGGATATATATTAAAATAGCTCCCCATTATCTATCTTTTCATATTGCAATGCAGTCATATGCTTAGTTTGCTCCCACCCAAAATTCTCATGCAGTTATACTTTAATATGAAAAGAAATGTTGTCAAGAGCAGTTATTATCACACATCAGAATACTGTATTAGCATTCACTTTTAATAGATTAAAATGAAAGATTTTGAAATCTGCCCTTAATGTTTCTGAAGGAAATTAGAGACACATTGGGAAAGCTTTAGATGAAATGTCATATTGTATATATACACCATACATAGGTTCATAAAAGACAATTTGTTTAACTGCCTGCCTTTGTGTTTCATCTATTGTTTGCATGAATCATCTGCAGGTTAACTGATGCTTGTGTAGTTTGTTTGCTTGAAATCAAGCACAGTGGCTGGGGAAGTTTCTAGCAGACCTGGGCTGATGAGTAAAGTAAGGCATAGAGTATAACCTGGAAGAAAAATTTGGTTGTTGGAGGCATCTGTGGGTCATATCTGCTCATCTTTTGACTCACAGTCTGACCCAGATAGATTGCTTGAACTGCTGTTGCGTAAATCAGCTCACTTGAAAAGTTGAATTCAAGGTGGATGTAGTAGTATGTGTGAAGCTGTCCTGGAGGAGAGTTGCTGAGATATACCATGCTGCAGAGCCTCTGTGTTACAAAGCAATATGTAAAAAGGTGACGTTTCAATGTTCACTTGTAGTGTTTAGGAGCTTGTTTTGGAAGCTTTGGATATACATGGGAGAACAGGCAGATCTTCTTTGTTTTGATGTGAGATAGTCATGTCTGTGCAAGAAGGGCACAGATCATCTGTTTCTGAGTTTCTTGTTATGGAATCCTTGTTTTTCTTTTGTTTTTTCATCTGTATTCCACACTTCTTTGGTAGCTGGGAAAAGAAATAATGAATAAACAATTAAACATCGAAGTAAAGGTTTTAGTTTAATTTTGTTTACAAGCAAGGACAGGTGGCCAAACATTCAAAAGATGGAATTATCTGAAAGGCTTCATAAAAATTCTTAAGTCTCAGGCTTAATGGAAGGCAAAAGAACTTGAAAAAAAACCCTGAACTCTTATCTAGCCATTAGGCAGAAAAAGAAATTTCTTCATGTTCTTTGCAATTAAACATATGCAACATGTTTGAATTACAGCAATGTTTGCAAGGTAGTTGTCTAGCAAATATATGAGGATAATGAGAGAAATTCAAGGTAGAAGACTCAAGGAGTCATGGTTTCCAGGACAAATAGGACTACCATAACCTGCCAGCATAACTGTCCTGTCCATAGGATTTCTCATAAACATGATGTGGAATGCATCTTTTCTGAAAAATATATCTGACTTCATTTTAAACTGTCTGAAAAATGATGATTTTGCTGTTGACATAATGCTTAATTACCTTGTAAAGTATGAACTTGTGTGTTATTTCAGAACTGAATTTCTGTAACTCCCGTTTCTCAACACTAAATCTCATTATACCACTGTCAGGAAAGCTGACATCTTGCTCTCAGACATCTTTCCAGGGTGTAAGTACCAATCTCAGTGATCAAGGCACCTTTTGTCTGACAAGCTTAGATAAGTTGAGCTCCTGTAGGCCTTGCACTGGAGCTCTTGGTTTCCAACTGCAGGCTATGAAATCTCCCTTCAGAGAAATTCACCTGTCCATCTGAGTAGAAGAAATAATGCATTGTCCTGTCCTTCTACTGTGCAAACAGTCTGGACACTAGCAAATTTTCTCCAAAACTCTGCTTTGAATGCTAATAAATAAGAGCATTCTTGAATGAGAAAGCTGAAAAAGATGGCAAGTGTAAACAAGAAGCAGTAACAAAACAACCATCAATCCCTGTCTTTAAGGTCTAATCCAAATATCTCTATTCCATCTGACTTTCAAAATACTCTATTCCCTATAGCAGATCTGTGCCTGTGGCATAATTCTTTCCCACCCTTGAAACTAGAACTTCTGACAGACTGTGACTATCTATTAAATAACTGTAGCTAGGAAGGGCAAACTATCAACTGCAGTGCCAGGAACTGGCACTTGTTCATTTGTGCTGCTGCTGTTACAAGCCTTGTAGCCTCTGGCAAAGAGAGAGGATGAACAGCTGGAACCCGAAACCTCTTCAGCTGCCTCAGCAAAAATTGGTAGAGCTATCTGCCAAAGCCACAGTTTGACTTTGCTACCCTGGTCTAGTTCAATATATTGTGCCTTGCAGGTAGAATATCCCAGGAAGCTCAACACGGATTGAGACATGTCCATAGGATATTTCACTGCCACCTTCTGTTGGAGCAGAGAGAGCTCAGTAGCAAGGACTTCTTGAAAATGGTGCCGCGTCATCAAAAATGATGGCTGGCTTCCAAAATATGTCACTCCAAGCATTCGCAGAAAGGGTCGGGTGAAAGTTATTTCAAACAGACCTCGTAACAGCTGGAAATTTGTGGTTGATGACTGGGGCTGGGGATTCCTGAAAAGATTTTCCTTACCTCCTGAGCAGACACTGGGACTACAGTTGCCCTGTTGGTACTGCCACTTGAATGGGTGTGACAAGAGTTCTGTGGGGACATTTTCCACATTCCATAAGAAATCAGGAGTCGTGTACATCTTTCTGTTGGTACAGGATAAGACTTTGGTTCTGACAGGTTTTTTCCATATAGACCTTCAAATTCTAATAAAATCCTTTATATCCCATTTCTGTTACTTCTTAACTGTAGCTCAGGGGAGAAAAGAGCAACAGAGGAGGAGGGGAAGGGGGGTGGGGAAGAAAAGCTTTGTATGCATTTCCAGGAATGGTATTTATCATTGAGAGAAGGGTATTTTTTCAATTCTGAATATGAATGTTTTCTTTATTCACACATCGAGCAAACTCTCCTCTTACACCATTATACCATACAGTCAGGAGCTATACTGTTTCATACATGCAGATGTCTGAAAGCTGTCTGGAAATATATTTCCTACTTTCTGATACAGGAAGATTTTCATAGGAGGGGTTTTAATTTGTTTTTAAATTTCAACTCTTGCTCTTCTCAGAAGCTAAAGTTGGAATCCATTAAGATGCATTTTAGTGCAGTTTATATTCTCATCTTCCTTTTCTCAGTAACTCTGCAATTCACTTAGTACTTCATTACAACCAACAGCAATATGTATACATGGTGCACAAAATGAGCTATTTTGTTTTAAAACAGATTGCAGATGAAAGGAAACCATTCATTTCTTGCTTGCTAGCTGTAATTACTAGAGAGCTAATTACTCCAAATCACTGACATCCAGGGTCAATAAGGATGACAACAGGAACATCAAAGACAAGATACACACATAGAATTAAAAATCTCTAAAACCAGGCTGTAGTATTACTTTATGCCTACTGTGATTTTGCAGCCAATGCTGAAAAATATTCAAGTTTGCTGAATGTTTACTATTATTTCCTTTGCAGTTTGACGGCGAGAACATGTATATGAGCATGACAGAGCCGAGCCAGGACTATGTGCCAGCCAGCCAGGTGGGTTAATTAATCTTCTCTGCCTTGTTTCAAATTGTAATTAAACAAATTCAAAGAGTTGCATTGCAAATGAGTGGCACTATCAGTAACTGCTGCAATCAGGAATAATCATAATTTATAAACAAAGCATTTAAGCCTTGTTTCCAGTTAATGAGATAGAGCTGATAAAACACCAGAGTTGGCAATTGTTGAAAGATACTACCTTGTTTCCTCTCCAGAATGCAAGCAGCTGTTTTGCCAGCATGATCTTCCTAAACAGTTGTTTTACCTTCAGGAAATAAAGTCTTTACAGGTGCAGGTTATTTGTTTATCTGACTGCAGACAAGTTAATCATTATAAGCTACATGTGTCACAAATAGCTTTAATTATCACTGCTAGGCCAGTTGTAGTTGAAGAATTTCAATTTTAACACTGATTTTATGGCTGAGGAATGTTACCAATGTTACACCATTAGCAATAGGGCTAAGGCAATGACTTAATCTTCCTTGCAGACCAAAAGGTTTCATGTGAAGTGGCTTCTTTACAGGTATTTTTAGTCCTTTCCCTCTTGGCAAATGCTACACGTTAAATTCTAATATTAGGTGTGTATTTATAAATCTTTCACTTTTCCACTTGAACCCTAAGATACTAAAGATTTGTAAAAATTGAAAATTGTTGTTGCTTCTTAAAAAAAAATAATTTTTTTTAAACTTTGGCTTGTCTACCTGTAGCTACATCAATATGTAGGGGAGAAATTTTCATTTCTTTCACATGTTTCGGTCACTTTATTCCACATTAGTAAGTGATGGTGATGGTCGTGGCAGTCAATTAGCTTGTGTCAGAAAATGCCCTGGAGTAATCAGAATTGTGGTCTAGGCCATGCAATATCTTGGGCCTGGTAGTGGCTAGTTTAGTATACCTCTTTCTGTCAGGACTAGTAGAATTATACGAAGAGCTTTCGTTAGGTGGGAACTAAGTTTGCATGCATAGTAAATGTGTGTAGTTGAGCACAGTGTCAATTAGGAATCAACAGCTTGGGAAAATGACAGTGCATTCAAAGCTGAATGTCCTCATGAAGTAGGGTTTTTCACATAGCTATGTTGGTCTAACTAATCATGATGTGCAGTTGTGGTTTCATTTGGGGGCAGAGATGCAGGAACTTGTATGAGATAAGCTACATTGTTCAATCCAAAAAGACCCTCTTTAAAATGTTCCACCATGTTGCTTCCCAGCCTTCTGTTGCAGTTATTCTGAAATACCTTTAGAGACCAACTATACTTTGCGTTTAGGATTTGTGCATGATTGAACTTATTCAGCTAAGAACCCTCCAAGATCCAGAGGTAGTTTAGAATAGAACTGTTTGATTAAAAAATGAAAAATTATATTATTAATTTTTCTCTAACCATTAATCCAAAAACTGTACTGACAAGTTTTAGTATTACTATTAGATTAAAGCAGCCTAGTATCATCTCATTTATGCCTTCAGGGTTTTGAAGTGCAAGGGCTAATTGAATTTGTTTGAAACAGTGGAAATACAAACTCTGTGAATGATTGCTGTTATAAGGCAGCTGCTACCTTTCAGAGAATCATTATGTCTGTCTTAAATAGTTTTGAATAAAGAATTGCAAATCCACATTATACATCAGAATTATTTTTCTTCTGTTGATATTTTTGTACTGTGCATGCATGTAATTTAAATAATTTAAATGGCATATTGAAAAATTAAGAGCATAAGTTTTAATCTTTTATGCAGTTTCTACATGTGCTAACAAGGCCCAGATCCTCAAAGATATTTATGCAACTAACACTTACTGGTTTCAGTGGAAGTAAGGTGCTTAAAGAACCTTTAAAGGGTCCAGGTCTAGATATTTAAGTACATATTACTTTGTCTTCAAGGAAAAAAGGAAATCTATCAAATGTGACATTTCTAAATTCAAAGATGACAGAAAACTGTTTCTAAGGACTGAAACAAATAAAAGACTTAGGAGATTTAAAATCTCACTGTGGCAAAGCTGAACTCTTTGGTGTCTGGCTCCTGGGTAGAGTGTAAAACCCAGAGGCAGGTGTCAAAACACTCTGCTGAGGGATCTGTTTGGCAAGGTGTAGCTCAACAGCCAGGCACAGTATCTTAAGTTATTACTGAATGCACACTGGTCAAACAGCCTCCTGTACCTGTTTTCAGAGAAGCTGTCAGCTGTCACATCCTTCTTTCACAGAATCACCAAGGCTGGAAAAGACTTCTAAGATTGTCAAGTCCAGCCTATGACCTAACACCACCACATCAGCTAGACCATGGCACAAAGAGCCACATCCAGCCTTTCCTTGAACACATCCAGGGACGGTGCCTTCCCCACTTCCCTGGGAAGTCCATTCCAATGTCTGATCACCCTCTCTGTGAGGAAGTACTTCCTAATATCCAACCTAAACCTCCCCTGGAGTAGCTTCAGGCCATGCCCTCTTGTCTAGTTGCTAGCTGCCTGTAAAAAGAGCCCAGCCCTCACCTGACTACAGCCTCCCTTCAGGTAGTTGTAGAGAGTGATAAGGTCCCCCCTGAGTCTCCTCTTCTCCAGGCTAAACAACCCCAGCTCCCTCAGTCTAGCCCTGTAAGACTTTCCCTCTAGTCCCTTCACCAGCCTTGTTGCTCTCCTCTGGACCTGCTCCAGCACCTCAATATCCTTCTTGAAGTGAGGGGCCCAGAACTGACATAGGACTTGAGGTGAGGCCTCACCTGTGCTGTGTGCAGGGGGAGAATCACATCCTTGCTCCTGCTGGCCACACTATTCCTGATACAAGTCAGGATGCCATTGGTCTTCCAGGCCACCTGGGCACACTGCTGGCTCCTGTTCAACTGGTTGTCAACCAGTACTCCTAGGTCCCTCTATTTTGGGCTGCTCTCCAGCCACTCTTCCCCCAGTCTGTAGAGCTGCCTGGAGTTCTTTTAACCCAGCAAAGGGTGTACCTGTCCAAGCCATGGATTGCTAGCTTCTCCAGGAGGATGCTGTGGGAGACTGTGTCAAAGGCTTTGCTGAAGTCTAGATAGACCATATCCACAGCCTTCCCCTCATCCACTAGGCAGGTCACCCAGTCATAGAAGGAGATGAGATTAGTCAGGCAGGACCTTCCTTTCCTAA
>NW_009952893.1:700635-736545 GCF_000747805.2 Chaetura pelagica | reverse complement strand
GGCTGGGCCAGTTCTTCCACCAGCTCCCTCAGCACCCTAAGATGAATCCCATCTGGACCCGTGGACTTGTTGGGATCTAAGTAGCACATCATGTCCCTAACCACTTCCTCGTGGATTACAGGAGGGGATTTCTGCTCCCCATCCCCGTCTACCAACTCAGGAGCCCAGTTGTCCTAAGGGTAGCTATTCTTTTTGTTAAAGACTGAGGCAAAGAAGGTGTTAAGCATCTCAGCCTATTCCTTGTCCTCCATTACAAAGTTCCCCCCCTCATCCAATAAGGAATGAAAATTTTCCCTGAGCCTCCTTTTGTTATTTATGTATTTATAAAAAACATTTCTTATTATCCTTTACAAAGATGGCTAGTTTAAGTTCTAGCTGAGCTTTTGCATCTCACTGTAATGCTTTCATGGTGCTTACACTGTTGCAGTGGTTTTTAAGTGAACACAGATGAAAGCCTTTAATAATAACTATTTTTAAAAGGAGGCAAAAACCGCAGTAGGAGCAGAAAGCCAGGAGTGTGTTGGAAATCCTGCCCCTCTCTTCTTCAGGTAAGAACTCAAATTGTGAGAGAAGCCTTCCCAAACCTATTCCTGATGTAAATAGCTGCTAGTCATTCGTCTAAAGGAGTTGAGCAGCTCTCTAGTGAAAATGTTGGTGAGGGCTGTGCCAACTGCAATGGGGCATTGTTCCTATCTCAGGTGTAAACATTTGGTGGTCACCCAAAACTGGCAAACTGACTACCATTTCAACATCCAATCTGGTTGTTAAAACTGGACAGGATACAATATTCACTGTTCTGGAAAAAAAGCATGACAGATTGTATAGTTTGCTGGGGGTGGGGGGGAGAGATGTGACTGTATTTTCTGGTCTTTTTTCAAGAATGTTTGTTCATTTTCCCCTCACTGTTATTCAATAGAAAATAAATAATCCCATAAGAAGAGATAGGAAGATGTTCTCTCCCAGGTGATAGCATAGCCATGTAATCCATAGAGTTTTCTCATGTGCCCATTTTGCATTTGTCTTCAAGAGTCTTGCAGTTGCATGACCTCAGCAAGAGTTCCCCAGTAACTTGGTTGTTCCCCTGGAAGATCTGAGATGAGGGTCCTATCAGAATGAGGAATTAATTTCTCTACTTTCCTTAATGAATGTACATCTGTTAACTAAAATATGAATCCTGCAGGTTAGGAGATGCATAGTCCTGTTAGCAACTTTTATTAAAGCTATCATCATGCTGACTGAGTCAGGTACGAGTACTGTTTTCTAATTTCAGAGTCTGACACAGCTTATTTGGGAGGTAGGCTGGCAAACTGAGTCATGGTATACAACACCAAAGACTGAGGAGTTTTCACTAGGCTGTCTTCCGAATTATGTGACTACAATGGTAGGATTTTGGGGGTCCTGATGTGTGCAGACATGCTCATGGCCTTGCTTTGGTTCTAAGCCCAAGAAGTTAGTTTGCTTGTTTTGCTTTTTCCCCTCTACATTTCCTAGAATCCAGCATTTTGAGGAATTTGGGGGCTGTAAATTAAATTGTGTTGCAGAAGAAAATAAAGTTTAGGCATCAGAAATGTTTCAATTACCTTGAAATAGCTGAACTTTGCACTTTAGTTCTTTCTTTTTACTGCAGTTGTTCATATCCAGAAAAACATTGCCTTTATTATTTTACGGGTTTTAATCAATTTATCCCCTTTAGGCTAACATAAATAAAAGCTCAGCCATTGGGCAGGAAAAATAGAGTGTTGTTCCTTTTGCTATATAACATCAAACATCTGTGTAGTTTGGTAATCCAAGACAAGTTGCCTCACAGCACCCCACAACAATTATAATTTCTGTTCAGTTTTCAAATCAGTACATGCTTTGGGACTTATAGACTAAGTTGCTAAGTAGCAACATATGGCTCACTACTGTTCCTGTGATGTTGCTGCAAGCAAATAGCATAATTCTATACTTGAAATGATTTTTACAGAAAGCCGGTGCTGGAACTGAGCCAGAAGTGTAAGTATACAGTAAAAATTAATGATATTCTTTTAGACTGTCCCAAAAGGCTGTTTGGCAATGTTGTCTCTGTGTACATTTTATATATGTAAGTACTGTATTTTTGGTTATGATATATGTAGTACAGGACTCTGCACTGCAGGCATCTCCTAAATGAGTTATGCCAGCCATATTAGCAAACATTCATAGTAGAACTACATGGCATTTTCACTACTAATTGCACTTGGATCTGAAAATATTTATCATTTTAAAATAAAACTATGTCAACTGTTCTGCTTTTCAGATTCTCATTACTATTTTGTTTTCTCCCCACACCTATAATTGGAATCTCAGAGATTAATTGTTCTTCATGTAATTCCTTCTCCTGTAATTTGTGAACCATGCACAGCACTGTATAAAATTATATTGTTTATTTTACATTTTTACCTAGTCACAATGCAGAATGTAATTCAGGACTCTCTTGCACAGAACCTCGGCCCATTTGTAGCCTTCCTGAGGAATGATAAAAGTTAAGGGTTATAAATCCAGCTGTCAAATCCCCTGAAGGATCCAAAAGGAAGGGAGGAGAACCAGGCTGGAGATAATGGTTTGGGACAGTACCCCCATTGCCAAAGTGGAAAGAAAAGAGCTACTAGAGGCAGAAGAGGGAATACTGCTTGCAGAGAGATGGTCGTTTCCTCTCTCCCAGAGCTATGCCAGGGATACATTTAAGATACATGCTCTTTAATGCAGTGGGCATCATGGGTATCAAAACTGTTATGTCCTGCACAGCTCCAGGGTAAAATAAGATAGAATGACATCCAACAGAGAGATTTTTCATATTAATAGTAAACTAAAGGGTTCCCCTGCCATTTGTTGTCATATTCACATGGTCCTAGATATATCCCTAACTTTTTTTACATGTTTATACCCTACTTTATTAGAGTATTAATGGGACAACTATTGCTCATGTCAAGTAAGGATGGATAAATACTACATAATAGCTGTCCTCTCTTGCTCTGTATTGATCATTCCCTGTAGGCAGACCAGAATATCAGGGTACTTTATACCATTATAGCCAGAAGATACAACTCTTCCCTGTTGTCGATCTTCTAGAGCTGCAGTCGGAAGAGTAAGGCAGGAGTTGGCTACCTTGGAAAGGATTCAGGAAAAGAAGTATTCTTGGATGGAGAGTCACTAAGTGGTTCTCTGTTGTCCTGTAGTTACATACTACCTTGAAGTCCAGGGCAATCCTGCTCAAAAGCTGGGAACTCTTTGCTCATTAGTTGAGAGGCTGCTGCACAGCAAGAGGGCAGTGCCTCATGTTCAGTCTGCTGGCTGCATTCAGGGTTGTTTTGGACCATATTCCACTTCCCTCTTCCAGGTCTATTATCTTTTAATTAAAAAAAAAAAATTAGTATCCTCCATTTCCTCTGTATGCTCCATAGGCTATAGATGCAACTTTCCAAAAAACCCTCTAAAAATGGCATGGAGGGTTAAATGACTTCAAGGAAACAAAAACACCAGGCAGGTCTTTCAAAACCTGAATGAGTGATTCAAGGTAGAGGTAATTTTGCCCTATCTTTCCCTTTAGTATAGAACATAGTCTTTTAATTAGCATCAGGTATGGATTCTGGAAAGAACGGAGTTCCCCATAAAAATATACCAACAGTTGCATTAAAAAGGCTTTGTGTATATTTATACATATACACGTATAAAATCCTAGATTGGTTTGAGTTAGAAGGCATCTTTTAAGATCACTCAGTCCAATCCTCTTCCATGGGCAGGGACACCTTCCACTAGACCAGGTTGCTCAAAGCCCCGTCCAGCCTGGCCTTGAGCATTTCCATTGATCGGAAATCCACAAGTTCTCCGAGCATTGTGTTCCAGTGTCTCACCACCCTCACAGTGAAGACTTCTTCCTAATCTCCAATCTACATCTGCCCTCTGTCAGTTTAAAACTATTGCCTCTTGTCCTGTCACTGCAGGACTTGGTAAAAAGTCTTTCTCCATCTTCTCTATATGGCCCCTTTATATGTTGAAAGGTTGGTATAAGGTCTCCCTGGAGCCTTCTCTTCTCCAGGCTGAACAACTGTAGCTCTTTCAGCCTGTCTTCATGGGAGAGGTACTCCAGCCTTCTGATCATTTCTGTGGCCCTCCTCTGGACTCGCTCCAACAGGTCCTTGTCCTTCCTGTGTTGGGGGCTCCAGAACTGGACACAATACTACAGGTGGGGTCTCATGAGAGCAGAGTAGAGGGGGAGAATCACTTCCCTTGAACTGCTGGTCATGCTTCTCTTGATGCAGCCCATGGTACAGTTGACTCTCTGGGCTTTGAGCGCACAATGATGGCTCATGTCCAGCTTTTCATCCACCATCACCCCCAAGTCCTTCTCTGCTGGGATGTGTTATATAAGTATGTACGAATGACTTTAGACTTAATTAAAAATGTATGCACATGCACTGTGTATGTGTTCAAGGATATTTTACATGTTTATAACCAAATGTCTCCACTTTTATTAAAAAAAGTTAAAATTGTGGTCTGTTGACCTGTATTGAAGACCTTTTTCAAATTTCACGGAAAAGACATAACTCGGGAAAAACCTTTACACTCCTTTATTCAAATTAATTTCGGTTGGGTTATGTTCAGAGTGTATTGAGCTTGTACTCTGACCAGAAAAAGAAATGTATATGACCTACTTATCTCTGAATTAGAAGTTATTTAAATGTACTTTTCCTTAATGCTTCTTCAATTTAATGCCTATTCTATAGCATGTACTGTAAAAACACTAAAGAGGATAAAATCTTTTCCCTAAGGATCCTAAGCAAACATACCATAATTACAGTTGTATAAACAAAACTGTCCCTCTCCAGCCTTCAAGAATCATTAGCATGGATCTATAAAATTGAGATCACATCAGAAATCTCGGCAAGAATAACAGATTTTTCATCCTTCTATTTGTCTTCTGGCTGTAGAAACTTTGCGCTTCTATTCTCTTCACAACCGTGTGAACTAAAAAATTTTTAATGAAAGCAGGTTTGGAGGGTAATTGCCATGCACCAGAATTTTGCGTCTTTAGAAGTAAAGGACAGATGCTGCTAGAGTAATGCTAAAATTGTGAATTTGACCCTGTTGTGTACACAGTGATTTTGTGCATCAGTTAAAAGTATTTTTCTTAAATCATAGAATCATAGAATCTTAGGGGCTGGAAGGGACCTCGAAAGATCATCTAGTCCAACCCCCCTGCCAGAGCAGGGTCTCCTAGAGCACATCACACAGGAACTCATCCAGGTGGGTTTTGAATGTCTCCAGTGAAGGAGACTCCACAACCTCCCTGGGCAGTCTGTTCCAGTGCTCTGTCACTCTTACAGTAAAAAAAAATTTTTGGATATTCAGAGTTATATAGAGGATATAAGAGTTGCAAGTGTGAGGGAAATAATGTAAACAGTGCATCTTCTCTTAGGTGTATCATCAAGACGATAGGAACTTCAGTGATAGGCCCACTATAAATCAATAAAGTAAAAATAACAAAAACTATTATTTTGCCATGAAAAAGGTAAGCAGAAAATCAATCATCAAATGATGAATTCTCTGTCCAAAAGCCAGAGATATTTTTTCCCCTACCAGAAAAGGCACTGCTTTTTTGCTATGCATGACATGAGAGAACTTTCTGTTTAATGAGCAACCAGTGTAAAATATCCTTCACAATGTTTCCCTCAACTCCTTCATGTACAACTTTTTTAGCATGTGAAAACAGATTATAGACATCATATATCTTAGTTATGTAGTTTCCTTTCCAGGAAACTCCACAGGTCAGCAGTGTGGATAAATTATGGGATGTAACCATGGGAAATGTTTAAGGCAGTATTTTTCAACTGAGCTTCACTAAAAATGAACTTTTTTGGTCTGTAAAATGTCTGGAAGAGTTACGTGAATTTGAACTACAAATTAGACCAATTACTATTATACTGTCCCTTTTGGCAAAGGCTGCTGCAGCAGAGTCGGTTTGACCTGTCGACCCCTGACCAAATAAACCGATAAGATGGCAGGCTTTGATTAATCTAGTTAGTTTTCCAGAGTCTGGCATCTCAACAAGCCCAAACTAGTTACTCAAACCAGTCTTCACTGTAACATTCAAATGATCACTCCGTGGAGTCCCAGAGGTATTCATTACAGACAAAATTGCTCTTGTTGCCTTGCATACAAGCTGAGTTTTCAATGGGAAATGAAAGGCTGCCTGGAAAAATAGGCCACCTAATTAAGTTAAACTACTCTAGCATTTGGCTTGACATCTTCATTACTCAAAATTAAAAAGATGCTTCACTTCAGCACACAAGTTACTATTGTTTATGCTGTTTTCCTCTTAAATTGTCTTCTTACATAGAAGTCTGTTTTTCAGAATTATATATTATAATAGCTCACATATTTCTTGCAGTTTATAAAAACGTCTTAATAGGTACTACACTACTGATAGTTAGTTTAACATTAGTACAATTGAGCTTATTATTACTGAGGTCTCAGCAGTCTTACTGCTTATATGATACTTTGTTAATAGTGGGACAGATCCTGCCAGTTTTACTTGCTTGAATAATCTTTACTCATTCATATACTGAGCCTTCATTTACCTTGTTACTGAAAAGTCATAGGTCCAAAATCTAGGCATCTAGAGTCAGTGGGACCACTGATAAGAATCAGAGCTTCCATATCCCTCAGCTTTCAGCTTTTCCTGTGATTGGCCCCGGGTTAAACGTTATAAAATCAGGAGAATTTCAAAGACTAGCCATGCCTCTGTTTTGATCTTACTTTTCTCAAGTGGAGACGTTTTACATTAAATCAGATATTTTTCTGGAAATTTCAACAGCCATTTAGGAGAGGTAGAACCCACTGTCCTTCTGAATACTGAGAAACAATCTATTGTTCTGAAGCCCTTCTAAGTAAAGACAAGAGAAGGATTCTTTTCCCTTCATCATTGTGTGCCCTGGGTACAACCTAATTTCATCTTTAAGTGTCTTTCTCAAAAAAAGATCTGGAAATTTAGACAGAATGCTTGCTTCCTAAACGGAAATACTTAAATGTAAATCTATACCACTGCTATTTTAAGAGCATTTAAAACTGTAAACATGTGAAGAGTACACCGTCTTGATTGCTGGTTTAGAGTCTATGACGCTAATGAGGCTTCTGACAGGTTAAATGTGGTATATCATCTATATTTTCAACCAGTGGGATTTGTGAGGATGCAACTCCTATTTTTTTAGGTTAAATTCTGTTTATTGAATATGCATATTGCCAGTACTTTGTAGTGAGCATAATTTAGATATGTCTTGCAAAAACAGTCTCTAAAATGTGTTTTATTTTAATATGCTGTTTATCTCTAGTTGAAAAAGAGTATGTAGCAGACTTAGTGACTAATTTATAGAAGTGTATCTTGTAATGTTAAGTTCAAGTTTACACCATAAGTAATACTGCCTGCAGTATATTACGGACCAAACCTTGTCAAATAGGATCCCAAGTTACCTTAACAGCCTTTGCTTTTATTACAATAAAAACAACAATAAAAATAAGAACAAGAGAAATAATTACAATAATAGTAGTAATAATAATTAAAATAATAATATACTCCTATTGTTGCAAAGGAAATTTTGTCAATATTCTTTGTCTCCTTTTCCTGGTTTGTAAACAGCCTAAAGCAATAGCTATGAGGGGTGGAGTTTCTCTACTTGTCTTTAGGAGGTAGCATGGCAGAAACCTATTGTGCTGAAAGTCCACCCAGCCTTTCAGCATCCTCAAATCAGTGAACGAGCAGGAGCCAGTGTTTATGTAGGGGTCCTGCTAGAGCACCCCCAAAGTGCTGCTTTTTGAGGGCTACACTCTTAGGGCCTGTCACACATGAGGAGAACCTTTATTTTTGCTTTATTATTTTGCCTTTATTTTCAGGAGGGAACTATAAAAAGGGTGTCAAACAATGACCACACTTTTGTCCCCACCAGGGACAAGGCTAAGGAGGGTGCAGAGGTGGTGCAGGTGAGTGGGGAAAAACTCCAGATTGGAGGTCTAAGGATGCTCCATGTGTGCCTAGGGCTCCACAATTTTCTCCAGAGGTTGATCAGTGAATCTAAAAGAAGACTTGGTATTCTCTTGTGAACTAACCTAAACTTTCTAAATAATAAAAATGCATAGCTGGGTATTTGTCTGAGGGGAAGTTTAAATGCTTTTATTACAGTATTGGTATTTGCAAAGCCCAGGTCTTGTAATCTTTTATAATATTTGTGCTTCTGCTTATTTTCATTTTTAAAATGCATTTCAATTTAAGACCTTCATTGAAAACATGTTTTCCAGCAAACAGCTGGAAATAGTATAAAATTAATGTAATTAACAAAAGACTCTCAAGAGTGGAATCTTAAAAAAAAGTCTGCTTTTCAGTATAATTCTGTTAACTTTGAAATTGTGATTGTGTTTAATCAATAATATCATTGTCAGCACGTTTTGCTTCTTGAAAATAGAATTCATCTGATACTGGAAAATTAATGTTTTGCTTGAGGCTTTGCCCTTTACCTAATGTAAATTAGAGAAATTGATTAACACAATAGAAAAAAAAAAGCTATACCTTCCCCTGTAATATATTTTTGATAGCTATTGCTTGATAAATTAGTATATTGTGTGTTGTTAAATGAATATGATTTATTGCTGTTGTCTACTGTATGAAGAAACCCAAAAAAATTGTTTGCAGGATCATTGACTTGAACATATCAATGGCACTGTTGGACAATTCTTGTAGAGTGTTAAGATGATTTATGTAACAGACTGAAGGTTTCCACAGTAATACATTATAGTCTCAAGCTATCAAACGTTGCTCATGCAGAGACAAAAGAAGCTGAAAAACACTTGCTTCTCAAGGTCCTGCATTTAGAAATCAGAGATAAGGTTGAATGTATTAAAACTCTTGGAAGTATCTGCTATCTAATGTATTATCCTAACTTTCAAATGTACATAAGGAACGTTGCTTTTTTTCTTCTTCTAATGATCTCATTGTTACTGCATTACTCTGGATTTGTGTTTCAGTTACGTAACGAGGTGTTCAATAATAGAAGAGGAGACAGCCTGAAGCATCTGTCTTTTAAAAACTGGCATCTTTCCACAGTTCAGATGCAAGAGCCTTGGTGCAAAAGAAAAATTAAGACATGCTCTACATAGTTGGCAGTACCTTTGATTTCCTTTCAATTAAATATCTATAGGAAAACCCCCAATTTTTCAGGAAATGTTGCTAATACCAAATTCTGTTGAGTATATTCATGGTTCCTGATGCAACCACTGAACACACGATTTAGTCTTAATGTGTGTTGTCTTCTGTGATGTTATTGTAACAGTTCTGCTCTTTCCAGAGGGATTTATATTACATGTTTGAATGCTTGCTGCCTCTTGCGGTTGGTCTCTTTGAGGCATCTCCTTTGGTTTTCCTTCTCTGATTACTTGTTTAAGTTCTGTTAAAATTATTTTGAAACATAAGTACATTTTGCAGGCTGGTATGCATTCAGCACTGTACAGTACTTAAGCAAAAGGGGGTTTATATTTCTTTCTTTCTTTCTCCTTACTTCTCTTTTCCTCAGTTATTATGCAGCAGGTTGCGCTAGGATTTCCCTTCTTTTTCTGGTGACAGTGGGCATCTGGGTTCCTGGAAAATAAATACTAAAATTTCTTTTATGTGCATTATTAACACAGCAGGATGCTTAGCCCTAATTTGAGTTACGTGGTGCTAAATTAGAGGACTGACCTTTGACATATACCTCCCCCTCCAAAGTTTTGTCCCCCTTCTATAGCTTGTTGCTGAAATTGACCAGGCTAAGTGGTATAAAAGATAAATTGAAGGGGACCAACGAGGTCATTGTTCAGGAACAAAAGCTGGGACTTGGGTTGGACAGTGACTTAGGGTTAAGTGTTCATATTATTTTATTCTGCAAGCTTTTCTCATAAAATTATAGGCTAAGGTGACATAGGTAATGAGGTCTTTTGACCTCAGAGTGTCCATCTCAAAAGATTATCTGCTTTATAGTTGCCATTCTTTAAGGCAGAAATGCTACAAATATTTAACCATAAACATAAATATTGTCCTTTAGCTTTGGAAAGACATCCTTGATTTGATCAGCTTTTTCATAGTTTCATGTCTGCAAATAGCCCAAATTTAAGAATGTTCAATTCTGAGGTTCCCACTGTGTAGCTACCATCTGAAATACACTGGAATCAGCTTATAATAAATACAGGTGTCTCAAAAATCCTCTTCATAATAAAGTAAAATTAAAGCCTGTGTCTGTTCAATGCTGATTTAATGGCATTACTTTGCAGAAGGCTTTCTCTCTGCAATGTAATAAAAGTCCAGGAAGTTCCTCTAAACTGAAGAGCTGATCATTCCCACAGTCATGAGATGAAAGCGAAACCACTGGCAAAGTTCCTAGCAGCTCTGTAGTAAAGTAAATAAAGCATTTACTGCTACTTTTTTTTTTTTTTTTTTTTTTTTTTTTTTTTTTTTTTTTTTTTTTTTTTTTTTTTTTTTTTTTTTTTTTTTTTTTTTTTTTTTTTTTTTTTTTTTTTTACTTTTTTTATTCAGAAGTAAAAAGGCAAGCTTGCTAGTATTTCTGTGACCAGTAGAATGAAAAAGGAGTTATTCTGTGTCTTTTTGAATAGAGAAAATCCTGTGGATAGTAAAGCCAACTATGAAGGAATAAACCCTAGGGAGGCAGGCAGGGAAAATCCTAACCTTTCTATACCCACCCCCAAAAAAAACCTATCAGAGCTGAAGCTATTTGTTATTAATACATTTGAGCTGTATTTATTGATTGTATTTGCATGCAGGGAGTAGAGTCTTCCCTAATATTCTTGATGGTTGATAACTCTTTTCATTAGAGATTCCAGGTAAATTACTTGGGTTGGAAGAAGAGATGCTCTAAGAAAGCCCAGGGGTAGGGACCATATGGTGACTGACCTAGGAGTGGGAGCTCTTGTTGCAGGGAAAACCTCAGGCCTGGCCTCATGCTGGACATCCCTTATATGTTTTTTGAGTAAGCACATGACTTGCCAGGAGAACCCATTGCCAGCACTGCATCGGTTCAATCAAGGGGACTCTAGATGGTTCCTCAAGAAGACTTTCCTAATGGCAAGGAAAGAGATGGAAGAATAGTAGGAGAGGGTATTTGAAGTGTGTAGCTGCTATTGGCAGGACAAGAGGTCAAGCATATGTCCTGTTCTCTCCACTTGCAGTTCCAACAGCCTTCTTCATGGGATATGTTAAGTTTGCTGCAATTGTATATAGGATTATTTGTTTCTGATGTAACAGTGTGCCAAGTGACTAAATGGATCTGAACTGTGCTCCTGAACAACACAAACTGGAGTATTGTCACATTACTGCTGAAGTAGATTCCCTGAGGAAATGATGTCTATATATGTTAGATAGACACATAGTAAGTGTGGAAATACCAAATTGGCTGAAAATGCTAGGTGGATAGGGTGCTTTCCAGATACTTTCAAATATATGTCCATACCATTAGCATATAGCTTGAATTCTGCCTAGCTTTATTCAAGTAGTAATATAGTTTATGCTTAAAAAGAAAAAAGGAAAAAGAAAAAACTGTAGGAAAAAAATTATAGGAAGAATAATGCTTGAATTGTATGTTGGTTTGGTGTGTTATTAATACCTTTGCTACACTACTCATGCTACTTTAAGAAGCTTATTTAAGCATAGCAAACTGTGATGTGGTAGGTGATATAGGATCAAATACACTTTAACTGGTTCGCAAGCAATAACCATGATACAATTTTTTTGAAATAATCAGAGAGCAACTGCCTATTTAAAATGCTTAGCATATGATGTAGATAATATTATTATATATTTACACTTGACACAACTTGAGTTGTGGAGTTTTATGCCACTAGTGTTTTACTTCCTATTAAATAAGTGAAGCTAATGTCCTGATGGCAGTTCAATTGCTTCCACCATTTCTGAAGTGTTACTAATTAAAGACACATTTGAAACACAGCAAATCAAAGTCTAACTAAAGTAAAACCTGAAGCATACACATATGGCATGCAAAAAGAGTGTACAAATAAGACAGCAGAGTTGCTAAATGCCTCCAGTGTTAATGGTATAGGCACATCCAGCCTGTCAATAACTGGATTAGGAATACTTCCTTTTGGTAGCAAATGTCCCTTCCTTTTGTTAAAAAAAAGCAGTGAGAGAATACTGTAGATCCTTGTCTTACTCTTGCCCAAGGAAAGTAGGAGAACAGATCTTTCTTACTTCTCTAGAAGGTGTTGGTTCAGCAAAGGTGCAGCATAAGGTATTTTTACTGCAGGACAGTGACAGTCAGAAAACAAATGCTGAGTTAAGACTTCTTTGTACCTGCAAAATCATGGGAGAGAAAACTCTTTTTAGGCCATCAGTCTTTTGGGACAGTAGAAAAGAAAGTGTTGAGCACAACAAGTCTTCTTTACACAGGTAGTTAATCCCTTCCTGGTAGCTGTAGGTTACATGGATCTAAAATCACTGGGATTACAGTAACAAAATCTAAGTGTACTTGTGTGGGGTAGTGCTGGTTTAGAAGAACATTATGGGTGTTGTCCTTCATTTCTGTTCCTTGCTGCTTTTTTATTGTGGCATTAGACCTTAAGCTCAGTTTAGATGCCTTTCTTTTCATCATCAATTTAATTTTATACTAATTAGCAAACTGTGTATGCAGTTTTCATAATACTTTTATTTGGTTTTGCACAGTTGATACATTGTGATTGAACAAATATGGCACGTTCTCTTTGTCATGGGTAAGTCTCCTCTCCATTTAGTCAGGGTCTGGTTTTAATGTATGTATTTCCTCCCTAGGAGATGGCTCTGCTGATGTCTCTAAAAGCAGGGGCAGGCATGATTTCCCAATGCCAGTAGACTCGCAGCTTCCCTTTAAGGAGAGGGCAGGAGCAATGAAAGGGCAAACTCCTATGCTGGAGATAAGAAACACATTTGGAAACCATAGGCAGAATCAAAATCCTCATGCAAAGGGATGCCAATATGGCTGCCAGGCCTTTTCCTCTCCCCATCCTGTTCTTTTCATTCTTTGGGATTTTACTTTGGCCTTTGCAGCCTACCCTTCCTGTTCTTTTTCATACTAAGGTAATAGAGATGTGAACTTTGTTGAGAAACAAGCAAAGCAAACAAACCCATGGCAATGTGCACTGTAATAGGTTCTTCTGTTTTCAGCAGCTCATTGAGAACTTGAAACATTGTTGTTGGTCTGACTTAGTTTTTATATCCATGCCTGTACAGAGAAGAGTAACCTCAGGCATCAGCGAGGACTATATTACTATGATGACTAATAAAAGCCCCCTTCATTTATAACTGGGCATTGATTCTTCCTTTGTCCTTCTGCATGAATTCATACACCACACTGTCCTCCATTTGCGAACTCTTACTGGGGAAAACATTTTATCCTAATAGCTGCTCTTTGAAATTGTGCCCTGATTTTTGCCTTTCCTGAACATACTTCACAGGAGCAGAATGTATTTAAATTCTCGCATCTCCAGAATTAACAAAATCAGCATTCAGAGCAGGGCTGAGTTCCTTTGGAGGGGCAGAAGTGGAAGTAGTCTCTGTGCTATAAACCTCATGACTGTGGGCGTGGGATGTGCAAAGACTGATCACTTGCAGAGTTGATGAGAACTGTGGCTATTCTCAGAAAAGCAGAGCAGGCTTTCAGGCTGAACCACTGCAAGTGATTCCTTTAACTCTTGATTTGAATCATGTATCTAACCCTGCTCACCTTTTTTATTTAAGAAATATAAGCATACCGACCCCTGTCACCCAAATGAGGCTACCTGCTGTATGAAGAATGTAGATAAATAACAGCAATTATCCACCTTGTTGCATTACTCTGACTTTGCTTGTGGATTTTCCTTGGATCAAATTGAGTTGGATGACTTAATGGCAGCAGACAAAAGACTAAACGGTTTCTTGGTGGAGTAACTAATTTAGATGACTGACAAAATGTATGTGTAGTTGAGTTTATATATTAAGCAAGGAAAAATCTATGGTTTTGAGATACCATAGATGTGTTTTTATGAACACAGTGTATATTCATGCAAAATATATACTATTTCTGCATATATTTGTTTTTCTTGGTGGCAGAACAAATGCATGATAATGTGGTAATATATGTAAGTGGTATCTTTCTTCTTGACTATATCATTCTTGATCTGAGAAGCAGGGAGTCTTATGAACCATTTTGGGCCAATGTTAATTTTATAAATTGCATTCCCTTTTCCACAATTTCCATGAAAAAGATATTCAGCTAGATGAACACTTGGAAAAATTTAATAGGATCCCTGAAATCTGTTTGAATTCAGCTTCTTAAAAAAAAAAAATCTCTTTCTAATGGAAGCTGTTCTAATATAAGGGTGTTTGAAATATTCTCTTTGTTAAATTGAAGCTCCTGCTCAGAATTATGGACTCTTTTTGTTTAGTTTATGTGACTTTTATTATTATTATTATTCAGTATTATATGATTTTCCTTTTTTTTTTCCCCAGTCTTTTCCTGGCCCAAGTCTTGAAAGTGAAGATTTTAACATACCTCCTATAACTCCTCCGTCATTGCCTGACCACTCCCTGGTGCACTTGAATGAGATAGAGTCTGGCTACCACTCTCTGTGTCATCCCATGAACCACAATGGCCTGCTTCCATTCCACCCACAAAACATGGATCTACCCGAAATTACAGTTTCCAACATGCTTGGCCAGGACGGGGCACTGCTTTCCAATTCCCTCTCTGTGGTAAGCATTTTTAGTCTTTCCCTTCTGTGCTACTTTACGTTGTGAAATTGTAGAAATACAGATCTGTCTGAAATCCTTGGAGGGGTCAGCTCCTGCACCACTGAAGTTGTGGAGCAAGCTGGCCTGATGCTGGGTTTTACATACACAGGCACTCCCTATGTCAAATCCTACCCCCAACAGAGGTGAGTTTTCCAGCTGAGTTCCTCAAAGCCAGAGTGTCCCCTGCTGCCTTGAGCAGAATTACTTCTGCTTTACATGGATGTAAATAATAACAAAAGGAAGCTCAAGGTTTTGACTTCTGCTGGAGCTGGCTTTGGATCCAGATGGCCGTTGTTCTGTGTTTCTCAGACAAGGCTCCTCCATTCTCATTTGCATGTGCAGAGAGATGTAAAAAAATTTAATATCTCCTTTTTTGTTTACTGCACGTTTGGAAAACAGCAAATGTTACTTCTGAGTGTAGGCCAAATCCTACAGCCTTTTTACAGTTCCCCCGTCCTTAACCAGACAGAATCCAGTTGAAATGACAGGGCAATTTGCTTATGAAGTCTGTCAGATAGTCATTATGGTTGTAATCTTGGGAAGTCTGGCATTAAAAATCACTTCTTTGAATGTCAAATTGCTCACAACAACTGCAGAACTACTTTGCATGTTACATTTTCAAGTGGGCGCTACAAATAATTAGTATGCTTCTTGCATAGCAGCTCCAGACAAGACCATTTTTCTGAAGAGGGCATTATTTTATGTACAATCCTAGGCCAAAGAGTTAAAAATCCCATGGAAGAGGATGGTGCCTGGCATTGTGTAGGGTTCACTGGACATCAGGCACTCTGCTAGATGGGCTGCCCAGGAACGGCAGATCTGGACAGCTGAAGTTAAGGATCTGCCGCTCCTAGAGATCCAAGGGTCTGGGTTTCTCAACAGAGATTCAGAGACTTAGGACCTTGTGTCCCAGCCAAGAGGCTCTGCTCTTAGAGCCTGAGGCATTTTAGCCCTCCAGCATGCTGAATTCCCATCACATTACCTAAGAAAAATAAAACAGTCCTGGGAGCCTGGGAACTGAGACAGCATATAAAGGTTTGGGGATTGAGGAATCTAGGCTCAGCTGCACATCAGCACCTCAGCCTAACAGCCTCAGAGCTGGGGGCTGGGCTCTGTGGTGGCCGGAAAACAGTCACTTTGCAACAAAAATCTGCTTTGTCACAGGGCTTCATTGCCACTTAATTAAAAGCTGCCTTGGTTTTGAGAAGCTCTTCATTCCCTCTGAGGTTGTCCAACACGCTGTATCTCAGGGGGGCTAGTCTTGGTTGCTTATGTGCTGCTTAGTCGTTATTGATTTACTAGGATGTTGCACACTTTCTGCTTGTGGTTGGAATCTGACGCCAGGGTTATGTTCAATAATGAGAGGGTAGAGGATGGGGCAGATTTTCATAGAGAAATATAAATATACTTCATGGAAATGTTTTGAATTTTGCTTGTATTTCTACAAAGCTAATGGCATGCATTAAAGATGAGCTAAATCTTATGTGGGGTTCTGAGGATCAGAACTATGAAAGGACTTGAAAATGTAAGAGAAATGCTTGGTACTGCAGTCAAGACAAGCAGTATTTCACTGAATTGGTCTCTTTTGAGCTGTGTAAGTGGCTGAAAACTTGGGATTCTTTTAAGCTCTGATGTTCCACATTAGCCTCTTGCAACAAGCTCTGAACAAAGGGCCTCGAGAGTTTGTATATCATCGCAGTGAATTATTGCATTGAGTTCAAATACAAAAAAGCTGAATAATAACAGTAGATAATTTTGCTATTAGGACTTAGTGTGGATCAGAAAAAATGAAAATCAGACCTCAAGAAAACATGCTAAATTTTATCAGTCATTTCTGAGGATTCGTTCAATGAATAAAGCGTGATTCATGAAACACCATGGGCTGAGTCAACTGTTATCCCTAACTCACATGCCCTTTGCACACAAGATGGCCTCTTAACTGGCAATAGTTTCAAATGAAGTTAGTTTGTCTGTCAAGGGGATTAAGCTACATCTCATGTTAGTACAACTGGTAGGATGCTAGCACTACCATTTTGTGTGGTTCAAACACTGTTTGATAGTATAGTTCCCCTGATTTAAATTTGATAACTTGAGAGGAATTAACTTGAGGGAGAGAACTGAAGTTAATTCTTGAGTGAATTCAGTGACTTCTTTGGTGAATAGAATGGGCCCATTGTCCTTTTGGCTTCCCTTTCTGAAGAAAGACAGAGGATTTTGTAGAGTTAGCACTCTTTACTTAGCTTTGTAAAAATCCAGAACCTTTTACATTTTTTTCTTCAGTGTGACTTTTCTCTTGCTATTACTCATCTCTAAGTTTCATTTTTACTGTCTCATCAGATTCTGATCCATCTAACAAGCACTTGCCTAAATCACTTTTATATTCCTCATATAGAAAATAATGTATGTTTCTCCAATCTATCTGAACTCTTGTGCTGTATAATTTCCGGTATATCAGCTACTGCTTAGTGCATTTGGAAACCATCTATCTTGCTCTGATCCATCTAACAAGCACTTGCCTAAATCACTTTTATATTCCTCATATAGAAAATAATGTATGTTTCTCCAATCTATCTGAACTCTTGTGCTGTATAATTTCCGGTATATCAGCTACTGCTTAGTGCATTTGGAACCATCTATCTTGCTTTTTTTTTTTTTTTTTTTCAGGGCATTAGTAAGTATTTTTAGAAAAAAAATGTTCTTAGATATGAATCTGTTGGCTGTTTTCTATCCCCAATTAATTTCATGTCTTCAGCAAGTTTTACTTACACTGAGACAAATTCAACTGCAGTGAAATATGCATCTGATTGAATTTGGTCTTCTTTTTTCTTATTGTTATTATTTTCAACATCCTTCTTTTTAGCCAGTTTTTAAGCTATCTTGGTATTTTAGCAATGATGTCTTCCTTTTTTTCTGTGTTAAAACTGGTGAGTGGTTTTCAATGGGTGTTTTTACAGACAAAGCATTAATTAATGCTAGCCAAACAAGAGAAAGGAAACACAGTGAACTCAAAACAAAATAGGAGAATAGTTTGTACACTGACTGAAGCATTTTTCTTTCATCTCAGCTGCCAGATGCTTTCAGATGAAGATTTTGGACATATTGAAAATTGAGAATGTACCCCTCTTAAAAATACTTCAAAACTACTCCTGTTAGGAGTCTTGGTTTTGTATTGTGCAGCATTCCCTCCAAGCTGCAGATGAAATCCCTTTAAGGATTGCAGGATTTGCCCCAAGCTCCATAAAAATTCTCCTCTTTGGAAGTGCTTAAACACACACAATAAGAGTCCACTACCAGTTCAGTGAATTCTTATTAGGGATCAGCTTCTTACAGATTTTTTACACTGTGGGAATTAATTCTGAAAAATTTGACAATGCTGGGAAATGAAAAATTTCCTGTTGCCATTTACTGTGTCTGAAACTTAAATTTGGAATTAGCCATCTTTGAAGTTTTTTTGATTGATTGAACTTACTGTTACACTGCTTAAAAGAAAACAAGGCAAAACAAACCATTAGTATTTTCTCATTCTCATTATTGTGTTGTTAATTCATATATTGGCTTCTGTGTTTGTGTGTTTCTTTTTTCCGCTTGGGTGACATACAGGCATATACACACATGCACATACACGCTAGTTTATACTATGCTGGCACATGCATATTTCTTTAGGCATTTGTTATATCTGGATACTGGGAGTTCAGAAATCCACAGAAGTTGTGGAGAATGTGACACATGATGTGGATACACAGTCCAACCCCAGCATGGTTGGTCATATGTGGGAACTCTCTAAAGTCCTCCATCAAAATGCACACAACTTCTATTCCTGACTCCTAATTGGATCCAATTAGATATAGATAGAGCTGTTTAACAAAGATGTACTGGTTGTCCTTTAGGCATTTCTGTTTCTTTATAATGGAATAGAAATCCCTTCCTGATTTACTACAGTTGGAGGCAGTCCTATGTAGATTTATCTAACTCACAGAATTTGGACTGCAAACACTTCTCTGTTTGCATGGATATACCATACCTATGCAAATGTGCATTTATCTATAAAAAATGCTTTTGGATGTGCTCTATAAAATGAGTTTTACTGTGTGTTCATTTTATCAAGAATATTATAGACATTTCAGGTTCTTTAGTATTTCCTGTAGATGATTGCTTTATTCCCCAAGAAACCAGGGTTAAAAATCATAGTGTTGTTTTTATATAGAGGAAAAAAAAGACCTATTTTTTTTGTGTCCTTTCATTTATAATCTTGTGCTGATCTTTTTGAAAATGTGATTCATGATAGTATACAATAGAAAATTTACAGGAAATAAATATAAGAGATTTCAGTTTCTCAAAATGCTTCAAATTTCTGGGTCTGAATTTTAATGTGGAAAAGATGTTAAAAGGCAATAAAATCAAGGGACTTATTTCCCAAACACTTTACTTGTTCTGGCAACAAAAGCCATCATAATGTATATACTTAGTTTTATTGTTATTTTTAGTATACAGTCAAGGCGCACTTTGAATTCAAAGGCTACTGTACAACTGTTTTGACAACCAGTGCATCAGTAGGTAATATTCAGGACATATGAAACTGGAACAAAAATGTTTCTTTAGGTCTATAGGGACTGCAGTATATCAATGAATTCAAATATATTAGAGCTGCATGAATTTCTAATATGTTCCTCTTACAGAAAAGACCACTGGCATATTGAATAATGCTGCTTTCAAAGCAGAGCAGAAAATGTGATTACAGACAATTTCATTGCCGTTTTTAAAACAAATATTTTCAAAATCTTGAGGTATTTTATTTCATGTAATGCATAAAATATGTAACAGTGGACTAGAGCTAAAGATCTTTTAGGACACTGAAGAGTAGATGATGTCAGCTATAATTATTCAGATGTGGAACAGCAGAAGCATTAGTTTAAAATAAAATGCTTGTCACAAAGGCCCGTGTTCTTGTATATATATATATATGCATAAAAAACAGTAAAAAGATTTTTTTTTCTTTTTTGCACATTTCGAAAGAAGAGTAATGAAGAATTATTTTACATTATGCCTGAATTCATCAAAGCCCAGACAATTACATTACATTATTTCATTAATTATATTTTGTAGATATGCAGCCCATGAGAGAGTAATATCTTAAACAAAGTATGGCAGTGTATGACAGTGAAGAAAGTGGACAGCTACTTTTTTTTTTTCATTTTTCATCTCAGGTAGAATGAAGCTAGTCTTTGTTAGTCACAGTACAGTTGCTAATAAATCCAGTGCAGGAGATCGTTGTTGTTGTAGCTGGGATGTATTTAAAAGATTTTGTTTTACCAGTTTCATACATATTAATGACTCAGCTCGAGGCTGACCTATACAGTTGATTTTTTTGGGCATCTCTAAGCATTGGTGAGAAAATACTGAGTCAAACAGGAATTTTTTAATTCTGGTGAACAAGATTAATAACTTTCATGACAAAACAAAAGATTTGCCTCTTCTAACTTAAGTGTTGAGGTTTGAATCAATACTTTTTTCTAGCTTGTATTGCATGCCAGTGCTAGAAGATACTTTTAGTCTCTGGTGAATACTTCACATTTGTGCCTCATTACCAGGCTCTGGTCTTCAGTTTACGTCAAAATTTATTGTTATGTTACACAGACCTGCTGCTACCCCAAATTTTATTGCAGTGATTTATTGCCATCAGAACCAAATCATAAAGCTAAGGTCATGGAACATCTTGTGTTAAAGTTGTGGGTTTTTTCCTCTTATTAAGCAACTTTGTATTCTTGCAGGATATCTTTCTTTTTTAATAAAAAAAAACCCCATATTTTACAAGCTGGAGTTTCTCACTGAAATAAGCTTTTTGTGGCAAAAGGTTACAGTAGTTAGTGTATGTTTTGTCAAACAGCCTCGCCATAAGGATACACAGCCAAATCTTCAGCTGATGTCAGTCAATGTAACTTCATTGTCTTCAGTAGAATTATGCTGATTTATTCCATCAAGGGCTCTGGGACATTAAGCTTTTCTTTCCTTACTTCTGATGTCTACCCCACTCTTTTTTCATCACAAGGACAACAGAAAGGATATGTAGAGGAAATTATTAAGATGTAACTTGATCAAGGTTTATAAACACACATATATTGCATATCCAGTAGCAGAAGGCTCTTCACCCTGCTTCAAAAACACATTAAAACATCAGATACCTGAAAATTACAGCTGTATAAAATCATACTGCCAAAAAAGGATGCATTTTTAACAGTGATAGACTGTTTAGCATTTAGCGAATGTACTATGAGAGGTGGTTCTCTGAAATCAAGATAGCGTATCTCTCAAAAAGATGTGCTCTATCTAGGACTGGTCTAATGACACACGCACATGCACTCCACTGCAGTGAGGGGCCCAGATCCTTCCCAGGGGTCACATTGTCCCTTGGGATCTCCCACCAGTAAACATTAGTCCATTCATACATAGTGTGGGGAAAATCACTGGTAGCATCTCAACTGGTATCACCTCTAGTTTTTGCCTCTCAAGAGAAAATCAGCAGAGTGGAAGAAAGCACCTTGTGGGTGCAGGCCATCAGTGGATCCCACCTTCTCAAGGTCAACTAGGAATAGAATTACTGTAAGAATATTTTTAGCTAGTGTTTTTCATGAACTTAGCTTGTTTTCTGGTCTTAAAATAACTAGTAAAGCTGTACTTTCTGTCTGTAAGTACTAAGAACTTACCTTAAAGATAGAGCAAGTAAATATTTGCTCATTGCTGTAGGAAAATATTTGTACACAAATCAACAGAACTCTTTTTAGAATAATTCCAGGTCATATTTTTAAAATTGCCAATGAAGCTGTTAATTTACTGTCAACTGGGAAACACAACATTCTGCTTATTTGAGTGTGGTTGTTTAGAGTCCATGTGGCTCACATATCTCACAAATTCAGTAGAAAAACAACTTCAGTATAATTTCAAGTAGGATTAATAAGGTGGCTTATCTTATTTTTGAAAACAGCCTTCTATAGTAAATGATGTGGTGAACTTTTTTCACAATGGCTACTCATTGTTTGATAGGAATTTATTTGACACATAAAAAAGTAAGAAAAAAAACTTGTGTAGCAGTATAAATTATTGTTTCTTAGACTTTAACCAGATAGACACAGTCTTAGACATGATGAATGTGGCACAAAGAGAAAGCCTTCAGTTGTGTGTAGTAGATTATACAACACCTGACATGTGAAGTACTCCCAGGAGTGATTAATGCATAAGCAGCATCATAGCTGCATGTGTCAAACAAAACAGATAATAGAGTATGCAAATAGAGAAAACATAACTCTCAGAAAATGTAAAAAATGCAGGTGTTTCAGCAACAAAGATTGTTGACTTTAATCTGCTGCTTTTAACATTGCATGTAGTTGTCGAAAACAGCAAGATAATGAAATGTTTCTGAAAATTCAGTCTTCGGCACAAAATAATCTTGGTGATCGTAGGGCCTGTAGATGGAATAGAAGTGGAACGTCTTTCTTAAAAACTGTAAAGATGCTTTTGAAGATGAAAAGAGAAGCCTACAGTGCAGATGAAAGGGAGATTTCTGTGCATCAGGTGGAGTAGCCTCTCCTTCCCCCTGTTTCGTTATTTAAATGCACACATTTGCATTCCTTCAAACTTGAAAGCAGTTGAGAAGACTGCATGCCCTTCATGGATTTGTACTGCATTTCTTCCATCTTGTTCAGGGCATAGAAAGATTCGTGTGGACAAATCCATTCACACCATGGCATGCACTGGCTTAACTCCAGCTGCCATTTGTCTGCTGGCAGTCCAGATGTACTGCATGACTGCTGAAGGCTGGGACACCAGCAAATCAGAGCTTCATGACAGCATCACCTGCTAGGACAGAGGGTGAATTTTCCTTGTCTAGTCTTGGCTACATAGAGTCATTTAGTGAAATTTATAATTCACTTTGGGAGAAAAACCACATTTTTTACTTTTTACTGAATTTTTTTCTGACTTCAAGCAATTTAAAGAACCAATTAGTAGTCTCACATGTTTTTTATCTGTTTTAATGGTTTTATAGAACTTCAAATAATTGTTTCAGTTTCCACCAACTTTTTGCAACAGGAGGGAAAGGAAAATTCTGCTTGGTAGTGTTTTGAGATTTCAAGAAATAACATCAGTAAAAAATAACTAATTTCTTAGTTTTATCCCTTGTTCTTTCTCAAGTAAATTAAGAAATGCTTAAAGTATAAGGTTATCTGCTCTTCCCCTCATCCTTTCAATAATATAAAGATTGAGTTTTGATTGGTGTCCACCTCTGTGGACTTCTTCATTTATACAAAGTCTGTACAGACACATTATATGAATGCCCTTTCTCTTGTTGGGATTCCCTGGGGACAGCATGCAAACCCTTAAGCTCCACTGCTAATGGAATACTGTACTTCAACCACATGTATGCAACTTAGCATCTTTCTGCAGCCTCACTCATGCATTTTGAACTTCATTTATGGCATGCTCCACGTGCTGCTGCCTCTATATTTGGACAATAAATATGAAAATGAATGTTCTTACTTAATTTTCTGTGTGTATCATGAATGGATACAGTTACAAATAAAAGGACTTATAGTATGTAGTATCAGCATGAAGCATTATGGAGTGAAGAGCACTTTTCAGGCATGCTTGTGCATATCTTACCATTACAAAACCCTCAGACTCTTTCCATCTGAAGTCAGGTGAATAAGGGCATTACAGTTTCTCTTAACATCATTCTGTATGCAACATTCCTATTCCAACCAACCTGTAGGGAAGGAAAAGAGACAAAGGAGATGTTACAGGTGGTGACATGGCAACCATGTGTCTGCCCTGACCTGAAGGTAATGTCCACTGAAGTGTTCGGGGTACATATATATGAGCATAGATATGTTTGTAAGTATTTATCACACTGTTAATCATGGAAGCCCTCTGCTGGAAAAGGAATGTAAAAGACAGGATGTAGCGTCCCCTTCTCCCCACAATGGGGATCCACATTTTACATTAAACAGGGACCAAAACTAAAGCCAAATTATTGAACTAGGTGTAACAGATCAATCAATGTACTGCGCACAGTTACATCACAGAAAATTTTTACCAGATCCCTGGGTCATGAGTGAGGTTGCAGTACCTGGCAGTAACTTTATATAATAGGTGCCTTTGCTATCTGGAGTTAATAAAGGAAGTAGCAGAGTTGCTAAGGTGAGACATGGCATACCTAATGGATGACAAGATACTGGGCTACAGGTGTCTTCCCTTAATCCTTACAAAAGTTATCTGAACTGAAAAAATGGTTGAAATTAGTTGTTCTGGTCCTTCAGCAAAATAGTCCTGTGCACAGAAGATTTACAGAATCAGGCCCTTGATGAGAATGCATTCAGAGATGGAACTTCCTTCTAATGCACTTTAAGATTACCTTCATTCACACATAAAGAATTTCAGTGATTAACTCAGTAACTAAGCTTCAGTTTCATACACATGCCCTAATACTCCTGTGGGATCTCAGTTTAATGAATTTTATTACACTCCCCTTTCTTATGAAGTAGCATAAAAAGTGTTTAGTGCAATAGGCTTAGTGCTGATCTGGATATTAAGTGCGGCTTAGGTTGCCTGACAGAAAGTGTACGGCTTAAAATAACCACTGGCTAAACTTTTAAAAGTTGCTTTTTTCTAGGAAAAATAAACCACAGCATTCAAAAAATAATGCTAGCAGGACTGTTCTTCTGCAACGCCTTTCTGTGTCTTGAAGTACTTTGTAGTGACTAATTCCTAAGAAGATAATATGCTAATAAGAGTACAAATATGTATTTGCAATATCAGTCCTTCATCTCTGTAGAATATTGTAGAATAGGAAGACATTTACTTTATTAAAGAAACAATAAAATGTAATTCACAATATAAAAATGCAGACGAGTACCAAGTTGAAAAAAGGCTGAAAGAGACAGATCTTAAGGGAGAACAAGAAGATGACTCTATGTTGTAGGACCCATAATAACGAAAGTATTGCCAGGAAGTGATTTCATGTTTGACGATCAGTAGTGTGGTGAGAGACAGCTTTCAATATTAGAACTAACAGAAGTTTTCAAATGCAATAAAGGCAGGAATAATATGCCATGTGTTACACATCTAATATAAAGGAATTACGGTGGCTGCATATGATGGTAGCTGAGACCTTTAAGCTATCATGCAACCTGGAATTGATAGAGCAGCCTTATTTCAGACTCACAGAAAAGATGTGAGGGTTGTTTCACTGCCCATGAAATACAGTCAGCTCCAGGGAGAAGTGAAGTATCTGTTCAACCACAGAGTCTGAGGTTCCACTGCCCCTGACACCCAGTCCCTGCCCTTAGGGGCCAGTTGCATAGCACACGTTTCTTCTCGTTTGTCATCAGTTTTTGTGAATGCAGGGAGGGGAAAGCACACAAAAGGAAATTTCTCTGCCCAAAGCCTAGCCTATGTAAGTTTAATTGTGGCTGGCATTGTTGTACTAACTTTGTCATTTGTGGCGTCTGTCTCTGAACTGCATTTTAGGAGCTCTGTGACTGGCTGAAAATCTCAGTGGGATTTTCAGAAGTATTCAGGCCTAATGTTGATCCTGTCCAGCTCTAGCAGGGGCTTTCCCAGATTTTCCACAGAAACAGAAATCACTCTGTAGCAGGTGCTTTCCTTTGTTCAAAAACTGCTAACATTTAGCTTTTACATTATATCAGATTAAGGGTATATCAACAGAAGTGTTTGCCAGTAATGATCCACACTCTGTCATCACAATTCTGAAATTGTTTTCTTGGTAACATTTGGAAAAGTAGTGCCAGCTGTAACAAGACTGAAGAGAAGAAATATCACCTAATGTGCTGTTTTGAAACCATATTTATTACTTTTATTATCTTACAGTTAAAGAGAGTGTAGCAAAGCTGCACTACAGGGAATAGTAACCTGACCTTTTGGATCCTGGCTCAGTGCAGCCTTAATGTTGTGTTACTTACCAAATTACAGAAATTGGTCCAGAAGGAACCCTAAGGTCTCTCCCTTAGTCTAGTCCAAGGGAGGACTTTAAAAGGACATCTCCTCCAAAGCAGGAGACTCCATAAATTTAGTTTCTGATAGATGTTTTTCTATCTTATATTTTAGAGACTTCCTCTAAAGGCAACTGCACAGACTCCTCAGGCAGGCTCTGTGTCCAAGTCCTCGACCTTAAAAATTCACTTACTTCATTGTATACACAATACCTAGCAGTCAGTGGAAGCTGATGCAGACCATTTAATTTTTTCAGTTGTCTCTTATTTTTATTTTTGATGTGTGCTTATATATGTATATATTTATATTATAAAATATATGTTTATCTAAGAATGAATGATGGATAATAGACACTGATGGAACAGCTAGAAAATAAATAATCAAGGCGATGTATATTAACTCAGACTGTTTTGGTTCACAGCTGACTTGACCATTTAAGAAACAGTAGAAAAATAATCAGCTTTTCCCAAATCTTATTAGCATGTAATCATGATCCAGATTGTATTAGCCTATAACCTACATGGAGCAAAAGAACTCTTCTTGAAGGTTCAGCTGCAGTGTATTATTTTATGAAATTGTTTATGTGCATATTTTCAATATTATATTTTTTTATCATCATCCATTACTTAGAAAGTTAGGCTGAAGGAATAGATGTTTACGATACTTAAGGAATGTCACTGCAAGTAATGGGATAAAAATAAGCAACGAGTGAAGGTTGGAAAAAAACCCTGTAATGTCATCTGAATAGTCTGCCAGGTACTGTTAAAGCACTGGAACGTGTACAATTGGGAAAATTCTGCACTGGGCAGGAGATGGGCTGGATGATTTAATAGACCTTTCTTTGAGATGTAATTTCTATAACTGGTTGATACACTAGTGTTCAGACATTTGGACTCATTTCTTGTTTGCCTGGCAAATTGTTTCTTGTGAAAGGTTATAAATTACAATAAATAGACTTTGTAGAAGATGAGCTACATGATATACTTGGAAAGAGTTTGTAGCTGAAATTCAAGATATTAATGCCAAAGCAGAAAAAAGCCAATAGAGTCCTAATCCCATGGCTTTGCTTGAGTGCTGTGCTAGGAAGGTGCACTGCCATAAATAATATTTACATTGAATAGAGTCTTCTGTATTCTAGCAATAACTTAGGATAGAAGAAATGAAATAGAGAAAAAAATGTTACTGACTGAGAAGAAGTTTCTCCTCCTGAGTTTGCAACAAAGAATCCACTGATGAAGGAGGGAGGGAGGGAGGGGGAAAGAAGGGAAAACAAGCATTTATAAAAATGTTGTAGTTATAATTAGCTCCATTTTAGAACCAAAAGTTTTATGCAGAAACTGACAGAAGGATACACAATAATTATAGTTTGCTGACAAGCTGAATGGAGTTTCCTTTTTTTATCTTATGGTTTTAGGAAACCAAACTGTAAATAAATAAGCAGTTTGACAGATTGTAATTGCGATCAGCAAGGCGTCTTTTCATTTAATCAGATGATGTTATTAAAATGGGGTTACAATTAAACATTTTATAATGTGACGTAGAGCTCTATTAAAATTCTCCAGCAAACAGTAATTTGCATTTGATGTTTCTGCAACCCATTTCTATTTGCAGAAATGTTATTGGCTATGACCTTCCAGTGGTTAGGTCTCAGTTTGCTGTTCTCTTCTTACTTTGACAAATGATATTAAGTATCTTCTCTCTTTACTTCACCATGGAGCTTGAAATACTAATTTTGCATTATTTTATTGTATTATTTTTGACCCTTGTTAAAACCGGAAGGCATTGGTCAAAGCAAGTTTGCACCAGAGGAAATGCGGAATTACCTAAGCATGAATTTTCTTAGCTTGAGGAATTGCAGATTTGATTAACCATACGCATATACCTGATTCACAATTAAGTGTTTCAAGAGAAAGTAATACGGCTTTTGAAAGATAGTAGCATCATTCATCATATTGTTGCACCTGAGACATTATTTCAATATAAGATGACATAAAGCCTTCCATTTACCCATCTTTCTGTAGATGTGATCAAATGATTCCAAGAAATGTTAAAAAGTGTTTTTCAGGAGTGCTTTGAAGTATGACTACTATGATTCCACATCTGCTGTTCCATTCTGAAAGTCCACTAATCATTCCCGTAGTTTTGATAACCTAAGAGAATGAAGAGTCAGAAGTGGTTCAGTATTCTGCCTTCTAAGTATTTTCCAGGCTGTAAATACTCACTGGGATCACCATCCTCTCAGAAGCAGAGAAAAAGAAGGAAAATCATTAGGAAACAATTTTTGAGCCATTCTTCGGGTGCATGCAGACTCCATTGATAAAACTGTGCATAGCAAATGTTTGGAGAAAAGGGAGTAACTGGTTTGCCTCAGCAAATTAAGTATACCAGGGTGAACCAGTCATTGAAAATCAGACAGCTAAGCTACTGCTCCTTTATCTCACACGTTTACTTTGGTGGCCATGGAAGGAACATTAGAGGTTTGAGGAAAGGCAACATTTTCCTTACTAAAAATAAATAATCAGACTGTGGTAATAAAAGACACATTCTTGGGTTTAGTTACTAGTAGCGGGCAAAAGAAAGAAGGAAAGGAGAAAAAGAAAAGAGGGAGAAAGAAAAGTCAAGTATTCTTTCTTTTGGTGGAAAGTAAAGTTGTATGAATACTTGAGAAGAACTAAAAATGGAAAGAAATTACTTGCTTTTACATATTTATGCATTTATTTTAACTTTGCGTTATACCAGATTTGGAACCTCGTAATCCTGCTTTTCCTGTTACTGCCATGTGCTGATTCAAGGGGAGACCAACACTAAATTCATCCTGTGAACCCATCAGTTTATTCCATTCATCTGTGTACACATATAAAGCATCTTCCCCTTCTTTTCCCTCCAGATTGTTTTACTGAGGAACAGACTTCAAAAGGTTTCTCAGAGGAAGAGGTCTTTGCTTTCATGCAATGTGATGAAAGAAGTTAATTGCCAAAGTACTGGCAAATATAGCAAAATAGATTAGCAAAGATAATTTAAAAACAGTCCTCAACAACAGTTGGATGGAATACGCAAGAGGTTTGACTTTGTCCTTCCTTTCCAACATTGAAACAGGGCTGTAAGAGCTCTTTGACTGGTCCTCTGCACAACCCAGGATTACTGCCCATGCAGCTCCAAGAGGAGTTTGAGGTTACCAGCGTCTGGTGAGGGCATGCTGTAAATGGTTGAGGAAGAGAACTGGAAATAGTGCTTGTCACTTAGCATTTCCAGTGATGAGCTTAGACACATAACAAGGAACCTAAAGTTAAAAGGTACGTAGAAAAAATGTAACAAGTTTCTCTCCAAGGCTAATTGTATTCTTCCTAAAATAAATATAATACAAACCTGAATCTAATGTTTAAAGTGAGGAAAAACATCTTATCTGAGTATAGCTGCTTTTTTAAGAGCTTATCATCTGGTATACACAGGTGTGAAAGAGAAGATAATCAGGATCAGAAATGCAGGCTGAACCCATAAAACAAATCCATCTTAGGGTTTTGTACTGCTATGCATCATTGAAAGTATCTGAGCACTCTGTCGTACCTCATAATGTCTTTACTATTTATCTGCAAAATATAAACCTAATTGTGAAATCATAGTCATGCTGGTGCTCCCTTGGCTGGTATAAGGAAGTATTTCTCAAGAGGAGAAAAGGCCCTAAACAACAAGGAGGGAAATGCACATAATATTTCTCATTTGCATTCAGCTGAAACCTGAGGTTTGTTTTAATGATACAGAGAGAAATGCCTGATCTAACGTACATGTGTCTGTCTTTGAATGCTATGCATTTTAAAAAGGTGCAAGTTGCACAGGATATATATGGTTTCTTTATTGTGTTTTTTGCATTTTCAATTGTGTACCATATATTCACATACAACTGTGTGTTACAATCAACCCCATTTGATTACTTTCAATTTGTGCCTTAGGATTTTGTCACTCTTGCTGAAAATTTCAAGACATTTTATTCCAGACTCATTCTTTTTTCTCCCCTTCAAATTTATTTACTACCTTTAGAAGTAGAAAAGTCCAATTTCAATCATGTTAGAAATAGCTCATTTTAGACAAGTACGTGCTGCTCTGCTTACAAAACATATATGAGTGGAATATGCAATTACCACAACTCAGTTTCCTGCCACAGAAACATTTCAGCATTATAGCATTACAGAAATAGAATGACATGCATAATGAAAGATTTCAAGATTCACCCAAGGCATTTATTCTCTTCACCTTAATGTTCTCAGCAGTAGCAGAGTATCCATTAAAAGGTACGATGAATTATGGTTGCTTAGCAACCGCAAGGAGCTTGTAACAGCACCAAAGAATGAAATGGCTGGTTGATAAAATGAATTTTCTCTGAGCATTAGCCTGTTGAAACTGCCTTTTCTTGTGGAACATAAAGTACATTTATTTGTCTCATGCATTTTTTATTAGAAAATTATTTGAGTTCCAGGGACTTGAATCGTTTTGCTACAGGAGATATTTGATTTTAATGTGTTGTACTAAAATAAGTAATAAAAGACATTTTCTTCAAAGTAAAGATACCAAACAAACCTAGGTAGCTCCTTTTGAAGTCAGGCATAAAATCTTATATAAGGTATGTGATTACTCATTTCTAATTAAGAGTGACATTAGCTAGGACTTAAACTTACATTTTACCTTTGAAGGAAAGTTTGAGACAGTTAGCCAATATGCAGAGATCTGGAATTGATCTTGTGGGTTCATTGTGAGTGAAGCAAGCTTGCCTTCTCTCTTCCCACACTGTACAGTAGCCATGTCTTGGAGAAGGTCAGAAGTGGTTGCACATTCATACCTAGCATTCATTGTCTGCTTGTTTCTATGATAAAAATAGATTAGTTGTAGGCTTCCATCCAACAGTGAGGAGATGTTTTATTTTTCACTGACACTCTCCCAGCATTTAGAAGCAGCCAGAGTTGGATGAGCATTTTGGCAGAGAAGTTTTTTATTGAAAAATGCCAGAACAGTGAAACCAAATCACAACCAAATCAGTTGTGATTGATCTTTTATTGGTTATATTTTCTGAGAATCGGGACTTTCTGGTCAGGACATGAGACAAAGGAAGATCAAAAGAGACCTGCCCATTCCAGAATATGCAGAACATTCATCTGGATGTATGAGACCAAAGCTTAGGCTTCTACACAGCAATATTTAGAGCAAAAATTTAATTTTTTGGTTTTGTACCCATAAGAATGCCCAAATGATTAGTTATTTTTAGTCTACAGTCATTTAGTCTTTCTTGTGAAACTTAAGACAGTGACATAATTTTTCTTACACAGTTTAATCAAGATCTTTTAAAAGCCTTCAGACCTCACTTTACTAATGAAAATAGTTCTCTTGACTCTGGGAATTGGAACCACAGTTGCATTTTCTGTCAAAGCAAAAGAGTTCAAGTGTGTATAATTTGCATGGTGAGCCTGAGTGGCAGCTGAGAGTGGCCAGGGAGCCAGGAGGATGGAAAAGTCCTTCTTGACTTGGAAGTGTTCCTCAAATTCTGAGCTGGAACTAGGTTAAGAAAAGCAAATCTAAAAATCAGGATGAGATAAGACGACTCATTTAAGTGCTGCCTTCCTGAAAGGAAAGAATCAGAGTAAGACAGCACTAAAAAGTTAAAAGATCTTGCATTGAGCTGCCTTGTCATATAAGTTTTAGACCTGCATTTCCATGTCCAGACCAATTCTGGTGATAGCTGCTGAAGGCACTGCTATTGACTGCTATTGATAAAGAACTGGACTATTGCAGTTAACCTGATAGCAAACAGTGGCAGCCTAACAGAAAACAGATTTTAATTAAGTTGACAACATGGCAGGGTTTTTTACAGAGGTTTTTTTACTGCAAATTAAGTACCCTGGGAGATACATAACTCAAGGCAGTAATAACCTTTTTGGACCAAAATATAATTCTGCTCAAGTGAAAATGAAAGAAAACTCATATTAAGTGGTAAAATCTTTCCTGTTTAAAGCACATGCTGATAATCAAACATTAAAAGTGAAGCACTGTTCATCTTCTACAAAGGTGCAAATTAAAATTCCAGAGAGAGCGCTTGACTGATTTGTTTAACAAAGAGTTTAATACAGCAGAATCCCACTTGAACATAAAACTATTACACTCACAATAATCCTGTCTGGCTGCTGGGAGATCCAAATTAAAACTCTCACTGATATTTGCTTAAATCTCATAAATTGCATAGAATTAGAGCATATTGAAGCTGTGTATTTACTCTGATCTTACTGTCTAATAGGTTTTTAACAATTCAAAATGATGACTGAAAATATGTATTTTCTCCTCAGATGGTTCAAGCAGTGTATATTTTATTCCCCTATTCTAATTTAATACCCACTTGTTTATTAACTTACTAGTGTCAACATGACAAGGCTGTATTGAATGCAGACTGAATGTTCCATTTAAACAGATAATTTATTTTGTTATTAGTACTAAGGTGTTATGAGGAGATTATTCAGTTGAAGCTGGGGGATTAATAATACTGCTTCTCAAGGAGATATTTTCATGCTCATTTACTATGTTCCATTGTTTCCATTCATACCTATAGAAGAACAGATGTTTGTTTCTTTACCACTTGTGATTCCAATTATTTAATAGCTGTATTACTTACTATGTTCTCTTCCACTATTCAGTATCTGCTGGAGGGTTTAATTTATGGATCTTTTTTGTATGAAAATCTCAACATTGTACAGACACCTGAGATTCATAGTAGTTTAGAAAATGAATTGCAGCCCTAATGAACATCCCAAATGACTGGCAAGTGTTTCAGAATCAGGGTTTCTGACCTCTGTTCACCAGACCAGCTGCAGTGGCCTATTCAAGTCTTTCTTAAAAAAGAAAGTCAATATAGTGTGGTAAAGTTAAGTTAAAAATGAGATAATCAGTAATATCGGATAGCAAATAATTTTGCCAGGTTTTGATAGTATATTAAAAATATACTTTATTCAGGTTGTAATATTTTTATGAGACTGATACAATAGAACAAGAATGTGCACACACCTACCTAAGAAGTAATGCTTTATAGAAAAGAGACAATTCCAGATCTTCAGTTTTTGCTCACAGCTACATCATATAATAAAAAATATTAATTAAATTTATGAAAATGTACAGCTCATAGAGTCAAACCTGTCAGTTGCTGCACCAAGTATTGCAGAATGAAGAACTAAACACTGTTGCAAAGCCTCAGTTGCTATAAAGCAGTAAACAAAATTGAAACTACAGAATATGTGTTTTACTAAATGCCCAGACATACATGGCACCAAAAAAGGCCTCAAAGTAAACACATTTGTGCAAACACAGTAACCATAAAATTAGTGCAGTGCTTTGCTAGTGGCCCTCTTCCAAAAAGAACTTGTTATATCGGAGAAATGTCTAATGCACTTTTGCATAAATATAATAAAAACAGGGTGTGATTTGACCAAATGCACTGACATAACCACTGCGTGCTTTTCTGTGAATCTGTCATGTGGAGCATGTTGCGTAAGAGCACTCTATTCCTTACAGCTGCCTGAATAAATAATGTACATAAGCCTCCTCAGAAACAAAGTCAATAATGAGCTGTCTGGCTACATGTACTTTTGTATGACTTCTGGTTAACTCAAAAGCCCCAAATATGATATACAGAGCTCTCAAATATGGTGTGGGTTTGAGACACTCTCTGGGGAACCTTTATCTGCATATAGGGTCTTTTTTAATATGTGACAGTTTTATATCAAGGATAATGATCTTTATATAATAAGTAATCTAAATACAGTCAAACTCATCATGAGTGAGAATGTTTTATTGTGTTGAACTGTTTCATAGATCAAATTTTAGAAGTCTTTCTAGAAGTTACATTAAAAAGGATATTTTTGCTGTTTTCTGGCATGTAATGTATCTGTCGATTAAAGTGGAAGGCACGTCACTCTGGTTTTTCTGTTGACACATGCTACAGTCTGTTGGGAATGTCATAGCCAAGAAAACCACCTTGTGTTATTCTTTTCACTTTGCACAGGCATGCCAAGAAATGGTGCATTACTAACCAGAAAACACTGGGAAATTCTGGGTAGTGATCAGAGACGTAGTGAGTGCTATTTGGCAGCTAATGCATTTTTATTATTCTAACTAGAACATCAAGAATCCTTAAAAAATTCTATTTAGTGCAATTCTTGAAACACATATGCTGATTAAAGGTCTTAATACTTCCAGGTTTGGTCAATTACAACTTTTTGTCCTGTCATCTTTGCAATTGCTATTTAGGATTATGCCAAGTCTTTTCAAATATTGGCTAAAAAGACTAATTTAAATATAGGCATCAGAAGCAGACATATGGTAGATAAAAATGCATAAACAAAATCTCAGGCCTGGTTAAGGGTGTGAGTTAAAAACTGACATAATGGCCAGAAGCAGAGGAACAGAAAATCTGCCCAAAGTTTTGAAAAGCAGCTATTGCAAAACACACTAAGTACTTACGTGTGGCATAAGCTTGATGTCTCTTTGCCTGTTAACATACTCCTATTTTATTTTAAAATAGGACTGGCTTCTCATGTTTCAGCTTTGAATCAGTCTCTATGTGTTGTGTGTGTCTTTTCTGCACACACCAACAAGTATTTTGGAAAATCCCTAAGTTGCCCAAATAGTTAGAGTATTGAAGGCAAACATGAATTTACCAGTTTAATGATAGAACTGAATTCTACCTTCAAATTAATATTACAGTCAACAATAACATCTGTATGTATCTGAGAAGAGATGTGATTCCTTGGATGCTAATAGAGATTAAGTGAAAATCTGTCCTTTCCATTTAAAGATGGAAAAAAGTAACAAAGATCATTTAGTGATAATATGGAAGGGGAATGTGAGATCTTTCATGCTTGCATTCCCACCCCTGAAACTTGAGTTTTTCAAGTGTATGCAATCTGAAAGCTACTTTTAGTTGAAAAATCATGTTAAGATGTTTTCAGAACAGGTGCTTATCTCCTTTTTTAACCTTGCTGTCTACTGCACTAAATACAGGATGGAGATGTGATGCCTCTGCTGAACTGCTGAAGGATCCTTCAGAGAGGTCCTCATGCTTCCATAGCATTTTCATAAAGCCCACATAGTTCCTCTGACAGGGTTGCAGTCCAAAACACAGTCAGGTTAAAATGGTTGCAGAAAAAAGCAATCTGATTAACGATCTAATGAATGACAGAGGAAGCTACTCCTAGGTCTTCTAGGTTGTGAGTCAAACCCCATTTAAATATTTGGAAAGTCTTGCAATGGTTCTGGTGGACTTTGGATAGGACCTTGTTGTGCATGGAAGTGCTCCTATCTTGGGTGTTACATTTGCTGGAGAAATTTCTGTCTGCATCAGTTTCTCTGTCTGAAATGGAAGAAAAGATGTTTATCTGAATTACCAGTGCTTAGTGTTTGGAAGGTGCAGTAAAATAGAGTGGTGAAATTAAAAATAAAGTGTATAAGAAGTCTTTTGTACTTAAAAATTCTGTATTAAGGATCCCTTATACAAACAGATGATCTCGTTTATCATTCCCATTGTAAAGCTAATACATTTTTTTAACCTTATTTTGTTTTGTTTTGAGAAAGGAGAAGCTATTCTATATTCTTCCTCACTGCAGAATTTGAGTTGAAGGATTATTTTTATTGTATCTATTTGAGTAGAAGAAAACTCCACACCACCAAATAATACAGATATTGTTAAAAACCTCATAAATTTGTGTCAGTCTCTGCTTCCCAGGTCTTAATTGAGATTTCTCGTCTTTGTTCATTTTCAGTTTTTCCAGAGCAGATTGAGATAAATGTCTTTTATCACCCAACCAGTGTGGATGCATATTCCACTTGGAGGAGGTGGTATTAAGTGTGTGTGGTGGTGGTGGTATTAAGGAGGTAATAGTAAGATGGAATATAAAGGGCCGTCATTTTTCCCTCTATAGAGACTGGGCTTTAAAAACATACAAGTCTTTGCACTATGTCTTTGTGGATCTGTGCTATGCTATGTCTTGGTGTGCATCTATGCTTTTCTCCTGGGCCAGCCCTCCTTACCCTAGACTGTATGTGGCATGAAGGGAATCCTCTTCAGCAGG
>NW_009952893.1:686497-700519 GCF_000747805.2 Chaetura pelagica | reverse complement strand
GAACACTGGCTTAGGACAGAGAAACCAAAATCCTTGTGGTTGCTGTTGTGGTTCAAGAAAAGAGGCCACAAGCTTATAGCAGAAAGGAGCACATGGCAGTCAAAAATGCCTGAGGAGAATCAAATGTTCAACCTCCATCCATACCAAAACTTTGACTTTCGCATCAGGTAAACTTCATATTTATTGTCTTGATTGATGGGATGTATTCATACAAATGAGCAAGATTGTTGCCTATTTTGCCACTTTTTGTCCCACTGTATATAAAGCTATTTTTGCGAAGATTTTAAAACTCACATGGTGAGACCTGCACCCTTTCTTCAGTCTTCATATTTATTTTTTTTCTACTGGCATTTCTAGTAGAGATTCTGTCATTTTTCAGAAGTTTTAGAAAATATTACCGTGGCTTCTTGAAAACTTCTGTATTGGTTACTTACCTGGTGACTTCATAGAATCATAGAATCGTTTGGGTGGGAAAGGACCTTAAAGATCACCTTGATCCACCCTCCTGCATGGGCAGGGACACCTCCCACTAGACCAGGTGCACAAAGCCCTATTCAGCCTGGCCTTGAACACTTCCACGGAGGGGGCATCCACAGCTTCTCTGGGCAACCTGTTCCAGTGTCTCACCACCCTCATAGTGAAGAATTCCTTCCTAATAGCTAATCTAAATCTCCCCTTTTCCAGTTTAAAGCCATTATGCCATGTCCTATCACTACATGCCCTTATAATAAGTCCCTCCCCAGCTTTTCTGTAGGCTCCTGCAGGTACTGGAAGACCACCATGTGGTCTCCTTGAAGCCTTCTCTTCTCCATGCTGAACAACCCCAGTCTGTCTTCATAGGGGAGGTCCTCCAGCCTTCTGACCATCTTCATGGCCCTCCTCCTTCTTGTATTATGAGTTCCAGAGCTGGGCACCGTACTCCAGGTGGGGTCTTACAAGAGTGGACTAGTGAGAGAGTGTAGGGAGGAGAACAGATTTCTTTGTTACCATGTGCAAGTGTTCATTTATTCTTTTGGCATCCTTATGTTACCATTTGCCTCTGTGGAGGAAAAGCTTTTTAAAATACACCAGTAAAATGTTAACTAAGAGTAAGATGATAATATTTTAAGGTTATATTTTCTGGTTCTCACTGAATGCTTATTTTGGACTAAATTTTCAGTGGGATGTTTTAATGTCAAAAATGCCTGAGGAGAATCAAATGTTCAACCTCCATCCATACCAAAACTTTGACTTTCGCATCAGGTAAACTTCATATTTATTGTCTTGATTGATGGGATGTATTCATACAAATGAGCAAGATTGTTGCCTATTTTGCCACTTTTTGTCCCACTGTATATAAAGCTATTTTTGCGAAGATTTTAAAACTCACATGGTGAGACCTGCACCCTTTCTTCAGTCTTCATATTTATTTTTTTTCTACTGGCATTTCTAGTAGAGATTCTGTCATTTTTCAGAAGTTTTAGAAAATATTACCGTGGCTTCTTGAAAACTTCTGTATTGGTTACTTACCTGGTGACTTCATAGAATCATAGAATCGTTTGGGTGGGAAAGGACCTTAAAGATCACCTTGATCCACCCTCCTGCATGGGCAGGGACACCTCCCACTAGACCAGGTGCACAAAGCCCTATTCAGCCTGGCCTTGAACACTTCCACGGAGGGGGCATCCACAGCTTCTCTGGGCAACCTGTTCCAGTGTCTCACCACCCTCATAGTGAAGAATTCCTTCCTAATAGCTAATCTAAATCTCCCCTTTTCCAGTTTAAAGCCATTATGCCATGTCCTATCACTACATGCCCTTATAATAAGTCCCTCCCCAGCTTTTCTGTAGGCTCCTGCAGGTACTGGAAGACCACCATGTGGTCTCCTTGAAGCCTTCTCTTCTCCATGCTGAACAACCCCAGTCTGTCTTCATAGGGGAGGTCCTCCAGCCTTCTGACCATCTTCATGGCCCTCCTCCTTCTTGTATTATGAGTTCCAGAGCTGGGCACCGTACTCCAGGTGGGGTCTTACAAGAGTGGACTAGTGAGAGAGTGTAGGGAGGAGAACAGATTTCTTTGTTACCATGTGCAAGTGTTCATTTATTCTTTTGGCATCCTTATGTTACCATTTGCCTCTGTGGAGGAAAAGCTTTTTAAAATACACCAGTAAAATGTTAACTAAGAGTAAGATGATAATATTTTAAGGTTATATTTTCTGGTTCTCACTGAATGCTTATTTTGGACTAAATTTTCAGTGGGATGTTTTAATTCTACGCAGCCACGTTGGCTGGTCTGAGTGCTCCGTTTTGTGCAAAATGGCATTTTTAATTTGCAATTAAAAAATCCACCAACCTTCTGTAAGTTTGACTGCATGCCCACCCCTCTCTTTCTGCGTTCAGAGGAACCTGTCATCCTTCTGTAGGGGATTTCTTACAAATTAAATAACAGAGCCGGCCTGTAGAGATTCTACATCAAATACAGAAAGAGAAATTAGCTTATAACATTAGTGATGTTAGCTATATTATTCAAAGCTATTCAGAGGACCTTGCTCTTTTGTTTGCGGGCATTCTTATCTCCAAAGTGCTTCTACCTCTAATGATACATGATGAAAGCCAGATTAGTTAGATAGAGTCACAACTCCTCCCATTTCAGACTGCAAACACAAAATTGAGCTTGTAAACATACAGACTTGGCCTTTTGAATATCTGGCCCTAAATGTTTCATGGCCCTTATACAATGCACACTGATAATTGAATTACACTGAGAGGATAACATGTTATTGTGTTGTCTTCTGTAGGATTCATAGTAATTCTTATCATGTATTTCCAGAAGATGCTATTTTATTTTATTCCTGGCATTACACAAAAGCCTTTAATGTACTTAATCTTGAAGGGCTCCCTGTGTAAGAGCTACTTGCGCAAGCCAGAACTGTTCAAATGGGTAAAGACAAATCACTTGGGGCTTATTTCTGACACTTAGGCACAGCACTGCAAAAAGAAGAAGGAAAGGGAAATGGCTGTGCAGTGGCACTGGTCCTGGCAGCTCACAGAACACTTCCCAGAGCCTTTTTACAGAAACGCAGAGCCACAGTGGTGCCAGACCCTATAGCATTTGTGGCTGTCCATGTGTAGACTTTACTAGCCAGCTTGTGCAGCCCATTGTGAATGAGGTTATGTGCATTAGTCAGGGAGAGGACTGGTTAAGATACCCTGATTAACACAGTGAGCCTTTAGCACTGTTGCAGTGATGTTGCAGAGGACTGTTGGCCTTAATATGAAGTTTGATGAATATAATGTGTAAACAGTTCTGTGTGCAGTGGGTGCTAACTAAAAGCACTCATGAAAGTAAAAATATTCTGTTGTTGCATATAGATAGGTCTGAGAAGAAGTTAAGCTACTTAAGTAGTAACTAGCAGTGATGTATATAATCATAGAATCTTAGGGGCTGGAAGGGACCTCGAGAGATCATCTAGTCCAACCCCCCTGCCAGAGCAGGGTCACCTAGAGTACATCACACAGGAACTCATCCAGGTGGGTTTTGAATGTCTCCAGTGAGGGAGACTCCACAACCTCCCTGGGCAGCCTGTTCCAGTGCTCTGTCACTCTTACAGTAAAAAAATTTTTTCGGATATTCACCTTGAACCTCCTATGCTCCAATTTACACCCATTACCCCTTGTCCTATCACTGGTCATCACTGAGAAAAGCCTAACTCCGTCCCCCTGACACTCACCCCTTACATATTTGTAAACATTAATGAGGTCACCCCTCGGTCTCCTTTTCTCCAAGCTAAAGAGACCCAGCTCCCTCAGCCTTTCCTCATAAGGGAGATGTTCCACTCCCTTAATCATCTTTGTAGCTCTGCGCTGGACTCTTTCAAGCAGTTCCCTGTCCTTCTTGAACTGAGGGGCCCAGAACTGGACACAACACTCCAGATGTGGCCTCACCAATGCAGAATAGAGGGGGAGGAGAACCTCTCTTGACCTACTAACCACACCCTTTCTAATGCTCCCCAGGATGCCATTGGCCTTCTTGGCCACAAGGGCACATTGCTGGCTCATGGTCATCCTCCTGTCTACCAGGACCCCCAGGTCTCTTTCACCTACACTACTCTCCAGCAGTTCAGCCCCCAACCTGTACTGGGACATGGTGTTGTTCTTCCCCAAATGTAAAACTCTGCACTTCCCCTTGTTGAATTTCATCATGTTTCTCCCTGCCCAACTCTCCAGCCTATCTAAGTCTCTCTGAATGGCAGCACAGCCTTCTGGTGTGTCAGCCACTCCTCCCAGCTTAGTGTCATCAGCAAACTTGCTGAGGGTACATTCTATACCCTCATCCAGGTCGTTGATGAAGATGTTGAACAACACCGGTCCCAGTACCAACCCCTGTGGGACTCCACTAGTTTTGCGTGACACAAACATTGAGTCCAAAGTTGTGGCCCATGTTCCTCTTGTGATATTGTCATTACTAATCTTATGGCTTCGTGCTGCATACATGACAGGTTACTTATATATTATGGTAAACAGCTACTACAGATGCACCCTTACAGAGTAACCATAGTTACACACACAGTACACTTGTTTTGGTTGAAATAAACACAAATATAATGGTTGGGGTTGGTACTGGAGCTTTATAAGTTAAGAGTTTCCTGCCAGCAGTGAATAAAAATAATGTATCTAACAGTTCAAAGTAAAATTCTCTCACCCTGTTATCAAGATTGAAACATGCTATTAAAGTAAATTATTATAGTGATTTGTTTTATTTTTGTCTTTGTGATATGATTACTTTGAGTCATCACCATTTTTGTTAAGAGAATCTGAAAAAAATCCTCTTTAGTACCAGCCTCATCATCTCAGTAGAGTAGCTTGACAGTCCATTCTAATCATTTTAACCAACTTATAAATCATTTTCTGGAGGCTAATGATTTATTACTGCTGTAATGAACTTCAGAGGCATCAATACATTAGTATCCACTTTGAAAAAAAGCCATTGTCAAATCCTATTGGAATGATGATCAGTTTACTATTGTTATTAATGACCCCGATCAACTCTTTGAATCTATGAATAACCCTGTTAGATGACAAAGGTCTTCCATTTGGGCAAAAATCAATGCTTATGTAAAATAAAATTATGTGGCTTTCTGGACCTTTTATCAGTGCCTATGCTTTTATTGCCTGCAAAGATTCAGAACTACTTGTAAGATCACCAAAACTGAAGTGATTTAGGCATAGGACTCCCTGGAAATATTTTAAATTCAAGATTAGGCAATGTCTCTGTTTTAGGAGAGACCGCTTGTTGCTTTGTTCCCTGAACACTTTCCAGATGTGGATATACACTGGATGCTTAATAGACATATGAGGTCTCAGAATAGAATTCTTTTTGCTGTGCCCTTAATTTTTCCTCTCTGGTGGAAGGAGTCTGTAATATGAGGAAGTATGTGTTACAGACTATACCAAGTTCTCAAGTTCCTGAATTATGGGGTTTTTTTCCCTTTGTTTTTTAAATAAAAAAATGGACCTGAGTGACTTGACCAAAATAGTAATTACCATGTTAGGGTTTTTTCAGTGTTCAGAGATGACAGAAATTTGACCTTTGAGGCTTTTAAATCTGACTTTGTTGCTTCTTTCCATTCATTAAGCTACAACCTTTGCTCTCCTGTCATAAAAGATAGATGAAGATTCACACAATCTTTATTTAAGAGAAGATTTATTGTTTATGCTAATGTAGATAAGTAGAAGCAAACCAATTATTTTTTGTGCCAATCATGTCTTCTTGAACTTTAAGTTAGTTACCTCAGTTCTATAATTACCATTTCCAAATGTTCATTGCAAACTTAAAGTGTTCCTAGATTTATTTATTTATTTATTTATTTATTTATTTCAACTTTTATGTATAACTGGAAGAATTTTTTTCAGTTTCCACATCATGATTTAGAAAAAGAAATTAAGATTTACAATTTTATGGCCAAAATATGACCTTCATACACATAATATTGTATTAAAATTATTCTCCCACTCTGTATTTTCGACTATGGAAACAAATTATAGAGTTTTCCATTGCCACAGGTGCACATTTGTTGGCACAAAAATTAAAAACTGAAGAAATTTCATCAAACAAACTTTGTTAAAATCCATCACTTTGCTCAGCTATCCTCTGATGTTTAGGGTTGACCATACTGATGTTGCAAGAATTTGTACACTGATGTAGAAACTTGGTGTTTGTTACTGGTTTGGCGTTTGTTTTCAGTTTTGTTAATATATCCATCTGAAGGGAAGCTGCTTGAAATTGCTTGTTCAATGCTTGTTTAGATTATGACTAACACTGTATGGATTCGCAAAGTGACAGGAAGAAAAGAAGCAGGGTTGCCCTCCAGCATGTGTGCACTACCTCATCCCTTGAGGTCTGGCTGAAATCAACAGAAATGTTTTCTCAGATGTCTCAAGGAGAGGGTATATTGCACCCCCAGGAGCGATCACCTCTCTCCCTGCTTCAGGTGCAGCGATGCCTCAGGGAGACACAGTATTTCTGGAGACACATGAAGTCTCTCGTGCTCTTCTGCCATCCGTTTGGACCATGATTTGTAGTTGTTTACTTCACTGGGGAGCTTGGTGGTAACCAGAACATGGCTTCACTTCTGGCATCTAAAGTTTGCTGCTAATGTGCTAGAGTGACATATATGTGAAACACAATCTTCCAAAGAGGCAGGAAAAGCAGCTTTGGATTTGTGCTGCCATTCAGCAAAACTTGGACAGACTGGAGAGTTGGGTGGGAAGAAACTTGATGAAATTCAACAAGGGTAATTGTGAAGTCTTGCATCTGGGAAAGAACAGCCCCATGCACCAGTATAGGCTGGGGACTGACCTGCTGGAGAGCAGTGTAGGAGAAAGGGACCTGGTGGTCCTGGTAGACAGGAGGATGACCATGAGCCAGCAATGTGCCCTTGTGGCCAAGAAGGCCAATGGCATCCTGGGGTGCATTAGAAAGGGTGTGGTTAGTAGGTCAAGGGAGGTTCTCCTCCCCCTCTATTCTGCCTTGGTGAGGCCGCATCTGGAATATTGTGTCCAGTTCTGGGCCCCTCAGTTCAGGAAGGACAGAGAACTACTTGAAAGAGTCCAGTGCAGAGCCACAAAGATGATTAAGTGAGTGGAACATCTCCCTTATGAGGAAAGGCTGAGGGAGCTGCGTCTCTTTAGTTTGGAGAAGAGGAGACTGAGGGGCGACCTCATCAGTGCTTATAAATATGTAAAGGACGAGCATCAGGAGGACGGAGCCAGACTCTCCTCAAAGATGTTCAAGGAGAGGACAAGAGGCAATGGGTGCAAGCTGCAGCATACAAGGTTCCATGTAAACATCAGAAAAACTTTTTCACTGTGAGAGTGACAGCACTGGAACAGGCTGCGCAGGGAGGTTTTGGACTCTCCTTCTCTGGAGACATTCAAAACCTGCCTGGACACATTCCTGTGTGACCTACTCTAAGTGATCCTGCTCTGGCAGGGGGGTTGGACTAGATGATCTTTTGAGGTCCCTTCCAACCCCTACCATTCTGCAATTCTTTGATTTTGTAAAAGACAGTGAGAATAGTCCTGCTTCTAAACAAAACTCTGGAGATGAGCACCAGTGGCAACAGCTTGGAGTAAAAAACACAAAGCCTCATTTTGCAGATATTTTAGACTAATACAATATTTAAGCAAAACCACATGCAGTGGAAATCAATAGGTATGTTTAAATGTGAGTCGTGTTTAGGGATCAACTTGGTGGATGCATCATAGCAGCTCATACATTTCTGATCCTGACTTTTTGAGGCCTTAGAATCCAAAATATGACTTAGCTCCCTGATTAAGATGCATTTCAACAAGGCTTTGCTTCTTAAACTGTGAGATTAGATCAAGCTTTGAAAATGCTCACAAGTTAGCTATCCAGGGCTGCCATCTCAGAACTACACTGGAAGACAGCCCAACATATATCCACACCTCTGAGAAGGACACATGGCTAGATCATTGGGGCCAGCCTACACACTGCATTTTGGAAGGAACAAGTAAGATAGCAGTAGGACATTAATTAGGTATAGCTTGTTCATTCAGCAGTTTTCAGAAGGCTAAGTAGCATAGCACTTACTTCAGTGAACATCTGCTACATGAATTAAATAGTTTTCCGGAGTTATCACGGAAATTGAAAGATGTGTTCTGTTTTCACTTGCTATATTTTACTTTTATTCCTACTTTAAGTGACATCAAAACTATACTCCACCAGAACAAAATTCTCTTTTTAAAATGCACAGCTACATCACACCTTCTGAATTCTTCATTGAAGTCAGTATTTTATTTAGTTACTAAACATCTACTTTTCTTTACATTTTGAATGAGATGTAGTCGAATCATCTCTCAGCTGTCCATCAGTATGTATTAAACTATGCATCACTGTTTTAGAATATTATCTTATATTGATGGTCTTCCTAATTTAATTACACAAAGTACTGGAACATATTTATCTCTGCCACAGGGAAACACTGACTTCGTTGTTACAAGAACTGAAATTGTAGAATGTGGATTTAAAGTACTTTTTTGTTCTAGTTCTTCAAGAAATGCTTTTCTTACTCTGTGTGGAAGAGATAAGGGCTTCACATTACACCATAACAGTTATAATAATATAATGTCCACACATTATGAAAGTAAATCATTAAGACCAAATATACAGGAAAACTGTAGCCATGGTATGGATCCTCAACCAAAAAAGGATACTCAAACAATTCTCAACCTCAAAAGATAAAAAAAAAAATTCTGTCCCTGAATCAGAGTCTATGTTCTAAAAAATAAATCACATATTACTCTAAGGGCTCCTTTTTAGATGTGAGGCTACCTGAATTCATCTCTTTGCAGATTCTGATAGTTCCTGCCAATTGGGGAGGATTTCCTGTTGTACCTTCTACGATATTAATGAAAACAATGGATTTGCTAGAGAGCAGTACCAAGAAGACAGCTCTTGTTAAATTTTTGTCACTAAAACCAGAACATTTTCACAGTAATTACCAGCCAGCATGGTCCAGTCAGACTTTCAAGATTATCAGAACTGACAAGCACTGAGTAAGTGTAGAAATTCCATATAATTCAGCAATAAAGTGATGCTCTGATGATTCAGGACTTTAATCTACATATTCAACAATTTCAGTCCTGGAATAATATTGTTATTAAGTAGCATGGCAAGAGAGGTGTTGGAGAAAAACCCCTTAAAAGCAAAATAATTAAAGATTAGTTAAAGCTGAAAAGCATGGTATTTAGTTGTATGTTGCCACAGATACTCCCCTGAATTTCAACTGGGGAAATGAATAAGTATCCGATGAATTTTAGCACCTCATAGTGTTTGTGTTTGCCTCTTGAACATGTTTATTTTTTGCTAGTCCTGAATCTACAGAATTAACTAAAAACTGAAAAACTTGAGTGTCACATTGATAACATGCTTGCAATTCTGAAGTATTTCTAGTCTGTTCATTTACTAACCTCATATGCAAAGATATCAAGATTAATTGGTTACAAGTCTTCTGTTATCTTTTTCTAAAATTAAGGAAAACATTTTGGTTGCAATGACAGCTTTCCAAGCTCCGGAGAGAGACAGAGGATGTTATGGCCCAGTGTAGAAAAAGGAAGAAGTCACTCCTTTGATTCTATTCATAATGTTGTTTTTTCTTTTTGTTTTACTTCCTAACTAGTAGTGTTTTTGTTTTACTTCCTAACTTGCATGCAAAATATTTTTCATTAAAGCATCAATTTATCATCTGTTATTTTAAACACTGCAAAGTGCACTTACTTTTCAGAACACTCTAATACCACTGAGTCAGTGAGATACAGAGCAATGTTTATCATATGTCAGTAATTTTCAAACTAAATCATCACAGCAATACTTTTAAGACATAGAAAGTGTTACTTGTTTATGAGCAGGGGATTGCTGGTTTGTTTGTTTCTCATGTGTTAGGCCTTTTCTCTCTGTTGTGTTCGAATGGGATTGCTTTAGGTGGCCGAGTTTGGTAATTCACCTAGAATTCACTTCACCATTTCTTAGCAAGAACAGAACCCCACTTACTGTCCTGCAGTTTTGTTGACTCTACAATGCTGGCAGGAGTAAAATTTAATAATCTAAGAAGATTAATTTATCACGGGGAGTGAGTATTCTATGTATTAATAGATCTAAACAATCTATCTTAAAAAAATCAACTATTTATGGTAGATGCTGTTTACTCAATTTTGACAATAAAAGCAGTCAGTTTCAGATGCCTTGATGGTCAACCATAATATTAGCAAACTGTGCAAAAGCAGCTCAGAATTTTCAAAAGAAAGGTCTAAATTCTCCGGACTTAAACATATAATTGAACAAGTTTTAAATATTGTTTCCTAAATATTATAGATATTAGAATTAAAATTAATTTAAAATATTTTTATAAGTGCAGAGAAGTAAATCAATGCATGGGCTTGATTTTAAGGTTTCCATAACTGGATCTAGATTTCAAGAGAGTACCATAGAAGGCACTTTAGGATCCTTCCTTTTCTCTTACACATCCATGTTTTCTATGTATATTGGAGCACTTCTCCTTAGAAACTTAGAATGACTTTTTTTTGTAGTTAGTGATCACAAGGCTAACAAGTATCTAGGTACGTTTTTCTTTTTCACTGGAAAATGCTTTTATTCTCTTGTCTTCTTAAAATGCCAAATGAGCAAGCCATTTCTTTTATTAATATGGTTTTCAGTTTAGCAACAGAAGTATAATTTGTTGAAATGCCTCTGTCAGTGGAATGCAGTATGTTTCCTTTATTCTTCAGAGAGAGGACACTCATAAACTCATTCAATTGTTTATCTGTAAACACCACTGGGGCCCTGTTTTTGCTTTACATTCATGAGGAACTCCTGCTTTTCTCAGATGAAGAGTTAGACACTTTAAATTACCTTTTCACTTACTGTAAATTACACTATGCATATGTAGCTTGTCTGTCTGAAAATCATTGTGCTTCTTGACTACCAGAAAGGGTCTGTTGTGTATTGAAAACAGAAGAATGAAGAATAACTGAAGGAACTTGAGCTATCTAGTGCATTACTCATATCCTCCTCTTTCACAATGTAACATAAACAGAGGCTAATGCATAAGCTGAAGTTGACTTTGTTTGGTTTATTTTCTTTCCATATGCTTCTAATTTCCTTATTCCACCAGTCACTCCTACATCCTTCATCAGTTCTGTAGTTAGTCAGTCAGACTGTATGTAAACTGAGTCCTGAGATCTACATACTCAACCTGGGAAGGTAATTATGAAAATTGCCCATGCAAATTTGGTAAAGGCACACAGAAATTATCAGTTAGAGGCCTATCTAGTAGTTTTCTTGCATATTTACCTGAATTGCATTCATAATTGCAGTAATTATGTGAGCAGTCATGGATGCACTTTTGCACACACAACTACATTTTAATTTTTTTTCCTGAAATGAGAAAAACCATTGCTTTGCTGTGAGCAGTGAGAGGATAAAGTGAATTTCTGTAGTCTCAAAATTCGGGATTGCTAATAGAGGATGACCCTATCCTAGAGGAAGAAGAGCTGTGGTGACACAATGTGAAGTTACACACTTATTGAATGTTATGCTGGCATGAAGAGCTCACTTGAAGGCAGCCTGTGGCATGTGAACAAAACAAAACAAAACACAACACAACACAAAACTGTGGATAGGTCTTTCTGCTATTTCAGATATTAATCTGTCATTTCATTTTAAGATTATGTGAATTCTAATCTTTCTCATGATTTAAGTATTCTCTTCTGTAGCATTTGAGTACTTGTCAAGGTAGCTACCAGGTGTACCTTCTGCCAGTGTTAAAGCTTGACACATAGATCCTATACTGGCTTTGGATGCATTTTATTCAGTTACAATAGTTGGGGTTTGACACATTAATACATTGAAAATTGGAACTGAGGCCTCTGTCTGTCAACAGAGCTGATGTGTGAGCAGCAGAAGAGTTTGGGCATTTCAGAACAAGCTTGGTGTGCTCACAGCAACCTGAGACCTAGGAAACATAAACAGTTGTGGTTTGTACTGTATTAGTATTATTACTTAAGATCACACTCAGGTCCAGTTAACAGTAGGTTGTAGTCCAAAACAGAAGTTTGTAATGGATTAATATGACAAGACCCTCATCCAAAAAAGAAAAGGAAGAGAAAACCTTGTAGAAAAATTTACATTTTCTTTAAAATGATGCAGTTACTCCTCCAGACTACACTGTTTCAACACTTGGATGTATTTTTGAGGCTCTGCTGAGAAAACATGAGAGACATTTCTCTGAAAGGTCTTATCTCCGTAGAACATCACTCCAAATACACAGTGGCTATGGTCTTCTCTAATTTGAAAAAATGTCCCTAAACCCAAAGTTTGTGGTGTCTCATCAACCTGTGTGACCTGTGTGATTCTTCTCTTTCTTCTCCATGAACACATCATTTCCACAGCTTGGAAGTTCTATTATTTCAGGTTTATTTTTTTAATGTCCTGAACTAATGTCCTGTAAATGTCTTCATTCATCTTTTTATTACCTTGGTAATAAAATTGGTTCCTCCCTAAATTTCACTTAAAACTTTTCTGCATTGTAGTGGATTCCATGCAAAATAGTTGAAATAATACCTTGAGTTTTGCTACTGTGTTTGTCAGGAGTATTATATCACAACATATTCTTACCACAGACTCCAATATGCTTCCTTGGCTTGCAGGAATAGAGGGAAATCACTGTATAAATGGTCACTAAAAAATCACTTTCCCAGCTCTTGGTTGCTACCTGGCAATGTTAAAAGAACAGATTTTCTGAGCTAATGCAAAGTTGCTGCTTTATTCTAAAGACGAATGGGATAGTAAGAGGTTCCAGGATATAAAATAACAGACTGAGTTTAAAAAAAAATCATAAGTTGTGGTTGCCTAAAGTGCATATCTTCTCAAGATTTTATGGCTTTCACTTTTTTCTCTTATATTTTTCTGGTAAGTTGATCAGGCTTTATTAAGGAAAGTGTCCAGCTTTTAGGAATACAAAACCAGGAAAACAGATAGTCTTAAATGAAAAAAAAGGTTCCCAAGAAGATCTTCTGTCACGTGCTAATATAATGGACGCTAAGCAAAATAGATTTACTAATTTTAATCTTTTGAGACTGCTCAACATCAGTTCATCTTTCACATAGTTGCAAATAAAATAATTGAGATTTTTTTTTTCAGAATTATAATATTGGACTTGGCAAGCTGCAGATGGATAATTACACTGGAGATGTTAAATAGGTTTTAGAGACAAAATTGTAAATAATACAATACAGAAAGAATGATGGACTTATTAGCATATCATTAAATCACTTTTTTCCCTGAGAGCCAAGCATATTTTTCATAACTTATAAAAAGTGTCTTGCCTAGCAGTAACACATGTGGTTAACATTGACAAAATCCACAATATTTGATTATGACATTAGGTTTATATTGCAGGGAAAAATATTACAATATACTTAGAACTATCAGTAAGTTTATCACTTGATAACAAGATCAAATGTATGAAAAACAATCTATTTTGAGTTAAAGATTTTGCAGACCTTTTATTTCAACTTCCATCAGTGCTGTCACTCACAGTGAGAATTACAGGGCTGCGACATAGCAACAGGAAGATTTGGTAAAAGATCCTTTCACTAGTGTAATTTAAACTGTCTAACTCATTATTATTAGTCTAAATTATGGATTTTGTTATGGTATTTTACTTAATAAAAAGTAGAATCATGTGGGATATGGGGGTTTTTTTCAAGGCTATTAGTATCAGCCAGGAAAATTATTATCTTCTTTGTCAAGGAAAATTAACTTACTCCAGAAATTCACAAATGCACACTCAAAACCTAGATAACTTTATTTTTCAGCAAATATACATCATTGGCAATCAGTGGATCATGTGCTGTCATAACTCTATGCAGTTTAGTTCTGGGGTGGCAGGGAGTTACATGAAGGTTTGTTTGGTTTAATAGGACTGTTGTGTATGGGAATGCAAGAGCTAGCACAGCACCACTC
>NW_009952893.1:675149-686199 GCF_000747805.2 Chaetura pelagica | reverse complement strand
TGAGATGTCTGGCAGAATGGTTTGCTTAAACAAGGGTGATATTTATCCAACAGGCTTCAGGACTCTGAGCCAGCTGAGTTTCCCTAATCCCACCATTTCTTAACTCACTCATGTTCAGATTTTTCTTATGATTAATTCTGTAGGAGAGCTTATTGTCCCACAAAATAATTTCAAGGATATTCCACATCACAGTGCCCGAGAGGAAGAATATAGAAAATTGCAGACTTGGTCTGCCTGGTTTCAAAGATTCAACTTTTTTTCTCACTGGAATGGAAAAGAAGGTCCATTAAATGTTTGTGGGGAATAGCAGGAAATCTCATAAACCTAATGATGAGGGTAATGAGATGGTTAGAGCATGTAGCAGACTCAGGTTTTAGTTCATTCTCTGCCTTCTGGGTGCCAGAGATTTTCATTTGAGATCCTTCTGCACTTTATATCTGTCCAGTGCCTAAACAGGTGGACAACACTGGAAGGACAGCCTCTCCCCCCTTGCAAAAGTCTTCTTCAGTATAGAAGCTTACTTAGAGTAAATCTTATTGGCAATATTTTAAAAATCTCTTGTTCCAGCTGATGTGCTGCAGAGTCTGGCTTTCTGAGGGGACTGGCATTTCTTTGTACTGAGATAAGATGCAGTTCAGATCCTACAGAGCTTTTCTATGGAGTTAGAAGACATGAGACACTCCAGGATTGCACCCGCTTTTCAGGTGTCACAGCAGGTTTAATGTTATTTCCTAACCAGAAGACATTTTCTGTCTCTTCTCACAGGGACATCCTCTGAGCTTAGGCAGGCCTCCTGTCACTGGACCTGATGAACATGACTTTTCAGATAAGATAGTAAACTCAGGCAGAGCCATCTTTGGGATAGCCAAATGTAACACTTACTAAGATAAAGAGGAACTCTAGAAGACACAGAAGGACACAAGTTAGCCAGATGTGCATTTCAGATGAGTCTTACTTAATATAGAATATTTATTATAATGATTGATTTTTGTGCAAACTTGCCAACTGGAAAGAACTGACTATTCACTGGTTTTGAACTTCAGAAGGTGTACAGGGTGAGAAAGGCAGAGCCTATTTCACTATTAAACTCCAGAATTTGTAACTGTGCATGGAAGTAATGCAGCAATTACAAATCTAAGGATGAGGTCTTTCAAGAGGAAATCAGAACTGAAGAAGAGCATGAACTAGCATGATATACAGTATGAAGTAATCAAGCATCATCTGTGGTTACATCTCTTATATTTTTCTGTTTCACCTTTCAGTATTTTTCCCTGTTGCATTTATCATTAATGAGTGCAGGTCTGGTAGCTTCTGCTTGGGCAGCCACCTCTTACTGAAACTAAGCTCATTAAAACAGTATAAGAGCCTGATGGGACTAGAATTCAAAGGGCTACCTGGTCATTCATGGTCTCAACATCCCCACAGAAGACTTTCACACCTATCAAGTTAGTAAATGACTGCATCTGTGTTGCCCTAAGCACACAAACATTGGCATACATACCCAAATCATTCATATGGAGTCAGTGTTAACATAATAAACTCCTTAGTCAAGTCACATGTTATTCTTTACTAAGTGTAAACATCCTTAAATATGTTTATTTAACCAGCCCCATCTAATTCTATTATTTACAATTTATTCAAAATCAAACACTTTCTAAATGCTATGTAATCTGCACTTTCTTTTGAAACATGTAATGTGATGAATATTAATATCTAATTGGAAATTTATTCATTTAAATGCCAGACCCCCTAATCCTTTAAATATTAACACCATATATATATATATATATATATTTAAATATATATGGCAAAATTCAGTGGCAGCTGCACTGACATCACTGAGTGACACACAGCTATGCCCTAACTACTTCCCTGGCCTTACACTGTGCTTGGCACTCTCTGCTCTTATGTGGTTAAATTCTCTCTTGGCAAATCTGTTAGAAACTTTACAGATCATCTAATGGAGGGTAACACTGTTTCAAGAAAGCCTCTCCAGACCGTTTTATTAAAATAAATACATCTAATACAGCTTCCTTTACTTTGTGGTAGGGAGAGATGGATGACGTGGTCAGGGTACATTTATTACAGCAGACATAGCGAACAACATGTGACAAATAATAGTCACATTGCCCAACTCACAGCAGGAAGATAGTTTGATACTGTTGTGGTGAACATCATAGAAAAGAAGAGAACAAAATAGAACAGAATAGCATAGAATGGAATAGAATAGAGCAAAAGCCAGAGAAGGTTACAGCAATCTCACCCTGGCTACTGTGTTGTTGTTGGTCAGTCACAGGAGCAAAGCACTGCAAAGATGAGCGTAGCTGCCTGCATCCCCCTTCCCCTCCTGCCCTACAGCAAGCATAGCTTCACACTGTTCACAGGATTTCCAAGCATCTAGTTTGTTTTCCTGGACTTAATAATTTCATGTCCCTTGGATGCCTCTATTTTTGTTATCTGACAGACAGTACTGTATCTCTCAAACATCTTACTGACTTCATTTCTTTTCATGTAAGGCTATTGATTTGGTTGTGTTTGAGTAAACCTGTGAAGATACTGCTGACTCAGGAGTTCCAGCTGCACTGACATCACACAGTGACACACAGCTATGCCCTAACTACTTCCCTGGCCTTACACTGTGCTTGGCACTCTCTGCTCTTATGTGGTTAAATTCTCTCTTGGCAAATCTGTTAGAAACTTTACAGATCATCTAATGGAGGGTAACACTGTTTCAAGAAAGCCTCTCCAGACCGTTTTATTAAAATAAATACATCTAATACAGCTTCCTTTACTTTGTGGTAGGGAGAGATGGATGACGTGGTCAGGGTACATTTATTACAGCAGACATAGCGAACAACATGTGACAAATAATAGTCACATTGCCCAACTCACAGCAGGAAGATAGTTTGATACTGTTGTGGTGAACATCATAGAAAAGAAGAGAACAAAATAGAACAGAATAGCATAGAATGGAATAGAATAGAGCAAAAGCCAGAGAAGGTTACAGCAATCTCACCCTGGCTACTGTGTTGTTGTTGGTCAGTCACAGGAGCAAAGCACTGCAAAGATGAGCGTAGCTGCCTGCATCCCCCTTCCCCTCCTGCCCTACAGCAAGCATAGCTTCACACTGTTCACAGGATTTCCAAGCATCTAGTTTGTTTTCCTGGACTTAATAATTTCATGTCCCTTGGATGCCTCTATTTTTGTTATCTGACAGACAGTACTGTATCTCTCAAACATCTTACTGACTTCATTTCTTTTCATGTAAGGCTATTGATTTGGTTGTGTTTGAGTAAACCTGTGAAGATACTGCTGACTCAGGAGTTCTTTAGCATGACTAAAATAAATGGGAAATGCCTTATTGTTTTCCTTATGTAAATAACTGGAGAAATACAAACTGATTCTGTTGTTATTTGCAAAAAAGCAGTGAAGGGATACTGTTGTTTACAGAAGATATATGCTGGAGTATTTGTCTTGTACCTCCTAGATTCCATTTGTCTGTTCTCAACCTACACCTGCAGTTAAGCATTAGATACTTGAAAAGAAGAGAAAAAGATAACAGAAATTATTCACCATTAATTCTTTAAAATGAGTCACTATTAAAAGCTTAATTGTTTGCTGAGAGGGTCCAAATTAGTGGACTTTGCAAGATTAAACAAAATTGGAGATATTTGTCCAAATTAAAATGAAAACATCCATCCCGAATATAGCAAATGAACATATATGCTCCTGTAATAATAATTTTATTATCTTCAGTTTCCAGGCCAGACTTTTAATTATGACCCTTTATATCAGTGAAAACCATGTATTCAGGATTAAAAACCTATTTCTTTAACTAGTCGAGTTAAAGACTGTGGTTTGATATATTCTATGCTACAACTTTTATGAAAACCAGAGAACACTTCTAATAACACTTTTCTAATTTCATGGTTCAGTGCACAGTCAGTAAAGATTTAAATAATTCAGAAAGAAAGCCTATTCTGTTTCTTTATTAGAAGTTTGAGTCAGGCAAATTCTTTGACATTTAATAGGTTTTTAACCCTTTTAATAACTTTTTATAATGAAATTTATTGGAAGTTGTTTTAAATAAAGGGTTATTATATTAGAGTGAATAGCAGTCGGTAGTTTTTTATGATTAGTTTTGAGACTTTGGCCCTGTGTGACTGAAAGGATATTAAAACATAAACTAGAAAAGAATGTTAATAATCACCAAATTAACTGTGTACCTAGAAATATAGAAACTGTATATTACTGCATTCTTGTCATTATGTGATTGTGCTATAAAATTTTGCAGTCAAATTTTGAGTATATAATTGTTTTAAAGGAGCTTAAGATCACTTACAGAACCACTACTACATAAAACAACTTGAAGTGGTTTCATTTTTAACAGAATGATTTGAAAAGATTAGAGTAGTAAATTTAATAGGTTGGGTTTTTTTTTTTATTTTGGGTTTCTTTTTACATGTGAGGTTTCTGCTGTTTAATTTTAGGACTTTTTTTCCTAATCAGCAGAAATTTTGAATTATCCTTTCATATTATCCTGAAAATTGCAGTGGGCATAGTATATAAAATTCACTTGTATACAACACTTAAATATTCCCTAAATACCCACTGACTTTAAAGATTAGTCTTTCATTATGCAGTTAGCTGATACAGAAGAGAATCATAAAAGTGAGATGATGAAAACACACACCCCTTTCTCTGTTAGGTGGTGCTTTGAGTTATTCCTTTTAATGTGTTTTGAGTGATTCTATGTGGTCTTTTAATAGTAAACTTAGCTCTCATAACAGGTCTTTAGCAGTCATTCTCTTATATATGTACTAAAGGAAGACTTGTTTTCAGATATTATTTCTACTTTAAGTTAAAGGAGACAAGGATCTGATAGTACCTGAGTTTTGATGTTTGATCTGCCTTTGTTGATGACAGGACATACATGCCAGTTATGAGTTGTGTCCACCCTAATCAATAAATCCTAACTTCGACCTTCTAAATATTTGGATCATTTTTTTGTTGTTGTTTTTCTCTAGTGTACAAATACAGATGATCAAGTTATCTCAGATTTTAAGTTACCTTACTGAATAGCATCACCATGATGGGAAACACGACATTGAACCACATGGTTTGCTTTTGATTCAGTTGCTGATTATCTAGGATCCTTATCACCAACATGCATTGTATAACAAAGTTCTGCTGCTTGATTATCATTGTGAACTGAGTGAAAAGTGTCTAAAACGGACATTTCTGTGTGTTTAGACACTCTTTTAAACTTAAACTTAGCTCTGATTGCATGATGAGTATGACTTGCATTTTGTCTTATTTAAGAAAACTATGAAATTTTTTGTGTTTGCAGTTGTTTTGATCGTAAGTAGTGGGTATGGTCTCCAAAACACAACACCTTCTCTGTGTGCCAGCTCTTTCAAACCTGCCTGGCAGCTTAATGTTGTCTTTTCTTCTCTTTTAATACCTTTACTTAGAGAGACAAGTGATTATGTAGGAATCAACATATTGCTTTTTTATGTAGCATTTCTGTGTCATTGGACAACATATTCCAAATGTGCTTTGACTTATGGTAGAAGACAACTCAAACACCTAAAATAAAACCAGTAAAGTTTCTAAGTAAATCTCATGGGATTTCAGCAAGTTGGCACAACTGGGACTAGTACTGCATTTTAAAATAGGGTTATATGGGAACAAAATAACATTCACGTTTAATGTGGCACAGATTGGCCAAGGGATATCAATGAGAATATGACTAATATACAAAATGCCTTCTGCCTGCCAAAGAATGTCTGTTATGTCAACATGGTGAATCAGATAAGTGTTGCCAGTGAAGAAGGAAGCACACTGGAGGCATCTTTATAGGTAACACCTAAGGTCCCCAGGGTTTCTCTCCTTTTTTTTTTTTTTTTTTTTTTTTTTTAAAGTGAATTGATCAAAGCATAGATTCCTATTTATAATATGAAAAAATGTTGTTCTGACTTACCTTGACAAGAATAACTGCCAACCACTTCCAGTGTCCATCAGAAAAATTCATAAAAACTCTCAGCCAGTAGAAAGCTAAACAAAAATCATTGTAAGACCTGAAGATGGTAATAGAAATAATGGTTGCTGCTCCTTTATCTGAATTTGCTTGGGACAGTGAGATATATGATCTCCACTTGCTTCAGTGAGTAAGCCCTGTGTAAATCTTCTTATGTTTTAATGTTTTAATCTCCAATGTATAATCCCTAGCATTTCTTGCATGTACTTAGACCTGTTATGTTTACTTCAATCTGTTAAGGCAACCTTTTTTCTTTCAGTGAATGATTATATTTATTATTAATGAATTTAAATACAGAGGGACAGTTTGGACTTTTACAGCTTTTTTGAGAGATGTTGCATCACAGTACATAATTGTAACAAGAAAAATAATGTGGGAACTATTTTGCTAATAGTACATTTCTTTTGAAACTGCCTGCCTAATGCTTCTCAGAAAAAAAAAATTAAAATATTTGCTCCCTAAAGCCATCTTCTGGGCCATTAGTTAAGAGCCCTGCAATTTGACTCCTTCTTCATCTTGCATGGATTAACCAGCTTGAATCAAAAAGAGAGTTAATTAGGGATTTTTTAATCACATATATCACAGGATGTGCTATATCCTGTGAGAGATGAAGGATTCTGTCTGAATGCTGTGTCAGATAAGAATGTCTGTATTTTGTGGACTCAGACACAGTATTTCAAGAAGGATGAAGGTTATTGGACACAGTCCAGAGGACAGCAGGAAGAATGATCAGAGGTGTAGAGAGCACAGCATATGAAAAAAGTCTTTCAATCTTCAGGTTTAGTTGTTTAGTCTAAAGAATAAAAAACTGAAAAGAAATTCATAATAGCCTTCTAGTGTGTACAGCTTTCCTGTAAAGGAGAAAAACATTCCTCATGTCCACTGGGAGCAAAGCAAAAAGTAGTAGGTTTAAATTACAACAAAGGCGATTTAGGTGAGACATTACGGAAAAAAGCTCTTTCCACTGTAAGGATAGTTAAGCACAAGAATTGCCTTGGGAGGTTATGAAGAGGTTAGACAAACATCTGTCAGAAATGATTTAGGTATAGCTAATCCTGCTGTGAGATAAAGTGTTGGACTAAATAACCTTTTGAGGTCCCTTCTAGCACTATTTTCTGTGATTCTGTGATTAGGATACTGTACTCACATTGTCCAGCAGTCAGACGTTTCTGTGCAGGGATGGTATCACTGTATTCTGCTTTGTATGCTTTGCTTTGTTTTTGCTTTAAACTGATGGGAAGAATGGGGGTTTGATGTTTAAAGCACTTTATCTTTATTTGTGGTACCTTAGAAGCTTTGAGCAGGACATTAGGAGCTTATTTTCATCCAGGAATCCCTCTTCTGGTTTTGCACTAAACGTGTGCCAATAAGGATTATCAGTACACCCCTCCACATTAACAACTTTTACTGTGTCTTCTACCTTCCAGTCAAACACTTATAAGGGTGGATGCTCAGTTCCTGTCTGTAAGCAAAATGCAAACAGGAGGGGAAAAAAAAAAAAAAAAAAAAAAAAGCCATGAGAAGAAATTTTTCATAGTTTCCCCATTCATAGAAACAAAATAAAACTGAGCATGGAGTACTGTGTCCAGTTCTGGAGCCCCCAACATAAGAAGAACATAAAGCTCATGGAGAAACTCCAGAGAAGGGCCATGAAGATGATCCAAGGGCTGGAGGACCTCTCCTACAAGGACAGGCTGAAAGAGTTGGGGCTCCAGGAGCAACTGGAGGCCATTGTGCAGCAGGAGAACTATGACATAGTTGCCATCACGGAAACCTGGTGGGATGGCTCATACAACTGGAGCGCTGCAATCAATGGCTACCAACTCTTCAGAAAGGTTAGGTGAGGAAAAAGAGGTGGCGGGGTGGCCCTCTATATCAGGGAGACATATGACTGGCTAAAAATTAATGAAAGTGATGGTATGTTGAGTCCCTATGGATAAGAATCAAGGGGAAAGCCAACAAGGGTGATATAGAGATTGGAGTCTGTTATAGACCACCCAACCAGGATGAGGAGGTGAATTAATTATTCTGTAAGCAGTTGGGAGGGTTTTCACAGTTGCTACCCCACTACAGCAGAGAGAGAACAGTCCACGATATTCCTGGAGTGCATGGAAGATAACTTCCTAACACAGCTGGTGAGGGAACCAGGGAAGGTGCCCTTCTGGACTTGCTGCTTGTGAAAAGAGAAGGATTTGTGGGGGAAGTAACAGTTGGAGGAAGCCTATAGGGCATAGTGACCATGAACTTCTAGATTTTTCAATTCTTGGAGAAGTAAGGAGGGGGGTCAGTAAAACTGCCACCTTGGACTTCCAGAGGGCAGACTTTGATCTGTTCAGGAGACTGATTGACAAAGACCCTTGGGAGACTGTCATGAAGGGTAAAAGAATCCAGGAAGGCTGGACATGCTTCAAGAAGGAAGTCTTAAAGGCCCAGGAGCAGGCTGTCCCCATGTACTGAATGACGAGCCATCATGGAAAAAGACTGGCCTGGCTGAATAGAAAGATTTGGCAGGAGCTCAGGAAGAAAAGGAGAGTTTATGGCCTCTGGAAGAGAGGACAGTCCTCTCATGAGGAATACAGAGATGTAGTAAGGCAATGCAGGGCGAAAATTAGGAGGGCCAAAGTGCAACTTGAACTCAACTTGGCTACTGCTGTCAAAGACAATAAAAATCTTTGTATAAATACATTAAAAATAAAAGGAGGACTGAGGAGAATCTCCATCCTTTATTGGATGCAGGGGGAAACAGTGACAAAGGATGAGGAAAAGGCTGAGGTGCTAAATGCCTTCTTTGCCTTCTTTACTGAGGGAAACAGGTTGTTTCCTAGACACCCAGTCCCCTGAGCTGGAAAACAGGAAGGTGAGGCAGAATGAGGCCTTCGTAATCCAAGAGGAAATGGTCAGTGACCTGCTACACCACTTAAATATCCATAAGTCTATGGGGCCAGATGGGTTGCACCCAAGAGTACTGAAGGAGTTGGCGGATTCCCTCACCAAGCCTCTTTCCATCATTTACCAACAGCCCGGGCTAACTGGGGAGGTCCCAGTGGACTGGAGGGTAGCAAATGTGGTACCCATCCACAAGGCAGACCGAAAGGAGGGTCCAGGGAACTACAGACCTGTCAGTCTGACCTTGGTGCCAGGGAAGGTCATGGAACAGAGTATCTTGTGTGCCATCACGCATCATAGACAGAATAACCAGGTGATCAGGTCCAGTCAGAATGGGTTTATGAAAGGAAGGTTCTGCTTGATGAACCTGATCTCTTTCTGTGACAAGATGACCCTCCTGGTGGATGAGGGAAAGGGTGTGGATGTTGTCTGCCTGGACTTCTCTAAGGCCTTTACACTGTCTCCCACAGCATTCTGATGAAAAAACTGGCTGCTCATGGCTTGGATGGGCACATGCTCTGCTGGGCGAAACACGGGCTGGATGGCTGGGTCCAGAGCGGTGGTGAATGGAGCTAAATCCAGCTGGTGGCCAGTCACAAGTGGGGTTCCTCAGGGCTTGGAATTGGGACCACTTCTTTTTCACATCTTTATCAACAATCTTGATGAGGAGATAGAATGCACCCTCAGTAAGTTTGCAGACAACACACCAAGTTGGGAGTGACTGTTGATCTGCCTGAGGGTCAGGAGGCTTGACAGAGAGCCTTGGACAAACTAGATCGATGTGGTGAGGTCAATTGTATGAAGTTGAACAAGGCCAAGTGCCAGGACCTGCACTTGGGCCACAACAACCCCATACAACACTACAGGCTTGGGGAAGAGTGGCTGGAAGCCGAAAGGAACCTGGGGGTTCTGATTGATAGGCAACTGAACATGAGCCAGCAGTGTGCCCAGATGGCCAAGGAGGCCAATGGCATCCTAGCCTGTATTAGGAATAGTGTGGCCAGCAAGACCAGGGAATTGATTGTCCCTCTGTACTCGGCAGTGGTGGGGGCACACCTTGAATACTGTGACCAGTTTTGGGCACCTCAATACAAGAAGGACATTGATGTGCTGGAGCGTGTCCAAAGAAGGGTAATGAAGCTGGTGAAGGGCCTTGAGAACAAGTCTTATGGAGAACTCATTGTCCTCTACAACTACCTGAAAGGACATTGTAAAGAGGTAGGTGCTGGTCTCTTCTCACGAGTAACTGGTGATAGAACAAGAGGAAATAGTCTCAAGCTACATCAGTGGAGGTTTAGACTACACATTAGGAAGAACTTTTTCACTGAAAGGGTTGTCAGACATTGGAACATGCTGCCCAGGGAGGTGGTTGAGTCACCATCCCTGAATGTGTTTAAAAGTTATCTAGGTGTGGCTCTTGGGGATATGGCTTACTGCTAGACTTGGTAGAATAGGGTTAATGGTTGGACTCAATGATTAAAGGTCTTTTCTAACTTCAGTGATTCTGTGATTTTGTTCAGCCTAGAGAAGAGAAGCCTCTGGAGGGACCTTATAGTGGCCTTCCAGTGTCTGAAGGAGCCTACAGGAAAGCTGGGGAAGGATTTTTTACAAGAGCTTGCAGTGAGAGGACAAGAGGTAATGGAAGAAAACTGGAAGAGGGGGACATTTAAGTTAGACATTAGAAAGAAACTCTTTACTGTGAGGGTAGTGAGAAACTGGAACATGTTGCCCACTTGTGTTCAAGTATCACAAGTATTCAAGACCACGTTGGATGGGACCCTGAGAAATCTTATCTAGTGTCTCTGCCTATGCAGGGGGGTTAGAATTAGATGATTTCTAAGGTCCCTTCCAACTCAAACCATTCTATGATTCTGTGATCCTGTAATTCTATGATTCTATTTTCTAAAGCTGAATATAATACAAGTTGTGAAATATCCTGGAACTGACAGATGCAGAATGATATTAAAGTGCCAGATATTATCATTATTACCTTATCAGAGAGACCATCGAAGGCATCAGTTTCAGACTGTTCTTATCCTCTGTAACACTCAGATTCTTTAACTTTGTTCTTCCATTTGGCATTCTGCCACCTGTCAGGATTTGTAGTCAGCTTTGCATTCAGCA
>NW_009952893.1:658019-674938 GCF_000747805.2 Chaetura pelagica | reverse complement strand
AATGCATTCACAGTGTTACTTCTGCATACTGTATATGACTCCAGCACAGCTACACATTGGTCGATTTTGTAAAACTCCATCTGGAAAAACGAGGAATAGGAAGCGTCTTATTTTGAAGTAGTTTAAAAGAAATTGATCATACTCTGCATGTTATGTTGACAGAGAGTGTACGTGATTGTTGCTACTGTTCTGGCAGAGACAAGGCATTTGAATCATGGGTGGGATTATTCTTGAACCCAACAGGGAAGATGGGACAATTCTTGGTTTCTTGATCCTTTAGGAACCTGAAGGTTCTTCGTCATGTTTTCTGTGATGTGATCTCATATCTTGTCACAGTTACGTGGTGAGCTGCCCACTCTTGTTCTAGGAATGCGCTGCTTCCATTTTCTTAGGCAATCCCATTTTTTTTCATTAGAAAGGGACAAGATAGGGAAAGGCAGGTTCTTCACTGAGGTACCGAGAGTAAGCTAGAAACCTCATCTGTGAACATGGATCCTCATTGCTGAGGGCAACTGCACCACTTCACTTGCAGTCCTTAGAGTTTCGCTAGTGAAGGATTGTCTTCCAAATACATATATATACTAACAAGTGATAGGATGAGTGGACATAGCCTCAAATTGTGCCAGGGGAGGTTTCTTTTGGATATTAGAAAAACGTCTCCACTGAAAGGGTTATCAAACTCTGGAACAGGTTTCCCAGGGTGTTGGTTGAATCACCATAGATGGAGGTATTTAAAAGACCTGTAGATGTGATGTCTAGGGATATGCTTTAGTGGTGGTCTTGGCAGTGCTAGGTTAATGGTTGGACTTGATATTCTTGAAGGTCTTTTCCAACCTAAACCATTCTATGATTATATATATGCACTTGCTTTGTATGAGGGTACATCCAGTACTGTCCAATTGGTGTAATGTTATTTGAAAATACAGTGTATATTCAGCATTGGAGCTGAAAGTGAATCATGGACTGTTTAAAATTAGATGTTGTTTAAAGATGATAAACACAGAATGTTCTGCAGGATCTATCTGATAACATTTGAAATTCATATTAATTTTTTTTTTTTTAATAAAGGATAGATCATTTGAATAATAGCAATTGTATTAGATTTTACTTCAGGAAAAGTAATTAAAATTATAACCTTTACCCTGCTTTCAGAGATAGACACTTCTCAAGCTCATTCAAAGTCAAAGTTGTTAGGAGTTTCAAATAGTGCTTGTTACTTTTCCAGAGTTCATAAAATCATTAGGATGCATATTCTTATTAAAAAGTGGTCTTGCTTTTCCAGCCTTCTGTGAGGTTGGTGTATTCCCAGCCCCAGTCTGGCACCAAGAGGTGCTGCCCCATGAAAACCCACGGTGTTTGCAAGCAGGGCAGGGTGGGCTTGGCCCCCACAGGGTGGTGGGCACCCCAGGGAGGGCACATGCCCACATGGAGGTTTCAGGGTTTTGGGAGGGATTTGACCCTCTCTCCCCAACACATGAAGGACCAAGGCAGTTTCCATCCTCTGTCCTCTTTTCCCACTCTGGTCAAGAGGGCCAGGGCAGCCCACCCTCCCACTCCCCATTCTTCAAGTGGTGCCCAGCCCAACTAGTGGATACAGAGCAAAATAGCTGAGCAGGAGTTAGAACTTCACAGGCACAACTGTTTTGGTATGGGTTGCCTGCTAGAGACAGAGGTAATTATAGCTTTCAAGGCTAATGTGTTTGGCAAGGTGGGGAGCTGGTACAGGAGGGAAGGGAACAAGTAGCAATCTTTAAAAATATAAATATCTGCCAGGATTCAAATTTCTGCCTTGAATTGATTCCATACACTGTGTTGGCTCTGCTCCTCACCCCTGGTACTTTAGTAGTTGTTAAATGAACTTGAACATGTTTGTATCAATAACCCTTTTTTACCAAAAGCTATGCGTTTCTAAAGCAATATGGATGCAGATATAATTGTGGTGGCATGTTGTCAGAAGCTATTTCAAATAGTTTTCAGAGACAAATGTAAAGTGGTAAGTATGCCATAACTAATGGTAGTATTAGTTTGATTTACTGTCAACCAGTCAGCTTTACAAAAAATCAGTCCCAAAGCTCATAAAGTATCTCCCTAAAATTAGTATTTTTTACACTATAATGAAAGAAAAAGTGAAGTTACAAGTTTATATTTTCTTTTTCTGTGTGTTTCTGTTTGAAAGGTATCTTACAGCTTGCTTTGATACATAAGAGTGTGTGTATGAGAGAGAGGTTATAGAAGCCACGCATTATAAAAAAAAATTTAAAAGTATCTAAATGATCTTTAAGCAATTCAGATGACATGTCTAACAAAGACTGTCAGCAGAATAAATGTGGTTATGTTAATATATTGAACCATTAACACATGTACTTATCATAATGGAACTTACCCAATGGTAGTTCCTGTCAGATTCTGCTTGGTATGTACATCTTGTTTGTCTGATGCACTGAGAGACAACAATATCTATTTCATTTGAGGTGTGAATTGACACTTCAATTTTAAATCACCCACAGAACACCTTATCTTAAAGCTGAGCTTCTCCCTGATACTCTTTACTATTTGTCATGTTTCCATATGAGTATACTGAAAAGATGTTCCAGACAATCTGCTGCAGTGTGTGCGTATGGTGCGTTTGACCTCTGGACAAGAAAGGAGTTTCATCCTCCAGTGCTTTTAATTCTTATCCTTGCAGAGACTGAATTTGTTGCTTGCATTAAAATAGTATGTCTCGTTAATGCTAAGAAGCAGTGACCCACATAGCACAATGGATTTGTCAATCCCACATCTCCTTAGCTTTCTATTCATATATGTCATAGCAGCAAATCAACTCAGAAATCATTTAATCAGTCTATCAATGCATCCTTCTTGTCAGTTGTCTGAATCCTGAAAATTCCAGTATTTCGTTGGGCAACACCTGGCAAAATAGATTTGAACCTAATACTAGATATTCAAACTCTGAAAACGGCAGCTCCCAAATTCACAGCTCACACACACAAATCCTAAGAAGAGAAGTAGGATCTGGAAATTTTCTTGAATTTTGAAGCTATTCACATGCTGATCTGGTTCTGAACTTCATAGTGTAAACCTATCCCAGTATGTTAGCATTTCTGAAATACTCTACACACAGTTAAAGAAAGCAGTTCCCTTTTGTTTCCCCAATAAAGAAACAAGCTTTCATTGCTTTTTGTGGTTCCTGTGCGCTGAGGCTACAGCCTGAATAGTTTATAACAGTCAGTGTTATGCAAATGTCAATCATATCCTTACTCTGTTTATTGCCGTTATTTACATGTTTATTTAAGTGCTTGCTATTTCTTTTAAGCCTTCTATAGCCGATCAGGCCAACCAAGCTCTAAAGGAACAGAACACTTTATTAGTGATATGCTTAATACAGTTTTTTTCCTCTTGTAGATGCAAGATTTACGGAATACAGAAGGAGCCCAGTATAGTTCCCATCCTCAGATGGCAACCATGAGGCCAAGGGTTCAACCTGCAGACATTAGGCAGCCAGGAATGATGCAGCATGGGCAGCTGACTACTATTAACCAGTCCCAGCTCAGTGCACAGCTTGGTTTGAATATGGGTGGAAACAATGTTCCTCACAACTCGCCCTCTCCACCTGGAAGCAAATCTGCAACTCCTTCACCATCCAGTTCAGTCCATGAAGATGAAGGAGAAGATAGCTCTAAGGTAGGCTTAGATGCTAGGATTACTATGTCAATGGTGGATATTTTTAGGACCTGCTAAATGAATTGTATGGCCACCATGATTAAGGTGATACTTTATACATTTTTGGTGGTTGACTGAAGGGAATAAAGGGTTATGAATACTGAACTCACAGTTTCCAGTCAATTCTTCGGGCAACTTGAGTAAATGACTTCATTCCTCTTCATGAAAGCAAAGAGGAATCCTGTAAAACACTCAAAGGATAGCCATTCCTTTAGGACTTTAATATAAAGGTTGACTTTTCTCACTTGCATGGAAGAGATGTTTGTTCCCAGTTAAAGATCTAGGTACCGCTATAAAAATTATGAACAGTCTGTACAATATGCTGGTCTTTGCTCCTTGGCCACAGGATGAGTAAACAGAACGTCATAGCAGCCAGAACAGAACAATTCTCTACAAACTTTAAAAAACTTACCTTGAAAATCTTGAAGACCCATTGTGTATTGACACTTTGGGAGGTGCTGACACTTAAGCTTAATTTTAGTGTCAGTACAGGCATGAAATAACAACAGTCATTTGCATAATAATTTCTTTAAAGGATAAATGCTGATTTATGTAACAGGTTTTGCATGCAAAAATTTCCCAGACCTTCCAAAATACTCAAAGCCTCCCAAAAAATGCACAGGTGTATTATCTTAACTTTGCAAACAAAAAAGCTGAGACACAAAAAGGTTGGGACTTAGCACAAAGTCATCCCAGAAATCAGGAACAGAGCATTTTGGAATTGAGAACCTCTTTAGCTCTATTTTATGGTCACAACAAAATAAGAGTCCTGTCAGAGCAGCTCTGTATTGTAGTGTAATGTGTATCATGCAGTGTACCATGGCCATGTCTTCTGGAAAAAAGTTGCAGACTTGTGAGGAATGTGAAGAAAGCATAATATAAGTCACTGAGGAGGTATAATCCAGTTGAGAAATGTAAGTCTGATTTGTCTTCAAATTATATTGTTTTTCATGCCTCAAGCTATAAAATAATCATGTAATTGGAGACATATGTTTTAGTACATTTTTAATAAATTCTGATTCAGAAGTTTTATTTCAGTACTTTCCCGTGATTTCACAAACTTAAGGTTTAAAAAATTACTGAATAATTCATACATTTAAAATGAGCACTTCCTTACTGAGGGATACTTTAGAATACAGCTGTGTAAAAATAATTACAGGCAGCCTTTACTTAATCAGAATAATTTATGTGCTAGTCCTACTGCTTTGCTAATATTTTTGCATATATTGGGAGTGTGCAAGATGCTCTAAACTTCTGGAGAAAACATCCACTCGAATAATTAAGATATCCTTTCTGCTTCTATCAAGTATTTCAGTTACTTAACCCATATTTTTCATGAACTTCTTCACTGCAACACTTCATGCTAGCTAAAGTGTAGAGTTGTGGTTTCATGCAGACAGAACTCATCTGAAGCTACTGTTTTCAATAAAGAAATACTAAGCACTGTAGACCAAGTAAAACTTCATCCTTTCTTTGTGGAAGCTAATTTATAGTGTGTTCAATTTTTTACCACAGAATCACAAGATTTTTTGAGTTGGAAGGGACCTTAAAGATCATCGAGTTCTAACTGCCCTGCATGGGCAGGGGCACCTCCCACTAGAACAGGCTGCTCAGAGCCCCATCCAACCTGCCCTTGAACAGCTGCAGAAAAGGAGCCCCCACAACATCTCTGGGCAGCCTGTTCCAGTGTCTCACCACCCTTACACTGAAGAATTTATGCCTGATCTCCAACCTAAATCTCTCTTCTTTCAAATTAAAACCATTACCCTTTGTCCTCTCACTGCAAGCCCCTGTAAAAAGACCCTCCCAGCTTTCCTGTAGGCCCCTTTCAGGTACTGGAAGGCAATTTTGAGGTTCCCCCAGAGCCTTCTCTTTTTCAGACTGAACAACCCCAACTCCCTCAGCCTGTCCTCATAAGAGAGGTGCTCCAGCCCTCAGATCATTTTTGTGGCCCTTCTCTGGACATGTTCCAACAGGTCCACATCCTTCTTGTGCTGAGGGCACCAGAGCTGGATGCAGTGTTCTAGGTGAGGTCTCAGCAGGGCAGGGTAGAGGGGCAGAATCACCTCTCTCCATCTGCTGGCCACACTTCTTTTGATGCAGCCCAGGATGTGGTTGGCTTTCTGGGCTGCAACTGCACATTGGTGGCTCATGTCCAGCTTTTGGTCCACTAGTACCCCCAGGTCCTTTTCCACAGGACTGCTCTCAAGTGTGACCTCCCCCAGCCTGCATTCATATCTTGGGTTACCTCGGCCCAGGTGTGGGACCCTGCACTTGGCCTTGTTGAACCTCATGAGGGTCACCTGGGCCCACTTCTCCAGCTTGTCCAGATGGCATCCCATCCCTCTGGCATGTTGACTGCACCCCCCAGCTTGGTGTCATCAGCAAACTTGCTGAGGGTGCTCTCAATGCCACCATCAATATCATTAATGAAGATACGAAACAACACTGGGCCTAGGACTGACCCCTGAGGGACACCACTTGTCACTGTGTTCCATCTGGACTTACAGCCATTGACCACTAGCCTCTGAACTTGACTATCTATCCAGTTTCTTATCCACTGAACAGTCCACCCATCAAACCCATATCTCTCCAATTTAGTGAGAAGGCTGTTGTGGGGAACTGTGTCAAAGACGTTACAGAAGTCCAGATAGATGACATCCGCTTATTTTCCCTGGTTGACTGATGTGAGTCACTTCATTGTAGAAAGGCACTAGGTTGGCCAGGCAGGATTTGCCCCTAGTAAAGCTGTGCTACCTGTCCTGGATCACCTGCCTGTCCTCCACATGCCTTAGCATGTCTTCTAGGAGAATCTGTTCCATGATTTTCCCAGGCACAGACATGAGGCTGACAGGTCAGTAATTCCCAGGGTCCTCCTTTCTACTCTTTTTAAATATGGGTGTAACTTGTCCTTTCTTCCAGTCACCAGGGACTTCACCTGACTCTCATGACTTTTCAAATATCATGGACAGTGTTTTGACAACTACATCAGACAGTTTCTTCAGGACTCTGGGATGTATCTCATCAGGTCCCATGGACCTGTATATCTTCAGGTTCCTCAAATGGTCACAAACCTTATTTTCACTTACAGTGGGGGGGGACTTTGTCTCTCTGATCTGCATCTTGTGGGCCATCAACATGAGACTTGTGAGGAGATGGGTTCCAGTGAAGACTCTTGCCTTTTACTTTGACCAGCAAGTCTCATCTCAGCCATGCTAGTCTCTTACCTTTCTTGCCTGATTTCCTATACCACGGTATTGAGGCTTCTTGCACCCTATGGAAAGCAACTTTAAAGATCTGCCAGTCCTCTTCTGCTGCCTTGTCCTTCCCAGGCCATGTTACTTTGTAAAACTCTCTTTAAAATTCTTTCATGGTCAGTCTAAGGAGAAAAAAATAAGAAAAGGCACAATACACAGTGCAAAATTAAATTCAGTATGCTGAAGTAGATACGTTACCTTTAAAGTCAATTATTATATTTTTTCCACTAAGAGAAAAGCTTTAAAGGATATTAAATTTGGTTAATAATGTCAGAGGGCTTAAATTTATCTCCAGCTAGTAGGGTTTAAACTGCACACTTGATGGGGATCAGATAATGCCAGACCTGTCTTCTTTGAAACTCTTTGTGACAATGCCTTGAAGTTGGCCAGCACTGGAAACTGGCAGGGGCTGACATACCTGGTATGATGCAGTGATTCTGCTGTGGTTCCTTCCATAAAAGACAAGAGGGTTTGAATAATCAGCGTAAGGAGTTATTGTGTTGTAGTTCATTATTCAAACTGTTCCGCTGGATCTTTCTGTGATGTTGCTCTTCCTGGAGACTGCCAGTGAATCGATATGGATACCTAGAATAGACCAGCTTTCTGTGGACATCTTTCTTCCCAGTTGCAGCAGTATTACATTTTCTCAGAGCTGCTTTGGAGGGGCCTGTGAGGGTTCTTACTCCAGAAATCCTCCCTGTGAAAGAAGGCACTAGATGGGGACAGGAAGAGACAGAACAGTCATTCTCATGTTCATACCTTTTACCCGAATATAACTTGGCTAAATTTAGAGTTTTCTCTTTTATAAACTATCCTGTAGATATGTGGTATTACTTAACAGATCAGGGCTCATTACTCAGTCCTGCAGTAGAAGCGCATATGTTGCAGTCATGTAGTAGCTGCTGGAGCTTGTCACATTTAAGTGGCTTCATGGAGTCAGTAAGATGTTCCTGCCATGAGGACTGTGTAAAAACCCACTCCCTCTGAATTCACCATATTGTTAACAGCGACAGTGACATTCTCCCTATTTAACCAGCAGGAGATGATGTTTGCCTAGGTACCAACATTGATTCAAAAGCCAAGGTATATTTTAAAATGGAAAACAACCCCAGTGTCAGGTGACTACCCTTAGTTTATTCCTGCTGAATGCTCAGCCTTATGTGTGAAAGAGAAGCCCCTGGCCCTTTGATAACAGGTTTAGCAGAGGAATCCCTAATAATAATAGCTATTTCTATTTAGAGAAAAAAATACATAAATCTCAGTGTCCTGTTCATGTTTGCATGAATTTATAGAAAGAGGATGACAAGAGATATTAATAAATATGTGCATTGTACACATTTGGACTACAAATATAATTGTATCCTTAATGAACCACTGATTTCTGTTCATGGAGGAAATTACCAAGGCAAATTAAAAGATGTATTCCAAATGCCTGTAATATGGAAACTTTACAAACTGATTTAATTGTTTGAGTACTGAGCTTCCTGGGTGTTCATTCTATGGTAAATATTGAAATTGTTGTTCAACATACACAGAACTAGTCGCAGCAGTTGCTAAATAATTTTTGGCAGTATTCATCCTCATAAAGCCTATTTCATATAGGCCTTTCGGACTTTAAATGTCATATAATCCCTTGCACAAAAAAGGGAAAGGAACTGCATTGTAAAGGGCTCAGTTGCCCTATGCAGTGTTGCTCTAAAAGCAAGACAGCTGAGGTTGCTTGACCACAAGATCAGTGACAACAGTAGCATAATTATAAGGTTGTGTATTCACAGTCAGAAAGCTGCCAAGTCCATGGAAATACGGAAAGTAGTCTCAGACCAAGGATATTGTTTCTGGGACTGGTGTGCATCCCTAAATCAAATATGGGGAGCTATGGTTAAAAGAAGAAAAAAGAGAAAACTTGAAAATTAATAGTTGTAAGTAAGTATAAAAACATTCTAAGCAAAGTGGCCATTTACCACATGCTTTTTTCTGCTCCCCTCAACATTAGAATATTACATTTATGTAATTCTTGCCATAATTCATACTACTGGATCATTAAACATGTATTTGGTTATTGCCAAGAATAATTTTGAGCTGTTTCTGGAAGTATTATTGGTTTGCAAATATGTATTTCTTCATAGATGGATAACAGAGTTTTATTCCATGCTCCTTTGAATGTCACTGGTGAAAGAATTTCAAATAATGTCTTTTAGAGGGCAGATAGTGAGAGAACTGCAAGTAGTAAGAATTAACTAACAGAAACACAATTATTAAAGAACTGCTGCAGTATATTCTTTTTATGTGGTAGAGTTTTTACAATATTTACTTTATATGATAAGAGATATAAGTGGAATTCTATGTTGTCTGTTCAGCCTATTATGCAGATGGTGCTTGATTAAAATCTATTTTAAACTACAGCGATTACTGCAATATAGTGTGCATAAAACAGCTCTCCTAGATCCATTAAAGGCTTTGGTACTATTGCAGTTTATTTTAAATATGCTTATAGACATTTTCCAGCTTCTCAAGGGACATTTGGATATCAACGATGTGCCTTACTTGATAGTTTTAAATCCTACACTAGATATTCTTGTGATCTATTATGTGTGCAACGTGGTTAATGTACACTTTCTTAAAGTGAAAGATTATTGCTTTCTGGTGATAAATAAGTTAAATACATCACCATAATTAAGCAATAAGCCATGACAGGAGGTGGATTACCATGAGCTAACTACACCTCCAGGGATTTTGAGGCACAAGTCTATGCCCAGCAGAATATAGATGGTTTTTATTTTATTTCCCATCTGTCTCTGCTTTGGTGGTTAGAAGTGGAGTCTATGAAGCTGATAGACTGATGGCAGCATAAGGTAGGCCATCATCTCAGCCATTTGCAAGTCCTGAAATTCTGGGATTCTTTTTATTTTCATATAAGACAAACAGAATTTCCCCAGTGAGTGCTCTCTTTTTAACAGTGGGTTTTTTAAGTCTCTTGATCATTCAGGTTGGAGAGTAAGATTCTAGAGCTGTTCTCAGAAGAACTTACCAGAAGACTTCTTACACAAGTTTCTGCAGTGTATCAACTATTTTAAGGGTAATTTAAGTATATAGTATCTTAATATACAGAGAACTCTGAAATCTCACTGGTCCAAAAATACTCTGAAAAGAGGAAATATTTTGCAGATCATAGAGGCAACATTTTAACTATAGCCCAAATTCTTTTCAAGCCTCCTTGCTTACAGAGTTGGTGCAGACTCAGGTTAGACTGGTATTGTTGAATTAACTAGGGAGCCCTAGTAAATTACCATTTAGCTGGTAGCTTTGTGTACGCTGTAGAATGAAACAATAGCAAGAAACTAAAAGTCAGACAACTTAATAATGGATAGCACAGTGCTTTTGTTTTTCCATATTTTTCAAGTGCTGCCAATAGGTTCCATGTCCATTAACCTTCTTTTGAAGATTCCTCTATTGTAACATAATACTCAGGAAAAAAGCAATTTCATGTTAAAATTGCTGTTATCACTTTGTTGCTGTGCTTAGTAAGCCACAGAAATCCAGTTTGTTCACTGTAATCACCTGGGCCCTGCTGGACACCAAATTATGTATATAGAAAAAAAAAAAATTCAAAATTGCTCAAAATAAGAATTTCCAACCATTTTCCTCTGAATTTCTCTGTTTTCATGTGTTTGCTTGATATGCATCACTAAAAATCCAAGGATGTGGTTAAAGTCATGCCTAGTAAATCCTTAGCCTAGAGTATACCTTTGAAGCTCGTGACCTTTCTCGTACTTCAAAATGCTTGTGATGTGCAGTCCTCTGTCCATGCCAACAAGAGAAAAAAACCTTTGAACCCTCTGGTAAGGTCCCAGATCTTTGCTACAGGTATAGTGAATTAAGTGATCATATCAAGAGAACCTGCTTTGCTATGGGGATCTGTTGAGGAATCAGGACGATATCCCTTTATACTCTTGTAAATCACCTAGAGAAATAGGGTGCTTCAGTGATCAGGGTCTCAGAGCTATCCAGTGACAAAGTGTAGTTGCATTTAACAAATTTGCACAAATGTGTAATTTTTTTGAGGTGGTAAACAAATAATGTACACGCACTTTTCTTCATACACCATTCTCTTTCACTCCTTTACTCAAACTGGGTTTTTTTCATAAGCAGAAGAAAATAGCTTTGTAGCTAACTCAAGATGGATCAGAACTGATCCTCCAAAGGGGTCTAAACAGTCTGTACTTGTAAAGCTTTATTTCTTCATATTTTAATTAGGCATGTAGGGGGATGTCTATAACTGATGTTATATTCAAAATCTCTGGAAAGTGGACCTGCAGTTGCAGTAGAAACTGATTTGAACAGTAGTCTGGGGTGGTTCTGGGAAACAGAGAGGATAAAGAAAAGGTAGAAATGACAGTGTTCCTGCTATTTGTAGGTAGTTCATGGAGTTAAACAGGTGGTCAGGCTATAATGAAACTAATTTCATTTGAATTTACTTGTTATATGCACTTATAGACATTAGCAATAAAACTTAGAAAAGGTGAAAAGATGACCAGGTGAACTATAAGTGACATTATGGCAACTACATGAAAGCAAAATATAAAGCAGTATGAGGGGAAAAAAAATTACATAATCTGAAAGATTTATAGCAAATTTTATAGATGTGATGATGTGATTGTGTCAACATTTGGATTGTCAAAGATGATAACTAAAATTCACTTTTTCCATGCAAAATACAAAATCTTAGTATCACAGAATGCTAATATAATGATGGATTTTCTGAATTAAATTGGCTTTTTTAATAGTACTTTTCTAACTTTATGTTACAGGTCAATGGTGGAGAGAAGAGACCTGCATCAGATATGGGAAAGAAACCAAAAACTCCCAAAAAGAAGAAGAAGAAGGACCCAAATGAGCCACAGAAGCCTGTGTCTGCCTATGCATTATTCTTTCGAGACACTCAAGCAGCCATCAAGGGCCAAAATCCCAATGCTACTTTTGGTGAAGTCTCTAAAATTGTAGCTTCAATGTGGGACGGCTTAGGAGAAGAACAAAAACAGGTACAAAATGTGCTGTAGCTCAAAGGCTCTGCTTCAGGAAAGTGTTCTCAAGGTCATCTAAGCACTATAGGCAGCTTTTGTTTGCCAGGTTGAAACTTGAATATGTGCCATCTCAGGAATATAATTTAAAGAGACTAAAATGATAATATAGTTTTTCTTCTGTATCAAACCACTAGAAGAGTTTTTTTAGTTTTGGGGTGTGATACAGGCTTTAAGATTCTATTTAGAATTGTTTTATGCTGAAATTGGTGGGCTTAAGATTTTATTATGTCATTGCCCTTTCTATGACAGTGTGGTGTAAGAGGACCTTGCTGCCAAAAATTGTATCTGTGCAATGGGATCTGACATATGTAACCTCCCAATTGCAGATGTTTCCCTGCCCCATAATGCCAGAAGGGGAACTGGGCTCACATCTTCTCCTGACCCAAGCGGCCTTTTATTTATGAAAAGCTCTTAAGATGTATTGACCCAAAGAGACCCAGGATGGATGTGGCAAATCAGCAGTGTTCTGGGGTATCCTCAAGCGTACATATAGGTTGTGGAAATCACATCCCATAGTTACTTCCATCTTCTATGGAAGGGCCTTGGTTCTGCAACGAGGTCAGCAAAGCTGAATCTGAACCTTCTCAGAAATCCTTCCAAGTCAGCTGGATGCTTTGTTAAAGTAGCAACTCTGGAAGCTCATCATGTTCACGTGGCACAGTTTGACAAATGCCAGTCACCCTCGCTGCAGCATACCATGGCTTTTCTGTTGTTATTGGTTGTATTTTTACTAACTGCCAAGAGAATGGATTGGGTAGATAAAGAAATGGCAATTTTAAGAAAGAAACAGGAAGGGAAAAGATGTTTTGAGTAAGGGTTATATTGGCTGCAGGAGTCCTGAGCAGGGGATTGATGCCAACACAGAGAGAGGAAAAGTACTGGGACAAAACTGCATCTCATTCATTCACACTGAACATATTATTGCTACAAAATTATAGTTAATAGGACTAGGAATTCAAAGGAAAATTTAGTTATGATTTTTGGGGTAGCTTAAATCATTTGGGCTTGAAAACAAAAAGTTTTACTTTGCTAATAACTGGATGGTGTAGATACTTCTAGATCCCTGATAAAGATAACAGTGTAATAAGAATTAAGGTTTGGCACTCACTGACTAAAAAAAAAAAGTTCATTCTATCTGGTATATCTAGTATTCACCGTTGAACAAGGTCAGCATTTGGAAGATTTAGCTTGAGGAAAGGTAACTTTCTGCATGCAATGATCAAGGAAGTCACTTTGCTTGACACATTAGAGTTACTTTATTGTGTTGGCTTTTTCTTTTCCCTCTTTTAACATGTCCAGCAAAGGCTAAGGTAATGCCCTAGATCTGACAGGCTGTTTAGACCTTCCTAGTACAGCAGTTACGTCATAGTCAAACATTATTTTTTTGGGACCATGATGATGGGTGTTCACTTCTGACTCAGAAAAAATATGGTCTATGCTTTTGGTTAAGTTCACAAACAGGAAATTTTTATGCTATTCAGTTTTCTTCCGTGTACCTGTCAGCCAGCAGGAAGGACAGTGCTGAGGCTCTCAGGGAGCAGCCACTGCTCAGCAGACTGCCCAAACATGCAAGAAGCAGGCTGCTGTCCATGCTGTGCTTTGTCGCAAAACTCTGGCCAAAGTTGATAAACTATAGACTGAGGTATCTGGTTTAAATTGGTTCCTACTCCAAAGAAAGATCCATGCCCAGAATCACTACCCATGGCGAAATCTGGACATCCAAACACATACCTTAGGAGTGCTCCAAGTAGTAAGATCTGTGTCTTGGACCCATCTTGCTTGCCTGTGGGATTATGAATCCAAATTTTCCTGAAATGGTGAAAAGCAGACACCTGGACTTCTCAAGAACCTGTCTCTCTGATTTATCTTACATCTCTCTAGTGACAACACCAAGCAAAAATTATTTACTTAGCCAGATCTTCTGCTTTGTTTTCTCCACCATTTTTCATAATGACTCTTAACTGGTCTCTGCTGCAGTGGTGCTGTTTTTCCTTCCATAATATTTGCTCCGCTTACAACACAGAACACTTAACTTCGTGAATGGTCCAAGTATGCTGCAGTGGTGCTGTTTTTCCTTCCATAATACTTGCTCCGCTTACAACACAGAACATTTAACTTCGTGAATGGTCCAAGACCATATACTGGACCTATGCTTAAAAGACTATAAAATGCATGTTTCCTTAGAGCATGTCATTTCTGTAGTACCAGCAGAAAATCGAAGTCTTTCCACAGAATTCTGTTTAAGAAAAGCACATAGAATCCTAAATTTCCTGCTTTAATTTATATTTCCCATTCGTGGATGAAAGCAAATATTGAATAAGTCCTACAATGAAACAGCAGAACAAAATTTATTTACTTTATCTCTGTTGTCTTTAATTTAAGTTGTAACATAGCAGGATGTTGTGTTATGGAATCCACATGACACATCCACAAAAAAATGGCTGCAACAAGATCTTTAAGACAATTATTCCAAGAGTTTGGGTTAGCATATCTTTGTTGCTCTTTGACTCATTTTGCCTATTCATTATAATCTATTAAGCACATTGTTAAAACTCCAGGCCCAGCCACTTTTTAATCTAGCACTGTACAAAAAGAATAAAAGATAGTCCCAATTAAGGGGGAGAAAGCAATTCTATTTTCTAGAATAAATTCAAACTCATTCTTTATTCCATTAGGGATCTGATAGTACAAAGTAATGACTGCACAACATCTTAACTGACTAGATAGTATTTTAAAGGCTTATTTTTTCAGATCCAGAACACTAGTAACTGTTATGAAACCTATGTTTCTGGTAGAAAAATTGGACTCTAAAAATACAAATGATTAATGTAGCGTTTGGAATTTGGCATTGAAGAAGCTTCAGAAATTCGAAAATAGTTAAATAAAGAAACAATAGCATCATTAGAGGAATATTTGTTGATGAATTATACTTGCTGAAAAGGATTCAATTATCATAAAGCTTCTGGCTTTTATGTTTTGGAAGCTAATGCTTTTTCTGGAATTTAAATAGAGTTATATTTCCAAATTATGTTTCCTGAATTGGAACTCCTTTTACAATTTAAATAGTAAATATAAATGAATCGGAAAGTAGAACATAATGCAACTATTGAGAAAGAAGAATAACCTCATGTTTTCATGCCAAAATGAAATCTTCTTTTTTCCTATGACCTGAGCCAGCTTTTTTCTGAAATGCATAGAATTCTTCTTGTGTATTCATGAAGACTGACCACAGAATAAAGGTATTGAAACTCAGTACAGTAACTACCTAAGGGCAGTATATATATATCTCTAAGCTTTTTGCAACAAAATTTTGATAACCTGACATAACACACTGTAGCTTGAAAGGGTTTCTTCAAGAACCACATATGGTTTTCAAACTGTGAAGAAACTAGTAAAATGTTGTTTGAGAAAATAGCATTTGAATGACAAAAAATGAAGTGTTATTATGAACTAGATGATGGTGGGTACCTCGCTGAAGTAAGGGGGCAGTTACACTTAAAATGGATCGTGCTCTGATGGTCTTACTATGAGAATATTGTAATTTATGAGATTAAATCAGATGCCAGTGTACTTCCACTCTCTTTTTACCATATAAAGACATTTGCATTTTTGGGTCATGTGTTATAACTTCCAATTAAGTTCTGAGTGTACAAGGGTCATTTGCAAAGCTTGCTGGTGTGGGTCTGGGTTTTGTTTGTCTTACCCTATCTACACAGAGAAGTCTAGAAAGTAAAAGGACATTACTGGTCATGGTGGGTTTTGTCACAGTTTCTTCTCAAATTTGGTACAAGAATTACACAGGATCAGAAGCAGGAACTGTGCATATTCCTCCATTTTTCACTGTGAATGTTTTCTAAAACTGTTTAGATTAATAAACCTGTGAATGAAAAGCAGCTGTAGCAGTAGTGTGTGGAAGTTTGTTCTCGATGCTGTAACCATAGCACAGGGATATTTTCAGTGTTTTTTCTATTTCCTCTATTACAATCACACTTTCTTCTCCTTAGTCAGTTCTACACTTCTGTGCAACCCAGTTTTATAGCTTATTTTATGTACATCTTTGCCCTTTGCACATATTTTTGACTGCAAAGGGGAGGAAAACAGGCCCCAGGAAAGAGGGTTCAGCATGCTAAATGGTTGAGTCTCTGGCTTTCAGACAGAACTCTGGTTCAAACTGGGTGAAAAGGCTACTTGGGTCATTTTCTGTCCTTAGGTGAAAAAGGAAAGTAATTTTAAATCAGTACCAGATGTGTGTGTACTAAATGAACCTTAAGTTTCTAATTGGAATTCTAGTAAAGCTGTAATAGATGTGGCAAATTACAAACAAAATGTTCTTGTTTACATTAGTGTAACTTTAAAACTTCAGCCAAAGACCTTAATAAATGTGCTGTTATTCTAAAAATGGAAATGAAGGACTATTCAACATTCAACAAAATTAATCTCTGGTGTAACTTCAGTGACTTAACTGGAATTCTAGCAGGAATTAATTTGGCCTCCTATGAACAGCTTAGTGTGTGTATGTACGTGTGTGTATGTGTCTGTCTTATGTGTGTTTACTTAAGTGTTGCGCTGGCCTTGCAGCAGGGAGAAAGATGAGTTCAGCTAGGGGACCCAAACCGAAACAATCAGAAGAAGCAGGCGAAGCGGCTGTTTGAGTGCTGCAACATATGCCTTCTTTCAGGCTGCATAATTCATACACAGGAATATTAGCTGCAACAGTTCAGCTCAATAGCAACACCTCATTATTTTATCCCTCAGTATTTATTCCTATGTTTGACGCCTCATGAAATTACTGTTAATGTGTTTATATAAGGGCAGATCTGACACAAGTGGGAAGAATTTAATTTCCCACTCATTCTTTCCT
>NW_009952893.1:612588-657079 GCF_000747805.2 Chaetura pelagica | reverse complement strand
AGCAGGAATATGAAGAGCCAGAATTATACTTATGAGGCAGCTGACAAATCCTCGGAGCTCACAAAATCAAATCATTTACTCCTCATTGGTGCTTAAAGACCCACTAGATAAAAGCTGCAGTTTATTCTTTAACATCTGATGGAACTTGGGTTGTATGTTACCTATACTTAAGTAAGTTGAAGTCCTTGTGCATTAGTGTCAACATTTGTGATGCTGTTACCATTTTCACTATAACTCACAAGCTTTCAAGGGCTTTTGTTTTGGTCACTAAAAATAACCCAGACTGATTTGGGCATGAAAAATAACAAAGCATATTTTATAAGTTTTTCTTGCAATCACAGGGAAGTTTCAGACAAACCATCACATTATCCAGTGCCAGGATAAATCAGGTAGATCAAGAGGGGTTTAAAAATAATGCTGGCAAATGCTTCATGTCTCTAAAGCTTCTCTAGTGATGTGAGACACCTCAAGTCAGATTGAAATGGATCCAAGATCAGTGTTTCAAGAGGCCCTGGCTCCACCTGGCCTCTGGGGACACCTAACTCAGCTCCTTCTCTCTCCTGGGATGCAATGCCATGTCACTGTCCTGCCACTTGACATAACAAATGAGCTCATCCCCTGGGTGCGAAAGCCATCAGAGTCTCATGTAGCACTGTATGTGGGGTAACCGGTGTCAGGACATCAGACAGTTCAGGGCACTGCAGTGTGACTGCTGAAATAGCTCCAAAGGCTAAGCAGACCATAAGGTCAACACAGTCAGTAGCATTTTGAAAACATAAATTTACGTTTTATTCAGTCTTATATAGGCTCAAATACTCATGTAGATGTTTGTTCCCCCTTTAAAAAGGACATATTTTTTTTAATGATTACTACCTCTGTGTTAATGAAGCAATCTCCAAGGAATGACTTTAAGAGGATGAGAATGCACCTTCAGTTTAGTAGATAAACAACCATGCAAGGGTTAAATTTAGCTATGTTTTATTTTTGTAAATGAGAATAGGAAGCAAAGATACATCTGTGTGTGCACACTTGCCAGAGTGAATTACAAGCAAAAAGGGATTGAGGAGTAGGAACAAGAGAGAGCAACCTTACACCTCCTGACCCAGCTCCCCACACCTGAAAAGTCACTTTTACCAGTGTTGCACCTTAGGCTTGTTTGGGAGACCCACTGTTTTTCTCAACAAATTTATGTATTGAAACTGCATCTCTACCCTTTGAAGCTCCCGACAAGTGTGTCAAGAGTTTAAAACAACTGATCCTCACCCTGGAGTTTTCTCCTTTTCCCTGCCTCTGCGAGCAGCTGGGCTTAATGAGCTGGAACGTGTCTATGTATATATATGTACATATATATGAATTTGTGTCTTCAGATTGTTCTATTGCCCTGGCTTCCACAGGGACAGACCTTGGACCCCTTATCATCCACTGGCTTCTGCATTTTTGCTGCAGGACTACTGGCAGCTGCTGCTTCCCTCTCCCACTCAGAGCTGGGCTGAGCAGGACTGCACTGTGTACTAGGAATGGGAAACCTACCCCTCTGCTGCAAAAAAAAAAATTAGGGACACAATAGGAACTGCCTCATCTTACTCTGTATAGGGTAATCCAGGCTATCGTCTCCTGGCCCCTTGTGCAACTCACCTGGCAGCTTGGTCTTCCTGCAACCCCCAGGAACACTAAAGTTGCAGGGAACATCAGACACCCTCCTGCCCAGGGTGAGTTTCTGATATCCATTTGCTACTTATAACCAACACAGCTTCTAGATAAATGCCACATGGGGCTGCTGAGTTATGAACATTGACTGTAACTGCACTTGTTCTTCTCACTGTACTTGGAAGGAGCTGGGACAAAAGGACCCTGGATTTCAAGTATTGCTGCAACAACATGCCTAAGTAATAGCCTTCATTTTCTACTCATTCTTTTTCCCCACCCTTTATTCATACATTGTATCTCAATAGGAACATGGCTTTATATCATCTGCATACAAAACCGGATTTAGTCCCAATTATTATGCTTCATTCAGGCTCACATCCTTTTAAAAAAAAAAATAATAATAAAAAATACAAGCAAGTACAAATAATCACCACATAAGTCATATGTTTAATGTTGTTTTTTTTGTGCCCACCTGCCATCCAACATGCTTCTGATAAAATGTAGAGTCCCTCTCCTGTACACTGCAAGCATCAAGCCTATAATGCCAAATTTAGGCCTGGCACAAATGGCTGCAGTTTCCAATGATCTTCACTGAGTCTCACTGTTTATGCTGGAGCTGAATTTGGCCTATGATCTTTGCCCTGCATGCCAGAAAGACTGAATTCTTTCCCCTAAGCCTCTAATATGTCATCAGTGTCTTTTTCATGCTCTACAGTCAAAGAGACTGCTGAGCCATATAGCTAGCCCTGGACCTCTTTCTGTTACTCTGTGTACCTAGATTAAAAACCAAATGATAACGTATTTCAGTACCCATTAAGCAGTTCTGAGGATTTTTTTTCTGACTGCTGTGGGAATATCTCTCTCCATATTTTAGGTGAGTATGTGCAGCTCTAGGTGATTTCGTTGCAAAATCAGAAGATTAAAACTAGAGATATGTCTCCCACTTGGAAAAAATGCTTGTTTTCTCTATGAGCCTAGGTATGTTGGGCCAAGAACGACAATCTGAATGTGGAATTTAATTCTGGATTGCAGCCTACTGTATTTTATCAGATGCCATTCCTATAACTGTAGCCTGTGAAAATGACACTCCCATGGGTAATAGCACTGCAGAGACCAAAAAACCAGAATCAGTCATGTTGCTTTTTGAGTTGCTATTTTTGCATATACTTTTGGGGGGGTTATATGGAACACTGCCATCAAAACAAATGTGGGCACCTTTGCGTTGTTTAAAAAGACAGATATAACTTGCTTGTGAGTGTCAGCTCTAAGGAGATATCCACAAGAAAAACTGAAAACTTCCCTTTCTTTATCATCCTTGTACCTGCTATTTAGGCAAAGCCAAGGACGTAGCATGGTTCTTCATAATGTGCTTTGTCAGGTAGGAGACACAAAGCTTTTTCACACTACCAGGAGGCACAAATTCTGAAAATCTCTTTTTCTTCTAAGAGCATCAGTCAGTGTAACTCACTGTCTCCAAGTCTCTAGTAACAAAGGGGTCTGTAGTCAGTGGTGCCTTCTTCCATTAGCACCTAATACTCAACACTGAAGACATTTTGCAGACTTTTGAGTGGCTGTTCTGGCTGTTGTGATGATGACTATGGGAAGGGAGATCTGTTCTCTTAAGGGAACAAGGGTGCAAGTCACATGGGACATAGTAGGAGTCCTGCTGTATAATGTATTGTGTGGATAATCCTCCACAATCTAGAGGAGGATCATTGGGAAAAGGTGGGTAACCAGAACAAAAGCTTAGCTCAAGGCATTACAGATATATTTCAGTTATCTATTATATCAGTCATGAGTTTCATATAATCCAACATGTGGAAGAGCACAGGAGGCACAAAGCCTGCCTCTAGGAATTTTTTATATAAACTAGAACATGACCAGAAGTTGGCATAAAAAATCAGATGTGGAAATATTCTATTATGGTTTTATTTTGGTAATCTAGTATCCGTGAGTGCTTGTGGCTAACCATGTAACCCACAACCCCTTTATCTCCAAATGAAACTGTGGGGCAGTCAGTTTAAGGATGTTATCACTAGTAGTAGGGTCAATGTAGGCCACTACAGCACCAGTAGCCCAGGTATATGGTCAGGCCAGGGAACCTGAGCTAAAGTGGGCCATTGAAATGGTCTGGGGGCTTGTACTAGGCTGTGAGGTTAACAGTGGGGGAGCCCAGGGTGTTAATTTTCTCTGTTGGTCTAATTAATCTAATTTATATGCTATTTTATGTACTTCTATCCACAAGAGTTTCATATTTACTCCTTTTGGAAAGCATCCTCTTTACTGTTGAAGGGAACTTGAAGCTAACTTGGTACACTTCGAAAAAGTAATTAAGTAGTAAACTAAGAACCTGTGTATTATGCTGTGTAAATTTGCATTTGTGAAGCACAGTAGGAAAATAATGGCAGCAGCTTCCATTTGTAGATAAATTAATGTAATCTTGGTGGTTTGAGTTTTCTATAGCAAGCTGAAGAGAATAAGAATAAATTAGGCTGACCCACCCTGCATATACAGAAATTATGTTTTTTCTGCCAACATTCAATTTCCACAACTGGGACAATTGAGAAAATAAAATACTGTGTAAGGAAACAAATCTGCTGCTGAATCGGAATGGACCTTTACTGCCTGACTGACAATCAGTTGACATTCAATTATCATGTTAATTGAATTAAAGCAAGCTAGAAATGACTTAATTCCATAAGTATATGCTCCTGTCAAGTTATTTACCTAATAATTGTTGCTTGCTTGATGGAGGAGGGGAAAATGACCTCATAAAAGATTTCTCAGATGATAAAAATAAAATTAAAAATTACCACTCTAGAGTATAAGTAAGCAAAAGAACAGAAGCCTGCTTCTTGCACAGAAAAATGTTAAATGTGTTACTGGAAATGATGTGTTTCAGAATCTGGCACTGTCTTAAGCGTGAAATTCAAAAGAGCTTCAGCCATTTTCTAGAGCACACTTGAATGATGACACAAGCTTTTTCCCTCCCCAGAAGTCCTGCAAGTGCAACTCTTTTATACTTACTACAATGCAAAACTATTCAAGCCAAAAACAAACAAACAAGCAAAAAATTGAAAGAGGCAGCTGACTTACCTGTTTGAGGTGCTGCTGCAAGTGCTGAGGGCGCTTCCCACTTGCCCTGCCTTCATAACCCTCCACTACAAGTCCAGTCTAGCACAGTCAGTGAAATGGTACCCACTGTGAGGGCCATATTCATAGGCCTTCAGACAAAAATATTGGCAGCCAGACCTTGTCATTGCCCATGAAACGTAACGACTCTAGACAGCCAGAACTTACCCTAATTTTTGGTATAACCTCTTTCCAAGACCTGTCTGGATACCTTTCTGAGTGACCTGCCCTAGTTTTGGTCGTGCTCTGGCAGGGGTGTTTGACTCAATGATCTTCAGAGGTCCCTTCCAACCCCTAACATTCTATGATTCTGTGAACCCACTTGAATGCTGACCTAAACAGTGGGCATCTTCAAAAGGTCAACAGCATATAGACAGTGAGAGCTCAACCTGTTGTCCTCAGAGGACATGCTAATGCCCTTATGAAGATGACAAGGGCATTGGCCAGACAAACCAGCCTGTGGGCCAGTGCAAGACATCAAAGCAGGCTGGGGTCATAAAAAATCTCATCCAGCAAGGACTTTTTTACTATAATGACCTTCTATTATATGATTAATGTTTATATTACCATGGAAGATACGGTGTTCATGTGACTATTGGCTCACCAGAAGACCCAAAAAGAGAGCAAGATAATGTGTACACTGAACAGGGTAGTTGTGTAGGTAGGAAGTAATTAAATAATGGCTGTATGATGCCATTCCTATTAAGTGAGAAGTGTGAAGTTTTAGGTGGAGGTTTATAGAATTGTTGTTAGCTTCATATTGCTGAGTTAACCTTGTGCAATATGACTATTTGAGGGAAAAGTCAGGTCCCAGAGGACCCTTTCAATATGCTCTGAACGTACGAGCACAGCAGGAGTGTGTATTTTTTTTATATATTTGTGTAATGCAAAATAAAACCCAATATGGAAGCAGTAGATATATGATCTTTTGAATATCATTATCCTGTGTAAAATTCTTTGTTCAACTCAGTTTTATAGACTGGCTATCAGAACGACACAGAGGCATTGCAATTTATGAAGCAGTATAAGTTAGTCTTTGTTCTGTAGGTCAAGTTGAATTCATTTTAGCAGCTAGGAACAGCTTGTTGACTAATTTTTCATTCATTTTCAAAACAAACAGTGCATTTCCCTAATAATCACAAGCGATTACAACTTAAAAAGCAAATTGCTACCAGGTTTTTTTGCAAAACAATATATCAGCCAACACTATATGTTTATCTTAATCTGTAGAAATTACAAGGGTGCACAAATACAGTTTCACACCTAAAACCAGTCTTTGTTCCTCTTTGGTTTTATATTTACAATTTTAGAAGCCAAAGGTTTCTCTGTTTCCATTATGATTGTTTACTTCCCCGGGAAGCAAAATCTTTAATCCTTTTTGGCAGCCTCTGAGTTTTGCCAGCCTGTATCTGACGTTTGTTCTGCCTCTGAAAGCAAATCCTCAGTGAAACAAAAAAAATGTTTCATGAGAACACTATTTTTAAAATGGTGTTGTACTGTATACTTCCAGTCTGACACTACCACTCCCATGCCTGCAGCTGTATTGTCCTTTGTCTGTGCAGTCTGTACTGCCAGGACCTCTCCGTTATGGGACTGATGGTTTTACTGGAGTATTGGAAGATTAAAATAGGTCACTTTAAAGTTTCATGCAGTGTATGTACGTGTGTGTTTTCCAGCCATGGAATTTAGGAGAACACCTCAAAATTGTCATAAGTGGCTTCAGCCATCTTTTACTTTTGAACCAATAGCTGGGTTAACTTGGCAGCATGGAGTGGGAGGGTGGATATTCTTTACTCTCTTCATGGAGGCTTTCCATAGGTGCACAGGTTGTGCATTTGGCTGGAGAAGTGGTCAACAGAGAATCAAAGCTGCAGGTCCATTTGCTGTAATACTGTGAATCCCAAGGGCCTATGAACATATGAATTAACCTCTGCATGTGACTTAAAAATTGTGAAATAGTGCAGCAATAAAGAAAGTAGATTTTCTTTCCCTTTTTTGTCTCACTTACTTTTAAACCTTCTGTTTTGATGTTTTTGAAGCTTATCCCTGCTACAAGTAAGGCTAGAAGTCAATCCTGCATGGTTACATGAAGTCAAGATACTTGCATGAGTCCTAAATCTACCTTTTCAGGAAAAAAGTAAAAAACAAATGCAAAACAGAAAACCCCAAACATAAACTAGTGAGAAACTTCTGATGATATTTATGAAGAGAAATGCTGACTTTTTCATGAATCTGTCACTGACATGGATAACAGCAAGTCATTAGCTAGGCTCCGTTGGTCAGAAACTAGTTCTTCTCCTGAGAACTTTTAACCTTAAATATCTACATATGCTTTTATAACGTCATGTTACTGCAGTGCTATAAGGTCCTGACTAACCCTGCAGATAATCTTTAATCTCGAAATGTGGGCAAAATTGAAGTGATTGTCCAAGCTCTTTAATCTATTATGAGATTGTGCACATGCCGCATTTAAAATAATTTGTTGAGTTCAGAGAAATGTACAGAAATAGATCCATGCTCCTGAGAAGTTAATTAGACCGATATGGGATCAAGACTAGAATAATGACTAACATTTATTATCCTTAGCAGCGCCATGAAGCTTCTTTGACTGCCCCCAACAGTTTATCCAAGAAAGAGATAAAGCCTCTTGGCTGATCTGTGTGGTGCTGTCATCTCCTCCTTCATTTAACTCACATGTCTTTCTGCACATTCTCATCTTCCCCAGAGGGTTTTAACTCACCTCAGAAGTGGAAGCCAGTGGAGAGGCCCACACCTGCCTTCCCCATCCCTAAAGGTTCCATTTGCAAGTACTCCCCATGATTCACTTTGAACAATTAAATCAGAGATGCTATGAGAGATATTTTTTTTTTGGTACTGCTGGGTAGTTAAAGGGTGTTTTACAGTTGGAAAAATATTTTCTTTTAAATATTTGATGTTTATTATTTCACTCTTTAAGCAAGATGAGGAGGAAAGGCTGTTTACTTAGAAAGACTTTATGAAGATGCATGAGACACACTGGAGATATATAAAAACAAAACCAGATTAATTTACCAATGTGACACTCTTTGTCTTTAGGTATACAAAAAGAAAACTGAAGCTGCCAAGAAGGAATATCTGAAGCAGTTAGCTGCCTACAGAGCAAGCCTCGTATCCAAGGTAACACATAATGTATATACATATACATATATATATATAGCGACATATTGAAAACCTTTTTCAGCATTTACAGGGTGCTGAGTGTCATATTATGTAGTGCAAATATCCTTGCTTGTTACCACCTTAAACCTGGGTTTAAGGTGCAAATGCTCAATAAACCACAGTCATCTCTCCATTGAAAGGTGTCCTTTAACCCTTCTGGTCATGGCGACAGCACTTCTCCAGGCTGGCAGTATCATCGCAGTTCAACAGAGGAAGAAGGTACAGGTAAAAAGATCTCACTCAGTGTAACAAACACGCCATGCCAGGCAGGCACTGTTCTACCTGCAAGGGAAAAAAACATGTCGTACATAAAATGCCTTGGTTTGGCTTTATGGGGTTTTTTAAGTGCTGGTTTTTTACCTTGCAATCACATTACAGAAAAATTCAAGCTCCGCTTACATAGCAAATTTTCATAATAAAATGTGAATTTCCATTTCAGGTTGAGCAAGTGATTTGTGTGGGCACACACAGGTCATCTTAAGGCTCTCCCACTGGAACACACCAATGTATCCTCAGTATACAGCTAGTAGCAGCTCTCTAAATTGAGTTATACAAATCTTCTTAATGCCCATAATTTTCTTAATGGTGCCTTAAAATTGTAATAGACGTTAAACTATGCAGAAGAATGTGAAGTAACTACTCTGTGCAGGGGCGGAAAAACAACTGAGTAACTTCAAAACCACACAAATTAGAATCACTTGGTTTCGGTCTGTCAAAACAAATTTCAGCATATTTTGTTCTTACATAAATAAATTAAAAAAAAAAAAAAATAGGTGTAAAGATGGCAGTATGAAGGACTGGCATATATGACATGAGTAGAACTCCTCTTTTAGTCTTAAAAGTGAAGTTAGTCCTGCACTTTCCTGTATATTACATAGACTTCTAATATACATTTTCAGGGAAAAAGGGTATATGATTATCCTTACAAGGATCTCTCATACATCTTTCCACTTTACGTTAGTATTTATTTGGCCTAAATTTAAAAGTCTGAAATATGGGTGTTACCTCATTAATTCAGGGGAGGGATTGCTTTTAAATTTTTTAGCAACATAAATAGTAATGTATTTAGTTAAGGTGATCTACAGGGTACCTTTAATTTCTGTCTTAGAACTGTTTGGTTCTAGAAATACTCATTGCCTTCAGAAAAGGTCCTGTGTGCAATCAAACCAAAATATTTTGAAATAGTTTGCTTATTGGCCAAGATAGGTCTAAAAGCTTGAAATATTCCAATAGCTTTTGAAGAAATGTACGAAGCCAGCGTTTGACTTGTGAAAATAACTTGGATGTCATTACTCAGCACATCATGGGCTGTTTACCTAATGCTTTATATAGCTTGATTTTGAAAAGGCAAATATATTTTAAAATACTTGTTTTGCTTTTATTTTTTTGGAAAGAGAAAAAAATGTATTATGGTATTTTCTGAGGTTTGTTTTTTAGAAAAGGAAATTACACTGTTGATCACTTCAGTGCATGAAGCCGTTTGTAAATATCTGTAATATCTGTAAATTTGTTGTTAGTCAGAAAAGCACTGAAGCATTTTCTTAACTCTTAAGCAATTATTTGAATTCTTCCCATAATATAATGTTTTCCTCAAGTGTGGAAAGTATCAAAATAGAAACTTAATGAAGCTAAGTACTAATTGCTTACTCTCATGAACACATTCAGTGAAACGAACAGAAGTGGCATGTAACTAAAGCAAGTTCTTTTGGAATTAAGATGTAAAATACCCATATGTAATATTATATCAGTATATTCTGAATTATCATTATTAAATATTTACATGGCACTAGAAGAGTTGGGATTCTTTAGATAAGCATGTAAGCATGAAGAAATATATGTAATACATTATTAAGACTGTTGGGAGTCCATCTGGTCTTTTATGTCCATGTGTTATATTATCATCCATAAAAGATAATTTAAGAGAATATTATTAAGATTCCAAGACCTAATTCTCAAAAGTTAAGACATGCCAAAAGTAACACACCTTTTCCAAAAATGCTTTAATACAATATTAATGGTTTGCTCACATGGTATATTTTATACTTTATGCCACCCTCTGTGTGAGTCTCATGTCATACATTTATAATCAGGTGTTCACCCTGGGAGCTCCTCTGTTGTATTTACAACATGTTGTCTAACCTTGCTTCTTTAGGGGATTTTCTGGGCTGTTCAACCCAGCAGTGTTTTAGTGCAAATAAATTCTCAGTAATGCTTAGGAGCAGGAAGCTTGTATTCCACCTATTTTTAAACACAACTAAATGATTGTCATACCAGGTTTTCAGTAATTTTGAGTGTCCTGCTTGGGACATCTAGAACTTCATTTATCAGAGTAGTTGACCAGTCTTACACCCTTCATATTCACAGCAGAGCTTCAATGACTTCAGGGTCAGCTGGCTGGCAGCTATGAGGTGTTTGGTTGTGCCTCACATCACATCAGGACACCCTCTTGCTCTCTAAATGATAGGAGTTACCAGTTATCAAACTTCCTCCTCCCATCCCAGAGAACACTGCCTGTGTGAGACAGGCACAAACAGGCAAGGCTTCTGCTCAGATCCCCTATTTCCAGCTCAGCAGGTGCCTCACACCTCCCAGGGGAGCTGCACTAACAGTTTCCTAGCTTTTACACACATTTTTCGTTAAGTACTGCCATTTTTTAAACAGCTAGTGAGTTTAGGGCTTGCATGTCAGTGTTTGCAGATGTTTTTCTGCATTTACTTGCAAGACTTCATTTTTCTGAAAAGCAAAGGAATGGCCATATGCCGTGTTATACGTGAGTGAACCAGACTTGGAATTTAATTCACTGCACCTATCTTGGCCTTGGAGATTCTGGAATAGTCAGGATAAAAGATTGCAGAGAAATTGAGTAAATCTCTTTTTACCAGGCAATTTCTTAGCCCCTGCCTGGCAGCAGAATAATGAAATTCGGGGAGGTTGGTTTTGATCCCAAGCTCTGGGGTGGTAGTGGAGTTTCAGGTGGAGATAGTAGATTTCTCCATGATCCTCATCCCTTTTACCCCTTTGCTCTGCTTTTTCTTATTATCTTTCACCCAACCTCTACTTCAGCCAGTATTTTTTCTAGTAGTTTCTCTTATCTTTAGCATCCTCACTTCTTCATATACCTGTAGCCATGACTGTATAGTGAAGGAAACTGGAGACAAACATGAGGGACAAGCTACCTGCTCTTCATCATAGAATGTCTTGGGTTGGAAGGGTCCTTCAAAGGTCATCTAGTCCAACCACCCTACAATAAGCAGAGACATCTCACACTATAACAGATTGCTCAGAGCCCCATCTAGCCTGACCTTGAATGACTCCAGTGATGGGACCTCCACCACATCTCTAGCCAACCTGTTCCAGTGATCCACCACCCTCATATTAAAGAACTTTTTCCCAATGCCCAACTTAAATCTACCCTTCTCTAGCTTGAAACCATAACCCCTTGTCTTATCCTTACATGTCTTCGTAAACAGGTCTTCCCTAGCCTTCTTATATGCTCCTTCCAAGTACTGGAAGGTCACTATAAGGTCCTCCTGGAGCCTTCTCTTCTTCAGACTGAACAACCCCAACTCCCTCAGCCTGTCCTCATAAGAGAGGTGCTCCAGCCCTCAGATCATTTTTGTGGCCCTTCTCTGGACATGTTCCAACAGGTCCACATCCTTCTTGTGCTGAGGGCACCAGAGCTGGATGCAGTGTTCTAGGTGAGGTCTCAGCAGTGCAGAGTAGAGGGGCAGAATCACCTCTCTCCATCTGCTGGCCACACTTCTTTTGATGCAGCCCAGGATGTGGTTGGCTTTCTGGGCTGCAACTGCACATTGGTGGCTCATGTCCAGCTTTTGGTCCACTAGTACCCCCAGGTCCTTTTCCACAGGACTGCTCTCAAGTGTGACCTCCCCCAGCCTGCATTCATATCTTGGGTTACCTCGGCCCAGGTGTGGGACCCTGCACTTGGCCTTGTTGAACCTCATGAGGGTCACCTGGGCCCACTTCTCCAGCTTGTCCAGATGGCATCCCATCCCTCTGGCATGTTGACTGCACCCCCCAGCTTGGTGTCATCAGCAAACTTGCTGAGGGTGCTCTCAATGCCACCATCAATATCATTAATGAATATACGAAACAACACTGGGCCCAGCACTCTCCCCTGAGGGACACCACTTGTCACTGTTTTCCATCTGGACTTACAGCCATTGACCACTAGCCTCTGAACTTGACTATCTTTCCAGTTCCTTATCCACTGAACAAGTCCACCCATCAAACCCATATCTCTCCAATTTAGTGAGAAGGCTGTTGTAGGGAACTGTGTCAAAGATGTTGCAGAAGTCCAGGTAGATGACATCCACTGCTTTTCCCTGGTTGACTGATGTGAGTCGCTCCATTGTAGAAAGCCACTAGGTTGGTCAGGCAGGATTTGGTAAAGTGGTGCTGGCTGTCATGGATCACCTCCCTGTCCTCCATGTGCCTTAGCATGTCTTCTAGGAGGATCTGTTCCAAGATCTTCGCAGGCACAGAGGTGAGGCTGACAGGTCAGTAGCTTCCAGGGTCCTCCTTTCTACCCTTTCTAAGAATGGGCATAATATGTTGTCTCTTCCAGTCACTAGGGACTTCACCTGACTGCCATGACTTTTCCAATATCATAGAGGGTAGCTTGGCAACTACATCAGCAAATTCCTTCAGGACTCTAGGATGCATCTCATCAGATCCCATGGACATGTGTATGTTCAGGTTCCTCAGATGGTCACAAACCTTGTCTTCGCTTACAGTGGGAGGGACTTTGTCTCTTTGGTCTCCATCATATGGGCCATCAACTTGAGAGCTGTGAGAAGAGGGTTTGCCAGTGAAGACTGAGACAAAAAAATTGTTGAGAATCTCAGCCTTATTATTTGTTGTTACAAGTTCACCGCTGTTGCTCACTGGGGAGAGCGGGGTATACTTCTTTAACCTTCCTTTTCTGGTTTACATACCTGTAGAAGCCCTTCTTGTTTTTCTTTACGACCCTTGCCAAGTTCACCTCCAGCTGCACCTTGGCCTTCCTGACCTCGTCCCTACACAACCACACAACATCCCTATACTCTGCCGATGATCCCTTTTCCCACTTCCACTGCTTATGTAGTTCTCAGCTGCTTTCTCAAAGGATACACATTTATAAATAGGAGCATAATTTCAGGGCAAGACAAGATATTAATCTCTGACAGTCCCTCATTCTCCCTTCCTGAGTTCAAGTCCCTTTTCCATTGCATCTTAAAGGGCACGCACATTTTTGGGAGGCACACAGTGATTTCCTCCTGGTGTATTCTTGACAAGGCCAAGCAGTTCTGGTTGGAGTTTGCCACATGCATGTGGAGAAGTCACTCAAACACATACTCAGTATTTCAGACTGAGTTACTTGACAAAATCCTAACTGAAAAGAGTGGAAGTGTCACCAGCAACTTCGGTATCAGTATTGCCAATCCATCCCTAGTACATTTTTAAATGTTTAAGTGGTGTTTTTATGAAATAGAGCTAACACACAGTGAATAAGCCCATGATCATGTAAGTATGTCAGTTATGCATTACTCCCCATTTAATTTCTCAATTCATTTCCTGTATTTTTCTCCTTGTTTATAATGATTGAAATTAATGGGGCTGTTATTGAGTTTGTTCATGTGTGTAGGAATTGATATGTAGAGTAAAAATCACATTACAAAGCATTATATCTTCTGCTATGCAGATTGCCATATTGCTTAGAGTACTGACTAAGCCTTTGCATTGTAAACAAGTATCTTTATATTTGCCCTTAGTTGCAACTTTTAGTACTGTTCAGGTCCAGAAATGCAGTCTCTGGTATCTGGTAATTTGTACAGCATTACATAAAATGCTGTGAATTGCAATTTTACTTTTTCATAAAACAAGCACTTTTTCTAGCTTAACCAGTCTTTTTTTCTGGCTGACATTGGAGTTTTTGCTGCATCTTTCAAATATGTATATTTAATACAGATATATATGGATAAATGTTAAATACTTCCATATATTATTTATGTGCATCTATGTATATTTCTGTAACAATAGATGCATATGATGTGTTTAACATGCAAAATTTATATGTGCATATAAGTGATACATATATGTATGTAAAATAAATCAGTACAAGTTTAACAGTTTGAGTAGTACAAAGAAAATTTCCCTTGTCTGTTTTGCTCTCTCTGGCTAAATGAATCTTTGATTCTCTCTGTATAGTGACACAACTTCAAGTTTCATACAGACATATTTTAGGAGCTAGAGCTGAAGCTAAAACCTCTCAGCAAGGACAATATTATTCAAATTCAAAATATTGAAGCATATTTCAAAACTGATGTGGTGTCTAAGTGGTGTCCTCACTTGACATTGCAGCAAAAGCATTGGTCGTTTTTCAGCTTTGTGGATGGTGCAAATCCTTTGGACATGTAAAATTTCTTCTTGAAGTATATGGCATATGTAGCTGTTCTAGACCACCACCTTATAGTTATGTCTCATAAAAATACTAAAGGTCATATCTAGTAAGACTGGCATTACCTTAATGCCATTAGCACAGCAGTTTGTAACCAGAGAGTTTCCAATCACCCAAAAATATCTGTTACACTGCCTGTGTTGTGATACAATTGAACAGCCTAAGGAATTTGAGTCTCTTAAGACTGCAGTGAATATCATTGAAAAGTTTCAGCTACTTGCAAAAAGCAAAATGGAGACCATGTTAAAAAAAAACACCACAAGCTAAGAACCAACCAACAAACCAAACAAGCGAACAAAGAAAAAAAAAACAGAACAGAAAACAAACCAACAAAAAAACCCAAAAACAAACACAAATCCCACCAACCTCTCTCCTCCCAAACAAAAAAAACTACAAAAAACCAAGACCCAAAACTCAAACAGTAAACTTGGTATTAGTTTCCTATTTCCTATATTTGTGGGGTGAAAGCACTTTCCTTACATATAAAAAGGCAAAAAAATATATCAAGTCTCCCAGATTGTGTATCTCCCCATTCCTAAGTAAATGTAGATATGCAGGTGTGCTCTCTCCATTATTTGTTTTCTGTAGCCCAGTGAATCCCAAATTCTTTCCTGCACAGTTGGCCAAGCTTCAGATGTAGGGAAGCACCATATCCTGGCTCACTCCTCCCTGGAATAAACAGCTGCTGGGGTTTAGGACATTTATTTTGAAAATAAAACTCTCAATATCTCTTGACAGAGTCGATGAATGAACTATCATGTCTCCTGGTCAGTACTTTAATCAGCTGGCTATTGCATACAAGGAGAGCAGCATCCCTTCTGCTGCTGCAGAAAAGCGCCTGGTTTCTGCTTTTTGAGACAACAGATTACTACATTATATCTAACCCTAGTCCATGCAGATGTTTTGGAATTTCATTAAACAGTTTAGGCTTTTCTCAGTGAAAGCATCAGAGAAAGATTATTATGTTTGATGCATGATACTTTAAATTTTTTTGTAGCTGAAGTGCTACAAGGCATTTGGCAATATTTCCCTTAAAACTGTAACCCGAAAAACTCAAAAATTATGACATGCATGTACAGCTTGTATCTTTTTTACCATTAAACATTAGAATCTCTTGCTGGAAGACTATTATGTAAAGCTTTCACAGCAGCTACTTCATGCTTCTTTGGTACCTTGGCCTTTCATTCTTTCTGGAGTTATGATGATGTAGTAGGAAATTTTCAAGGAATCAAAAATAAAATTATGTCCAAGTATGTTATATATCAGAGTATCTGGTAAGTGAACATATATATTTATAAAACAATGGTCTAATCTGATAATAACACAAATGCAACTATCTCATTGTCTAGCAAGGAAATCAATTGTCTAGTGCAGCTGAAAATGGAGAGCAATGTATATTTAAGTTAATGCCATGAATTCAAACTAAGGCTAAATCTTGTGACAGTTTATATTAAGCAGTGCAAAAACCATGAGATGCTGTCACATAATTTATGGCAAAAGTGGCAGAAATTTCTTGATCTTGAGAGAAGACAGATTTTGATTTAGAGAGAAACTGTGTTTGTTTTTGAAGTGAGTTAATAAAACTAGATTTCACTATTAGCATAGTGCTTCCATTTGGGGAATTAAAACACTTGTATCAAATTAAAGTTGCATATCCTTTATCACATGTACCCAGGTTACATTCATAAAACATCCATTTTTCTTACATACCCTGAACGAATCCATTACAATCCCCTGTAGATGGTGACAAAATGTATATTTAGATTTGAAGAAGTTCTTCTGAGCCAGCTCAGCTAATTATAGATGACAACCCATAGCTTACTCCTTTGTTCTGAAACATCAAGAATGTGTCAAAAAGCTTTCTGAACTCTCTAGAGTCCCAGATGTTGTTATTGCAATAGGTGACTGGAATTAACAAAATATGAAACATCATTTGCTGAGAGCCTCTTGTGACTTAGGTAGGAAGGTAGCTATACTGGAAATACGAGTTTTCTACCAGGATGGGTAGAGTTAGCTGAAAGGAAGCTCGAAAGGAGTAGAAGATCTAAGCAGGAAAGAGAAAATGCTACCAGAGAGAAGTTCTCTCATAAACAGATTCACAGGGGTATTATAAAATGGCTGAGCCCATGTAGGCTAGAAGAACGGATTCTTCTCAAGGACAGGCTTGGGGTTGGAAGTGACTTAAAATGTGAAAAATGTTAAAAACAGACAGGATTATGTGAACACAGCAAAGCTGAGAGAAGGAATTCAAGATGTTCCTTCCGCCAAAGAGACAGCAAAGACAGCAGATGCAAACTTAAGCTTAGGTAAGCTTTGTAGGAGCTGCGTAAATATTCAGCCAATTTCCTTCTATCTACCTCTATAATGTCACAGTACTGAAGATAACTCATTTAAAGCTGAGTCAGGCCTTCCTATGTTTGATCACAGCTTGCACAGGCTGGACCTTTCTGGGACCAGTTGACATAATCACTGCTGTTGGCTGAATGTAACCTTCATTCTGCTCTTTGAGTCCAAAAACTGTTGAATTCCTCAGCATGGCCCATGGATGGACACCAGTCACTAGATGTGTGCATGGCACCAGCACGAAAAGGCACAGGGTAGCTACTTTGTATGTTTACAACACATATTCATGTAAAAGCTGAACTGAGTTAAACTCTTTTCTAGGCTTTGAAATGCTCACGTAGTACATGTTCCTCGTCTACATAGAGAGGATGCCAAACTTCTGTTTCTCGTTTAAAGAGAAGCACCTGTTTCTCGTTTGAAATAAAACTATGTTGAACCGTATTGACTATGTTTACCCACAAGTAAAACTGTTTGCAGTGATAGAAAGTTTAAGCTGGCCATATTGGCCGTGAGACTCATGCCTTTGCCCTTGAGCAGGTCTCTCAGCATGTATTTCAAGGACACATTAGTATCCAATAGTACCGAGAGCATTTACTAAATGTTCTGCATGTACTGAATATTTTATTATAAAGGAGAGTTTAATTGCTGATGTTAATAAAGAGGTATTTTGATAAGCGTCTGCGCCGTAAATGATTGAAATTACATTGCTCATTATGTTTTGATCATTAACTAATTTTGTGAAATCAGTAGGATAAGAAAAAGAATAACGTCTTTTTCTGTAAGTAGAACAACTATTGTTTCGTTGAGACAGCTCTGACTTCTAGATTTTGTGTTTCAAACAGCAATATTATTGTGTTACAAGAATCTATAATATTGTGGAGGGCAGCAAAAATGATCAGAGGGCTGGAGTACCTCTCTTATAAAGATGGGCTGAGGTAGTTGGTGTTGTTCAGCCTGATGAAGAGAAGACTCTGGGGGGACCTTATAGTGACCTTCCAGTACCTGGAAGGAGCATATAAGAAGGCTGGGGAAGAGCTGTTCACAAAGGCATGTAACGATAGGACAAGGGGTTATGGTTTCAAGCTAGAGAAGGGTAGATTTAAGTTGGGCATTAGGAAAAAGTTCTTTAATATGAGAGTGGTGGATCACTGGAACAGGTTGGCTAGAGATGTGGTGGAGGTCCCATCCCTCATTCAAGGTCAGGCTAGGTGGGACTCTGAGCAATCTGCTCTAGTGTGAGATGTCTCTGCTTATTGTAGGGTGGTTGGACTGGATGACCTTTGGAGGAGCCTTCCAACCCAAGACGTTCTTGATTCTATCATTCTATCATTCTCTGATTAGTTGAACACTGCTTCCTAGAATGAAGTTATTGCAGAAGTATTTGTTTAATTCCCATATATTGTGGTGTCATATACTATAGCTGGTAAGAATGCTGAATATAAAACACGTATGCATGATGTAAATTGAAGATTTTCGTATACATATGTGTATATATATCTTTCTGGTCCTACTTGCTGGCAACATTTCTAACAGGAAGTTTGTTATCATGTCAAAAAAGAAAAATGAAGTATAGACACTTGCAGTTTCAAGGTATGCTTCTGAAGAAACCCAGGTCAAAAGTAGTGCTCCTCAATTGAGAATTATTCTCAACTTCTGTAGTCAGGCCCTACCTGGTATTCATGAAAAATTAAATGGGTATCCAGACATTAATACCAAAGCAGTAGTGCTGGGCTCTGATCCAAATGTCATTTAAGTTAGTAGGAGACTTTCAATCAAATTCATTAGTCTAAGGATCAGACCCTTAGAGTACCACCTTGTTCAACATGTCTTTGCTTTACTGTCGATCACGTGGATATTGTTTATGTTCAAGCCCCCCCAGCAGAAGTGGGGTTGGAGCCAACAGTACCCAGAAGGCAGCCACAAGTTAGAAAGAGAATCATAACCCATGTGTAGGCTTCAACAACTGTCTGGTTACCCAGGTATACAGGTGAGGGTTTAAAGTGCAACTTTTCAAAGTGGAAGTAAAATTATATCCCAAAGGATATTCGTTATCATCAGATTTGAAGTAGTGTTTATTTTTGTTTCCTTCCTTTCCCTATTTCTCTTCTACTTTCATTCTCTTTCTTTTGGGATTTCAAAACGTTCTCCCCTTGTTATGTTTCAGTAAAACAATAGATTCTCATGGGGGGAAAAAAAGGGCAGTCACTTTTCTTCTAGCAATCCACTGCCTTGGCCTACCTAATTTGTCTTCACATTTTGATTACTTCTGTTTTTTTAAATGTAGACAACAGTATTAGATGATTATGCTACATGGAGGGGCAGATCCATGAGATGCATGTATGTGCACAATACCACTGCCTACCATTAACTAAATACAATATTCTGTCACCCTCTAGTGGTGGGTCTACACCACCATGCCACTGATTAGAGAGAGTAAGGATTTTCTCATCACATGTCTAGTAGAAGACCTTGTTGTATGTGGGAGATACTAAACTTCAATGTTTGTCGGCCTGTGTGTACTGATTTGTAATTTTGGTCTCCACTTCATTGATCTGTAAATGAATTGTATCCATCATGCCAAAAATTATAGATATAAATTGTTTGGTTTTGTTTGGAGCAGATTAATTGACTAATGAGGTTGTTGGGGTTTTTTACTATTTCTGTACTCTTCTTCTTGGACAAGGAAAAAGCAAATCCACTGAATTCCAACCTGAAAAGTTAGGGAACATGGCTGTGCACTTGAAGCCCAAGTTGGCTAATCAAATCCTTTCTTTCTTAATTCCTAGTTTTAACCATAATAAAATTCCTTGCCTAAGACTGTCTAATGCTGTACTGGAAAAGTGCAATGGCCACTGGAATTTGAGAAAGCACTAATTGTGCCTGTAATAATAACATGGCCTCTGCAGCATATACACCGTTTGGTATATTTGACAGTAAAGTGACATAACAAAGCCAAAATATTTTCTGTCACCTATTCCATTATCTTCAGCAATACTTCCAAAATCTGTTTCTGACCTAGCCTTAGAAAAAGCTAAAAGTGCAGCATAGTAGAGAATGGCATTTAATGGCTTCATTTGTCAAGATTCCTAGTAATTGATAATATTGATGTGTTTTACACTGATATTGGACAATTCAGCTTCAGATCACATATGATTTAAAGCATCCTAAGTAACATCAAAATACTTGGTTTGAAACTGAAGTGTAGAGCTTTTCACTGGATCAAGAGGCAAGTGCTATTCATCTCTGGACAGAAACTAGAGAATTCCTCCTAAAATAATTTGGTATTTCAAGTATTAAATAATACTAAGTATCTGATTTGTCTGTAATTTTATTGGTATGGGCCATACATTCACCACTTACGAGTGAAATCAGTATTGCCCATTAATTAAGTTGGTTCACTATATCTTTGTTAAGGAGGTGTATGGCAGCATCTTTGTAGTCACAAATTAAATACAAGTGTGTATCAGTATGCCACTAATAGTGCCAAAAAGGCTTTTTGATACCTCCTCACCAGGAGGAATTGTTTAACCAGTCTGCCCTCACACACCTTTAGGAGTAACGATCCCTACTCAGACCAGATAGCACCTGCCAGCTACATTGTGAAAAGGCATGGTGCTTTCATGAGGGGATGATGGACTCAGTAAATCTTCCAAGTTTCTCAAAAAAGACCACAGTATACACCTCCTGGAATGGATAAAGAGCCTGGGACCCTCCAGAGGAGGGTCCTGACCAGGCTGCTAATTAGCAAACCACCTTCTGAATCTCTGAAATTTCAGCAAACCTGCCAGTCCCTGCACCCACACTCATACAAGTATCCTACAAATACAACTGGGAAGAAATGGGGAAAATATTTATCATGGCACCATGAACACTAGTTCAGTGTTTTAAAAATAATACTCCACAAAAATGGCAGATTCTGCACCTGCTTTCAAGTTTTATCATCTACTATCTGGGGGGGTTTTATATCCGTATGTGTATCCTGCAAACACGCATATTACACACCCACAGACTTGCATTCATTTTATCATATTAATTTAATTTTCTTTATTTTACTGGAGAAAACAAGAGTTTGTTGGGGTTTTTTGCTAATGGAACTGCAATGATACTTAGGGAAAATGAAGTTGTCTTTCTCATCTTTAGCAGTGTGTATAATGAAGCCGTTTCAGTAACGCACGTGTCAGCGGATTGTTGGTGCTGGTACATCCTTCAGAAAGAATACAAATAGACTTCACTGACCCCGGAGTGCTGAGAGTAACATGAAACTTACTCTGACTTGTAAACTGAGCCAACATGACATGGAGGTCACAGTATAAGGGCATCTATGCATCTTTCAGCCCTTGTTTTGACAAAGTGACTTCTTTCTCCAGAGGGACATTTCTGCCATTTTTTTCCAGCATGTTTCACCTTTCACTAGCTATTAATCATAGTATGACTTAACTGAAAATTATGGTTCCCACCTATAAGCTCATAGGAGTTAATTTCTTAATTCTTTTTTCATTATTTATTTGAGCACAGAGCTAGCACTCAGAAGATCTAAGAAAACTGGGGTATGGAAAACAACATAAATTAAGTTCAAAACAAATTATAAATGCTAGAACAAAGAGCATTATTAAAGTTCACATTCATTAATGGAAAGTTTTGATTACTAGCAGCTGTAAGAAATCAAGGTAGACCATAACATTTTTTAAAATCTGTGCATTTTCTAATATTCTACAGAGTATTTTTCCAGCTTTAGTTAGATAGCTTCCCTATGTCTGAAGGAGTCTAACATTTATATAGCCATCAGTTTTAAACAGAATTTTCAGAACTTTATGAACCAGATTGACAAAAGAAGTTATTCTAAAAATTAAATTATTCAGAATATTCTTATTTTTCCAAATGCATGGCTTGTGAAACTTTTTTGATACAAACATGGATGGCATCCCAGCACAGAATACTTCAAAATAGGAGTATCAGCATAGTCTTAAATGCATTAGAACAACTGTGGATGGGGTTTAGCCTCTTCATCATGTCAGCTAACTGTTGAAGCACTATTAGCAGTTATCAATATGTATGGTAAAGGACACTGAAATTCTTATCTGTGGTTTGCAGATGGGAAGATGAGACAGAGCAAAGATCATTGCAGACTTTCTGGAACCCACCCTCCAGACTATCTTTTCAACCAGCCCATCAAATTTCAGGACAGCAGTAGGCACTGCTTATGTGAATAAGTGTGACAAGCTTCGTTGTCCTTGCTGTGTAGATTATTAAGTCAGTGATGCCAGTTTCAAGTTTGGGAATACAAAATGTCAGGCTAGACCAGGAAACACAGGAGCTAACTTTGTTTTTAACAATGCTGAAGAGAAAAGTGTAAGGTAAAAGGGATTAATTATTTTTCTAGTGTGATAACCAGACTCCATTTCAAGGACAATTTGATGGTCCAGATATGTGTTTTCCCCTGGTGTGACACAAACAGATTTCAGGAGCTAGAACAGAAGCATTTTGTAGCTTCTAATCGTTGCCCCTCTTGTTTTTCTCAACAGAGCTACAGTGAACCTGTTGATGTCAAAGCCTCCCCGCAGCCTCAGATGATGAATTCCAAGCAGCCGGTGTTTCATGGGCCTAACCAGGCTCACTCTGCACTGTACCTCAGTTCCCACTACCACCAACAACCAGGAATGAATCCCCACATCACTGCCATGCATGCCAATATCCCCAGGAACATAGCGCCCAAGCCCAACAACCAAATGCCAGTGACTGTTTCCATAGCAAACATGGCTGTGTCCCCACCACCACCTCTTCAGATCAGCCCCCCTCTGCACCAGCATCTCAACATCCAGCAACACCAGCCCATTTCAATGCAGCAGTCCATTGGAAACCAGCTACCAATGCAGGTCCAGTCTGCTTTACATTCACCTACGATGCAGCAAGTAAGTTTGAGCTTTTCAGTTGCCTGGAGAAGTGTTTTTTTCGAGGGGAAGTAAAAAAGTCATCCAGAAGTTGGCACAGTGAGGGAGATTAAATGCTACAGATTAACTTCAGTTTTGCAGAGTTCCAAAACCACAGTAGTATAGTCTGAGGGTTTAGTCTTTCAAAGACAAGAACAAATGAATGAATTTACCTAGATAACGGGCAATATCTGAACTGTTTGTGCTAGCAAAGATGTTAATCAAATTCTTCTGGGCATTAGCCTTGTCTCCTCCCAAATCGAGGAGGCATCCTTTAAATAGAAGTGTGTCCATAGACCCATCTGCAAATCTGGGAGTACCCTGAAATATAAGTGAAACATAAAGTCTTTGAGACACACATTTTACAAACAGAAGGCAGGCAGGGCTGGAAAAAAGATATTACTGTAGCTTGTGCTGTTATCCTTGTCCTGACTGTGACATGCAACTGTCAGAAGAATCATGAAGCTACACAGGTTGTGTTAAAGATGCTAAATTAAGTGAACACAAGTATTTTAGTTAGTTTAGGCTGCGCTCATACCTTCATTTTACTAGATACCTATATATATCTATGCCTTTTTTATACTGAAAGTAAGTGGCCTGCAGCCAGTGTCCCATTATGATAGCTATTTTATTTTTTTCCCATTCTCAGTGTTTTAGGTAATTGGTTCTCAATATATTTCCCAGGAGTTCCGAATGAATGCAAGCCAACCATAGTATTGTGACTTCTGGGTCCAGTCCTGTGGAGGGTTAGTTACAGCAGATTAACCCAGCTGAAGTAATAAAAAAATAAAAATTAAAATTAAAAAAAAAAAAAAGAAAGATGACTATTAATATTAAGACTTTGCCTTGCAAAGAGGCATGAGAATTATTTAATTTCTTTTATTAAATTGCAAGAACCTCCAAAATTTGAAAACAAAAGTTGTTAGTTGTGGTTGATAATACATAGTCATAAACTTGCTGCATGTTTTGAATATCTCTATAAATTCACCTTTGTTAACAAGGCATTTGCTTTCCAAGCCAGAAACATTTCATCTCAAGATTGTTTTTTAGAGATGGGTGTACCTGAACACAAAACATAGCTTCTAGCTTGGAGAACAATTTTCCAAAGAAATTTGGAAATGTGAAGAAATTTTCCAAAGCCAGGAAAAAAAAAAAAAAAAAAAGGTTTGTTGAATTGATAGTAGGGGCTAGCAAAAGATACAATGAAGGTGTTAGATACTTAAATATGTATACATGCAGCATCATAATTATTGTATGAACCCAAACTTTTAGGTGTTATTCCAATCCTTTGCATACTGCAAATATATATATAAAAATATATATATATATATAAATATTCTGATGTTTTCTTTTGCTAAACTGCATGCTTTAAGCATATGGTGTGTGCATCCATGGCTTGAGAGTACCTTCACTCATCTGTGAGATGTGTGGTATGCAGCTGAGTTTTTTCTACCTTAAGAGAAAAAACAGGACACTAGATTGTACAGTGATGAGTCTTGCTTTACTAAGTTCAAGTACAGTAAAGTAAAGAATGCTGTACCTCATCAAAAGTTAGGTTAAATAGTTTTTACCAACTCATATTCCTTAGTCAGAAAGGCTGATTCTTATAATGTAGATGCCATGGTGAGATATTTCTGAGCTTCACTCAAAGGTGACAGGTGCTTATTGCCTGTTGAAATCCTACACTTCCAATCTTAACTACATTTATCTTTAAGCAAGTGGAACATCTACAAGCCAGTTTATATTTCTTACATTTCTGCTTTTGTTTAAAATACTTTTGAGCTCTGGAAAATCTGTTATTTCACTTTGGAATAGTTGTGGGGTTTTTTATTTTAATAATTTATTTATTTTTTTGCCTACAAGAGTTTACAGAGTTTGTGCATTGAGCTTCAGTATAGGATCCATTCCTTTAAAGAGTCAAGTTGGTAAAGACAAAGCAAGAATTGTGCTAAATTTTAGGGCAGCAGGTGTGCTAATAACACCATGATTTGCCATGCCAGAGAAGAACAGTGGTATCCTCTCTACCTTCTTAGATATTACTCTTTCTGGTCATATTCAAGAAATGTTAGAAAAAACTGTCCCCAGGATTTCATTCTGCATTAGAGCATGGAGGACTGACTGGCCACAGGAGGCAAGTAGCAAGAAGCTAAAAACTATAACCTGAAAGTAAAGGCCTCTTTTTGACTCTTTTCAAAGGATTCTGCTCTCACCTCTTTTTGAAACTGAGCAATCAATCTGATGATCACAGAGCATGTTAAAGAGGAAAAGACAGAGAGTGGGAAAAAAGTGAGCCCTCCAAACAATGACCAACAGCGTAGAGTCAGCATCAATGAGGAGGGTCAGGGTAAGGGTGAGGAGGGAGGGAAGACTCTGCATGTGAATTTCAGTCCCCAGCAGCACGATGTAGACCACTCTTCTACATAAAACGACAGCCAAGAAGAATGGGACATTATGTAGTCTGATAAAGCATAAGAGATAGTTGAATACAATTAAATTTTATTTCATTTCCTCTTCCTCATCTGTTTGATCTCCTCTGCGCTATGAGTGTGGCCACCCCTAAGCCTTTTCCAAATACTCTAGTGGGCACCTAATGTATGTAAGCAGCAAGAACAAAAGCTAATTAACATCCCATTCCCTACAGTGTGACTTGCAACAAGAAATATTTTCTATTTGGAAACCTCACCACTGCTCATACCAAATAGACAGATACACTTTAAGAAGATATGAGGTAAATTTTCTCATGTCATATTGCAGCGTGAGGCATAATAGGCAAGAGAAGGGTAAGTCTGCCAACAGCTTCCTCTAGCCATCGTTTACTGGAGGCATTTTCAGGCTCACCTGGCTGGACACCACCACTGCAGACAGACAGCTGTGCTATAGACATGTTAGAAGCAGCAGTCAGTCCCATCTCCCACTCATGGTGGGCTCTGCTTTTTTTTGCTTTTTTTTTCCCAATATCCAGCTTTGAAATAGTTTGTGCCTCAGTAGCATGATGCTCAATGGTGGCAGGCTCTGGGCAAACTGGCTCTTTACAGATCCTTTGCTTTAACACTGAGGCTCTGGGAGACTTGGCCACTCATTTTTTCCAAGAGAGGGAGAATAGTTTCTTATCAAAGACCATCTTGTGGTATGTCTAAAGGACTGCCAGCTCCAAGAAAAATCACATAGAGATCCAGACTTCAGTCCTGGCAAGCAGGAACACAGTTCTCCAAAATCAATATCCATGAAATCCACAAACTCTTCTGTACATAACTTTGAGGAGGGACTGGTAAGAGGGACTGATCAGAAGTACTGACCTGGGGAGAGAGTTCTGCCTCTGCGTTTGCCAGAACAAAGAGCTGATCTTCATCAGCTCTACAGGGAACAGCATGTCCTCCTCCACTTCCATCAGCCCTGGTCTGCATGTGTGCAGCTGCCAAACCCAGAGAGACTGCCAGCTGGAGAGGGGCAGTCTCCTCCAGGAATCCACAAAAACTACAGAACATCAAGGAGATCAGAACTGTTGGTAGCCAAAAATCCTCAGTGACTGCACAATTCTGTTATTTTTAAAATCAATTAATTCCTTGGAGTATGCAGCTGATACAATGCACCCAAATTGTTCTGAAATGCACAAGGCAAAGCAAAATGTAGGTATTAGCATTTTGGTCATATGCCTAGCTTAAGCAATTTTTAAAAGAAAATTCTTTTAAACAACCTTTGCTAGTTTGAGCAATTTACATATTTTTTTTTGTAACTTCTGCAGAAATAGAGACTATTTTGTCTCCATTTCTTTCTGTTCCAAAACAGTTAATTAATAAATTTAATAATGGGCACTACTGTAAACCTTTGGAGTGCTCATTCAGTGTTAATCCTTCACACTGTAAAAAATGACCATGTAGTTCTATTCTCAGATTTAAACTAATTCCTGTTTTTGATGATACTTAGCTTCTAATTCTGAAATATGCTATTTTTTTTCTTAAATATTGTTAATTGGAATTGTGTTAAAGTTTTACTTTGTTAAAGTCTAAATCCACTGTGTAGCAGTTTTTCTTTCATCCACTTTTGAAACAGTAAAAGAATCCCAGTAGATTAGAAGACTGCAATTTTTCTTTTATTAAATGATAGTGTGAGCATGCATCTTATCAGTGTATTATCTTTTAACTGATATAGAGTTGCTTCACTCCAGTCTGTTTCTTAGGTTTGACATGATGTTTAATTTTTACTTAGTTGAGATCAGGTGGTCTGAATCTTAACCCTTGTCGTTCAAATCAGCATAATTTCTTCAAAATTCAGCCTTAAACAGTCATTCTCTCCTTTCTCTACTCAAACAGACACTTGTCCTTCTTTCTGAGGTTGACTCCCTGTCCAGCCTGTTGTTACATGCTGTTTTGTGTGGAGAGCGATCAGACCAACAATTCACTCCATCCCAAATAAGTCCAATTCTTGTGCTAAGGAACCCTTTTAAGTAGCCCTACTGGAAGCATCTCCATCCTGTCTTAAAAGCCTTCACCCAACTGTTGGGTGGGATGCTGAGGCCCATTAAAATCTCTGTCCCACTTCAGTTCGCAGGTAGAGCAAGCAAAACCAGATTTTTAATGTCTAGCAACTATGGCTGCAAGTGGATGCATAACAAAGAAGCAGAAGATTAATGTATGTCACATTTTATTTTTTATTTTTATAAATAATAACTCATTTCAGGCTACTTTTAGCTATTTTCATTCCTTTAGAAAATAAATGTATACAGCAAGATGATTGTATAGCCTCCCAAAAATAATAGCCTCATTTTTTTCTGGTATATATTATATACAGTAAACTCATGGACCTGCTCTATGTGTCCAGATTTCTTCCTCTTTTTTTTGTTAAGCTTTGTCTTCGAATGAGGTCAAGAGAAAGAAAAATCATTAATATCTGTCAACTTCCTTTATAACCTTAAGGAAAAATCTTTGTATGATATCACACAGACAGATTTTCAATTTCCTTGTGTAATAAACAGATGCTTTAGGATTTGGATGTAATTTAAAGGTTTAAAATATCACATTGAGATTGATGAATAAATCAGTTGTGAAGACAAAAACATTGATGCCTACTGAAAATACCTCTCCAGACAGGCAGGAAATGAAATTAGTTCCCAGTAAAGTGTGGAGATGAAGATCACTGTTTAGTTCTGCTGCAGGCTTTTTAGGACTTGCTACAGTGGCACAACGAAACTGCTAGGGCTACAGAAATCTAATTAAAGAGCAAATGTCCCTCCTGACATCAAATTAATCTTTATCAAGTTCCCTATTTTTATTTCAATCTGGAACAAGAAAATGAAATTTAAAATTCTGGCCATGTTGTAAAACAGTTGGTGATTTTCTCTTGAGCATTACAATGCAAAAACACTCAGCATTGTTTAATTAGACCTCGAAGCACTCATTTTCTGAGCACTTTTTATTTCATCGTTGTTTGTTAAGGGTTTACATAAATAATACACAAATATTTACTACAAGCCTGCTACAAGGCTGTCTTCCTCCCTCTGTTGTACAGATCTGTATTTCCAGAGATTTTTCCTGTTGATAAAAATGCTGAAGTAATTATTGTTTTCATTTAAACATCACCATATTTTATCAGTCCTTTCTTAAATTACTTTGCCTTACCAAGCATGCTTTCCAACCCTCATGTTTCTGGTCTCCCAGTAGCCCTCAACCCCAGTGGGAGCACTGAGCTGCAGCAGCTCAGCTGCTTCTGGAGCTGGAGCCTGGCTCAGATCCCTCTGCCTCACGTTAATATGTATCACTTGAACATGTCCTAAGAAACTGGACCCCATCCTGGGCAGTTATAAACTAAACAGACTTGACAGGTGCAAGATGAAAGTGCTGCAACCCTTTATTTTGCAGATAGACCTAAGTTTAAATCCGTGGTCCCAACCTTAACATGAGACCCATCAATTCAGTTCTTCACGCGTGCTTCACAGGAAGTGAGACACAGAAATTTGGCTGTGGTCACACAGAAAACCTGAGAGAACACAAGAATAAGTCCCCACCTGGTTCCAAACTGGCATTTAAATCACAGGACCATCCTCACATATCTAAGCTGTTTATTCATCCTAAATCCAGAAGAAATGGAACTAATATTGCACTGATGGACTCTTCCTCAAATCTGGGGAACTGTCTCTTCTTGCTACATGAGTACTTGAGTCTCTCTGTCTGCTCACTTGCATGCTTCTCTACAGCACCACTGGAGCTACTCACCCCATATAGTGTTTTTCTTGTACATATGAATGTTTCATGAAGAACAAGAAGAGATAGCTCAGGGGCTTTGCTACTGAAGGCAAACCTAAGTGCCTGAGGGTAGGATGTGTTTCTGGGGCTAGTTTCCTCTTACAGCTAAATTGGAAAGGCCTTATGGGTGACATTTTGTATAAAAATTATGGCAGCGATATACAAAACCAATTATTCTGCCTTCTAATTGCACGAAACTCCAATTAAAGTCATTGGGAAGTCTGCTCAATTGAAGTTTCCTTTGCATTCGTTGCAGGCAGGGAGGTTGTTAATGCAGCCTGATGTGCAGGTTTAGAGCCTGGTGAAAAGGCTGAGTGCAGAGCATAGGAGTTACAGTCACCACGGGTGGGTTTTATATTTTATCTTATTAGCAGGGCAGCATATGTTACATGACAACTAGATGCTGAATTCAGCTCGTGAACTTGCCCACTACTAATGGTCTCTTTCTTGGAGTTATCAGGGGCAAAGTGAGGCTTCAGAGAGCATTTAAGGTACTGAGGTGTGACCTGGGATATTAGCCGTATGGAAGAGATTATGGAAGAAAGTTGCACTCATTTACAGCCTAAAAAAGAATTTGGTCAGGATGAGTAGAGAGTGGTGACTATGCACATGAGAGTCACAGCAGTGAAGAACACCTGTAGGGGAAGAGATGGAGGATGCACTGAGAAAGAGGGATGAGAAGGATGTGGCATGTTATATTTGAAGGAAGTTCATTTCTAGGGATGGAGGGGGCAAGGTGGAAATGGAGAATGCTCATTTATCTTGATTAAAAGTAGCACGGTGGAGTTGTTAAACCTGCAGGGGCAAAAAAACAGCTCTTTCCCAAAATTCCTGTCTAAATGAAAGCTGTGCATGTGAAGTGATCACACGTAATCCACTAGAATTTAAAACCAAGAGTTATGAGCTTTAATTCTATCTATTCAGGAAGTAGACTTTCTAGAAAGATTGGATTTTCAAACTAGGTATCTTGGTTCAGTTCAGTTTCTGGGGTAGTAGCTGCACATCCAGTTAACTTGAGTGGGAATTGTATGTCCTTGTGCCAGGATGGAGTTTGGTCTGTTTTTTTCAGCAGACATCGATTGCTTTTGTACAGCATTCCCATACTTTTACTCAATACAGTTCTTCCAACTTTATGGGAACATGATGTACATTTATACAGTGTGAACCAGATACAGTATCCTTGAAATTTCAATTGTTCTCCTGGTTTTGAAACAGAGCATTTAAACATCCCCCCATCTCGAAAGAACTAAAAATTATTATGACTTTTCATATGACAGATATTTCAGGGAGCAGGTCAGATGTTTCTTTGTAACTTCCATTTCTTTTTTTCTTGTCTTCTTGGTTTCAAAAAGCAAGTTATTCTGTGCTACTTTCACTACATTAGTCCAACAACTGTTAAAAAGCTTTGATTGAATTTCTGTTTAGTTGAGAGAGAAGTACAAATAAAAGAAGCAGCAGATGGTCCCTTTGTGGCTGAATGAAGAAAAAGGGTTTTGAGAACAATATCTGAATAGGTGTAGTCTAATAAAACAGTCAGCCACCTGCTGCCTACATCCTTCAAAAAGATTCTGTTGCATATTCTGGGAACTAACGACTGTGTGTGTCCTTACATTTAATCTAAATGGAAGCTCTAAGGAGCAAACAGATCTTTTTGCCCTAATGCTGATTGAGTTGTTCTCTTGGTTTTGAATTGTTTCTGCTCTGTCCTTTATAGTTCCATCATGTTACTGTGTAATAGCTAACAACTATTTGGCAGTATTTCATTTCTCAAACCAACGATTTTAAGACTTAGAAAGCACCTGCACATTTTTTCCTGCTTTAAGCTTGATATCCTAAAGTACACCTGGAAAAGAAGTATTCTTCCATTCCACAGTACACACATTGTTATTTTACTGCACCAAACCTCTTGCTTGTTTTTTTGTATGTAGTAATGTACTTGCTCTCTCCTCTAGGGGTTTACTCTTCAGCCTGATTATCAGAATATTATCAATCCAACATCAACAGCTGCACAAGTTGTTACCCAAGCAATGGAGTATGTTCGTTCAGGGTGCAGAAATCCTCCGGCACAGACTGTGGACTGGAGTAATGACTACTGCAGTAATGGGTAAGCAGCCAGTGAATGCCACCTTGTGTTGAGCAACATTCATGACACAAGCATCTGATCGAGAATTTGAAAATGGTTTTGCTGCCTGATCCTTTACACTATTTCAGAAGTGCATCTTATAGTACCATATTTATTCTTCAGTTAAGACTGTTGTGGAGAAGCAAGTTTTCAATACATACATTTATTAGATATCACTGTCACCTTATTACAGCACACACACATAGTCTTAGAGAACTTTCACTCCTTTCTGCTCTGAGCTGGTATTAGCTTCAGTTGAAACTGAAACCCAGCAAGAACTGAATGTAAAAGTGTGCTCGGTGGTGGAAGGTCTCTGGTAGAGCCTGGTCTCCAGTACAGAGTTCACAGAGTCACAGAATTGTTCTGGTTGGAAAAGACCTTTAAGATCATCGAGTCCAACCATAACCTAACTACCAACTATAAACCTGACTCTACCAAGACAGATGTTTAAACCATGCTCCTAAGCACCACTTCTATACATCTCTTAAACACCTCCAGGAATGGAGACTCAGCCACCACCCTGGGCAGCCTATTCCAGTGCTTACCTCAGTGAAGAAATTTTTTCTAGTATCTAATTTAAATCTCGCCTGGCACAACTTGAAGCCATTTCCTCTTGTACTGTCACTTGTTACTCGGAAGAGACCAACTGCCCTCTTGCTAAAACCTCCTTCCAGGCAGTTGTAGAGGGCAATAGGGTCTCCTGTCAGCCTCCCTTTCTCCAGGCTAAACAACCCCAGTTCCTTCAGATGTTCCTCACAGGACAGGAGAGAGGGACAGTCAGTGCTACGAATACACTGGAGCGGGTAGTCCCAAATGAGGGCTTAAACTCACGTCCCAGGCCTGTGTAGTTTAGAGCCAGGTGTGATCTCCAGGTTTCTACGTGCCACTATGGCCCTAGGATTTTTTGCTACTATTAGCACAGTAATGCAGCTGTACTTCAGTGATATGCTTGGAGTTAATCACTTGCAGTAGGATTGTGAGGGGTTTTTTTGGAAGAACAGGACTGAAAAGTTGAGAAAATTTTCAAAAATCATATTTATTCTTTTTCTCTTTGAACAGAGGCATGCAGAGGGACAAAGCACTCTACCTTACCTGAACATCTGAAACATCTCTCCTTTCCACTGAGGAACACAGGGAAGTCTTTTCATCATGGATTGCTTTATGCAGTCAAGGCAGTTCAGCGTTTTATTAGGAAATACAAGTTGCTAAGCACTTAGGGCTATTTGAGCTCGTGGGTCACCCACTCTGGAAAAAATAGTCTTGCTTCTTTCTTTTTCTTTTTTCTTTCCCCCCATTTTTTTGCATTCTTTCTCCTTTCCACTCCCACCCTGAGATCCTTTAACGGACATTGCTTTTCTTCTTACCGGAAGGAAACTTGGACCATTCAGATTTTATGTTGGTTTTTGCTGTGAAGTGCTGCGATAGTAACTGCCTTAGCAACTGTAGATGTCTCGGATAAAAGTCCTGGATTTTCCATTGGTTTTTCATAATGGGTGTTTATATGAAACTACTAAAGACTTTTTAAATGGCTTGATGTAGCAGTCATAGCAAGTTTGTAAATAGGATCTATGTTACACTCTCCTAGAGTATAAAATGTGAATGTTTTTGTAGCTAATTGTAATTGAAACTGGCTCATTCCAGTTTATTGATTTCACAATAAGGATTAAATTGGCAAACATTCATATTTTTACTTCATTTTTAAGCAACTGACTAATAGTTCTATATTTTCAAAGGATTTGGAGAAAAATATTCCCAAATAATATTGATTTAAAATATTGGCTTTTTCTCATGAAATAAACACCAAAAAGAAAAAAAAAAAAACAAACCCTAGGAAAATAACTAATGTTGATAAAGAGCAAACACATTTATTTTGTACTGCCTAAAAATGCTTCTTTTTTTAAAAAAGAAAATCACTTTATGTGTACTGGTTAGTAAACATCATTTAAGTCCTTTCATGTATAAAACTGCCAAATGCTTACCTGATATTTTATTAGATGCAGAAACAGATTGGACACATCTAAATTATAACCTTTACATATGGCTATGTATTATTGTTTCTTCATACTGTGTCTGTATTTAATCTTTTTTATGGAACCTGTTGCGCCTATTTATGAAATAATAAATATAGGTGTTTGTAAGTAAATTTGTTAGCATTTTAAAGAGGTTTCTTTGACGCTTTAACTTTTGCTGGCAGAAACTGTTCACAACTGATGTGAATACTTTATTTAGTTTTTACAGTGACATATGTAACACCAAACCTGCTTTACTGGCAGAAAATGAAGGTAACCATTACTTATTTCTCTATTTCTTTGGTTGTTAAGGGAAAAAAATAAAATAAAATAAAATATGGTATTTTAAGTAATCCCCTTTTTAAAGCATTGTAGCAGGAAATTGCCCAAAACTAAGACTTGAGCCACCCAAACTAACTGATAAAACTGCATAATGCTGCTTCTTTAAACTTCATCAGTTTTGGTTAACTAGTCAAGTGGAATAAAAAATATAAGCCACAAAAATATTACCAAATATGCTTCAGCTATTTTATTACACATGCAAAAAGGTCCTACAGAATTTTGAGGACTTTATCCCAAAAACATCCTAAAGTGAAAGGTAAGTTCGACAGCCACAGGGAGAAGGATAAAAAAAAATCCAAAAGGTATTTTGTCAATGTTTTGGATCAGGGATAGCTCTGCAAATAATTTCTGGAGGATTTTATCCTGGCTGCCTGTCCAATTAATGGAGAGTACCACTGATTTTTAGTTCCTCTGTGAAATAAAGACAGCAACTCTGATAAAATATATATTATGCAATTCCATTGATTTTTCTTTAAAAACAGAAGAGAAACAAAGGTATGCTTGCTTTGGAATTATTTCAGGCAATGTACAATCGGAATCACTTGGCATGTAATAACTAATAAATAATGCAGATCAGATGTGATTACTCAAATGACTGTAACTGAGAGCTCTAATTTTCCTGTCTTGAAACTGTATGAGAACTTGTGATTAAATTCACAGTTTATTGTTTGTCTGTTTAGTACTTTAGAAATATACCAGCACTACTAATTACCCAATGTCTTCTATTTATTATATTACAGTAAACTACATTTTCCACTCATATTAATTCTAAAGTGAGAAGATAATTACTGGGAATGAGAAAAATCAGCTTTGATTTTGATGGGCAGTTTTCCTTTTTCTTTTATGGAAAAGAACTGTTATCTCCATTTCTTTTAGAGCAGGTGTGCAGTCACATGAAGTTGTTAATTTCAGTATCCAAGCAGAGTTCAAAATACAAGAAAACTTTAATGTAAATAAAAAATACATCATGAATAAAATACTTATTCTGTATGAACCTCTGGCTAATTGGTGTCTCTCTGTCTTTGAGAAGGGAAACCTGTGGTGTGTTTATATGCAGCATCACCTTACCCGTCTGGTGGCCTCAGTGAGGTTCTGTGCCTGGGCTCTGTTCAGAGGGGAGAGCTATGTTGGAAGAGCAGCAGGTTTGGCCAGAGTTATACTGAAGCCACTTTGTTCCAAAGGAAAAATCCAACTTTGATGCATAAATGTCATTTCTTTGTGTCTGACCTTGGGAAAGAGCAATGGTTGCCACCAAGGGCAATCTGCTATTTGATTTCAGCTGCATATTGACGGATAGAAATTATCAATAGGAGATTGAGATCCTTTTGTAAGCAGGACAAACTCCACTGGAGTTCATGAAGATATGCCCCATCCTTCACTGAAGCATGGTGACTTATGGACCACAGTAACACATATACCCAAGTCACTGGTTTTAAGTCACCATCTGTCATAGTGACAACAATGGGAAGGCACATGGGAACTAAACAACCTGCACATTGAAATAACACAACAACAGCAAGTAAATATGATAAAGACATCTGTGAGAGTGATAGAAACTGAGGGAAATAATGCTTTGCATTAATTGAAATTAGGGGGGGGTTAATGTTTTCTTAAAAATGGTAGGTAAAATGCAAGATTAGCAACACAGGCAGTTGGGAAGATGTAAAACCCCTTTGCTTGCACCAAGGTAAACTGAGGGTTTGAAAAGAAAGGCTCTTCAAATGTGCTGCTGCTCTCAAGTACCCTGTTCCAGCAATGTTAGCTCCAGTTTCTCCATCACTAAACTCACAGAGGTTCAAGTGTAAATCCCGTTAAGCTGCTGCCTCTGGCCCAAAAAGGCTTGCCGAAGAAGGGACATGCTACAGGAGTTTTTCCCCCCACATTCATCCACAGGCAGTAAGTGAGTAATGTATTCATGGAGGGCCCCAGACATTCACAATGAAACTTAATGTATTCATGCCCACTTCTCTCTCTCTCACCAAATACCAGCTCCTGATACCAGTGGTGTCTCTGCCAAATATTCCCTGTGAGGCTCCTTTGTAAGCAGGAAAACCAACAATAAAAGAGCTCATTACTGGAAAGCAAAAGACACTCTTACCACCTTCCTCAACCTTCTGAGACTTCATCTCAATCTGAACTACCATCTCCAAGACTGTGTATGCCTATGTCTTACCTGATCCTGTAAGCATGGCAGATCCACAGAGATCTCTTTCTGTGCTTTGGGAAAATGGAGTAGGTAGTAATCCTTATTTTGCACACACTCTGAAAAGTAGCTAAAGAGCTGTGTATAACCCATAGAGGAATTACTCCACAGAACTCCCATTTATATGCAGGTAGAGATAAAGATACAGATCTAGGTAAAGGTATAAGCATAGATATTGATATAGATTATACAGATATAGGTGATATAGCTATAGGTCTGGATAGAGATACAGATTTAAATGGATATATAAAAAGATGGAAATAAAGTTAGAAAGGAAGATAGAGATGATAGATAGATAGATAGATAGATAGATAGATAGATAGATATGATAGATAGATAGATATGTAGATGTAGATGTAGATGTAGATGTAGATGTAGATGTAGATAGATATATATGATATAGATATAGGTAAAGAGAGAGAGAAAGAGATACAACCATTGACCTGTTAATTATTTATCTGGTGTCTTCAAGTCCTTCTGCATTTAAATAAAATATTACTTAGTGAGCCTAGCAGTGTTGTGGCAGTGCTGGAAGAGGTGCTGAGCACCTCAGGGAACATGAGGTGCTTTGTGTCAGGTCTCACAGACAACATTTCCTTTCCTTTGCAGAGTCATGTTTTTTATTAGTACCCAGCAGCACATTAAATCACAACTCAAATGTAGTTCTTATTCCACCGACAAGAGGACAAGTGAGAACAATGACTTGTAACATTTCAGAGTCTGTCACAGTTACTGCCTAATTAGAGAAATCCACTAGCAAATGTGCATCTGCGTGGATCCTGCGACTGTCATCATTTCACATTCTATTAAGGGCTTGCTGTGATAGACACTTTACAATGAAATTGCATTCAGGCTAATACCAGGCTGGCAAACATGTAATTGGCTAGAAAATAAAATAGGAGAGGGAGGGGGAAAAAAATAAAATAAAAAAAGAAGGGAAAAGGAAAAGAAAACCTTCATTTTTGGAAAACAAGCTGTGTGCAAAATCCACAGTGCACTGCAGAGAAGATCTTCACCCTCTGACAATTGTGTGTTTACAACGAGTCTGAGCATAATTGCTCTGATGGGCTGTCAAGGAAAAGATTAATTTGGCAAAGATTAGTATTGACTTGCTGTTTATTAAGGCTTTTAAACAGCTGTATCTGGCAACATTCCTGTAAGTGCCTGTCATGTCTGAAAATCAGGCTCACACCCGGGTGCTTGCCAGCTGTTGCTAAACAATCTTACCACTTTGAGTATCTTTTTCCAGGCCAAACAGCAAGAGTAAAGTATTGCCAAATGAGCCTCTCTCATCCTGTCACTTTTCAGGGAACCTGAGAGCTCAGATGTCAGTTGACGGCTCGATGGCTGAGCTGATAGCAGCTACCAGCAACTGGTGGGGTGGTTAAGAGAGGTGCTACACCGACCTGTCCCCGAGCCAAAGGGAGGGTGCTGCTCTTGGTCACCTCACTATCACAGAAAACCACAGCTTGCAACTGCTGCAGTGCAAAGGCGTTTTAAACCCCTCAGTGCCCACAATCAAAGTTTGGTAGGAGGCAGAACTCCAGAGCCAGTGGTTCATCTCTCCAGGTGCTTGGTGGGCTCTGATGGATAAAGCCAAAGAGCTAGGAGGCTGTGTGAAGGTACAGCAGACACCGTTAATCTTTATAAAACGAGCCAACATTTTCTTCTGTGATGTTTTTTCCTCTGGACTGCTGATAAACAAAAGTCATAAAAGCCAAGCACACAAAATACCCTGGGTCAATGGAAACCTGTAAAAGGAAAGATGTCAGCTGTTATTTTTGTTACATTACTTAAAGCATTTCAGTTTACATTGTAGGCTTTAGTAGTGAGCTCAGAAACAAATAATACCAATGGAAAGAAGGATAAAAGGCTGCAGCTAAACGCCAATACAAATAGCCATGTGTTACAATTAAAGTTGATTTGGCCTTTCCAGTAGAAGTCTGATTTTCTGGGATTAATCTCGACCTTTTCAAGTTGCATCAGGCTGAAATAAGTTGTCAGAACAGATGTGAATTTTGTTTGCAGAGAACAATTGTAATCCAGCAACCCTTAGAACATCAGCGTTTTCCAGACCACCAGCCAGCTGAACAGTGAGGATGCGGATGGCAGGTCCTGAGATCACACAGCAGGCAGAACCAGAGGACTCAGAGCAATGTCCAGAGGCTGGAAGTTTAGGTCAGACAATTTCAAACTGGAAACAAAGTACTTTTCCTTTTAACTCTGAATTTTTCCAGTTGCCAGGTGGGTGCATAACCCCTTGGAAAAAAGATGTTAGGTTAAGGATGGACACCTTTGTAAAACACAGGTTCTTTAGCTAAATCAGACTTATAAGTGTCTTTCACTGCAGGCTGGGCAACATTTTGTACATTACCTTACAGAAATCTCTGAAGGCTCCAAGAATCACACATTTCAGATGCTGCTCTAAACTAGCTTTCTAAGAAATGTTGCCTTACAATCTGTATGGCTCCAGTATATAATAAAAACTAACAAACAAACAAAAAAACTAAACCAACCAACCAAACAAACAAACTCCCACAAAACCAAAACCCAAAAAACCAAAACCTTTAGTGAATATTCAGGCTTCTCACACTTTAATACTTCCCAGGTCTATGTGCAGCATATTTATTCTGACCTTAATTCTCCCAAAGTGCCAAGTTAGAGTGGAAGAAAAAAGTCCAGTATGGATGGGGGATGGGGGACCTATTCCCCTTACCATGCTAGCATCACAGCTGTCTCAGTGTACCCTCCATGAAGACACAAAGCCTACAGGTTGCTTTTGTAATACCATCTTTCTTCACAATGAAACATTTGGATCCATCATTATGCCCTTAGTGCAGTCGCATTGTGAAATACTGAGAGAGATGCAATAGAGATTTTTTTTTTTTTCCTGCTGTCTATATAGCTAGGTTTAGATAGCAACATGAAGTTCCAAAGTTCATTCAAAAGCATGTCATCACTTGAATAAACAAGGCTATCTGATGCCCTAATTAGTAGAGTAAGCCTTCATGTTTTGATATCTGTCTACTCAGAGTTCTGAAATAATGAGCTGAGCCTCTCCACTCCCCTGGCATACAAGCACGTGTTACATGGTTTTTTTAAAGAGATGAATATGAAAGAAGGTAAGTGATGTGCCCAGGGACACAGAGTAATTTAGAAGAAGAATAGCTGAAACCTGAGAACCCCAAAACACAGTCTTCTGCTTTAGTCATAACTTAAGGTCAACAACTCAGATCCATGAGGACAGTGTTAACTCAGATGAGATTTTACAAATAATAAATAGGAGGAGGTTTCCAGGTTTTATTTGTCTTTTTCAGTTTTCCACTTTTAAGTCATATGCATACAGCTGAATGCTATTTTCAAACTTAACTGTAAACTAATCTTAAAAAATATTAAAGTAACAAGAGATAAATATCTTTATAATCTCTGTACTCGTGCTACTTGAATTACTGATCAAAATTTCAAAGCTCATGAGACTGGAATTTTGACTATATTGTTCATATCCCTCAAACTTCTTCATTTCTCTCTCACTTTTTGTAAAATTTCTCCCTAGAACCCAGCAAAGTCATTTACCTCTCTTGACATTCTGCATCAGATTTAACAAAGTACCATTCTTATATATATATCTGCAGGCCGAGGAGACTCAGAGGACACAAGGAGAAAGTCATGGCAGATGAGTAGGACTGTTATGCCACTGAGTCCACAGCAGAAGTTGCCTTCTGCAAGCAGGCTGGAAGCAGTGGCACAAGGACTTTCTGGCAGGCCATGCTTCTTCAGTACATGAGTGACGACAGATTTTTCAAGAATGAGTATTTCTAAACTCTCAAGAGATAAATTTTTTAAAACAATTTGATCAAAAAGCAAGACACAGGCTATTCTGTCTTCCTGTACAGTTGTCATCTTTGGACTGGGAGTTGAACCTGAGCCCAGAGGTGGGAGCCTTCCTAAACATGACCCTGGCATAAGGAAAACATTGACATACTCGAATGAATCCAGTGGAGGCCACGATGATGGTCAGGGGCTGCAGCTCAAGGCACAGATGGAGAGACTGGAAGTGCTGGATCTTGTTAGTCTCAAGGAATGAAATACAAGGGGAACTCTTACTGCAGTCTGCAACTACCCAGTGGGTTTTTATAGAGAGAAGAGCCCAAATCTTTCTGGAAGCACACATAAAGGACAAGCTATGACCGACACCAGTTGCAATGAGGAAATTCTGATTATGTACTAGGAAAAAAAAAAAAAAGCAGGAAAACACTGACACACAAGCCCAGAGAGGCTGTGGGATGTGGGATCTCTGTCCTTGGAAATAGTTGAAACTCGACAGCCCTGAGTAGCTCTGTTCCACTGGCTTTGACTGTGGAGATGGAGTAGACCAGAAAAGCTCCAGAGATGCCTTCCAGTTTAGGCTAGTCTCTGATTCTGTTTCACACCAAATTCCATACACACTGGATAGAAAGAAAGAGCAGCAGATCACAGTTACTTGGCCTCAAACTGGGAAAGGGAATGCAAAAGTCTTTGTTGGTTACTTCCTGTAATACACCACATGTACTCCAGTAAACTGAGCTATTTTAAACTGGGGTTTCAGAGTCTGGTTTTGCATGTACAGAAAAAGCGAAAGTGAGTATCATTTGTATCTGAGTTTCCTGTTGAGGTTTATTTAAGAGAAGAAAAAAACAAAAAACAAAAAAACCCCCCAAAAAAACCCCAACTGCCAAGCAAATTATAAACCCTAACCCACTGATCGCTTTCCTGAAGTGAATTTAGTTCACATTATTGGGACTGCAACTTTCCTGCGAAGACAAGCAGGAGTGTATTGGTTGTTAAAGCAAAGCTGATTTGTTAAAGCTTGGACTCTGGGGAGCAAAGTCTCAGATAAATGAAGGAGAACATGAAGTTCTTTTTGTTTTGTTTTTTTTAATATATAGCACTGAAAAGAAATCTGTGGGGGCTTCAATACGTGACTTTACATTTTAATGCTTTTTCTCCACCAGATGGTTTAGATAAAAACCTATTAGTTTCATTTGTGCAAATGGTTTTGTACAAAAAAAAAAAGTGTATTTTTAACATTTTTGCCTTGAGGCTTGGATTTTACATTTTTTTTGCAGAAGTGGAGAAGTTTTCACTAGTATCTAATATTTTAATCATCATCATTCTTACCAGCAAATGAGATTCATACCAGAATGTGGTTGATGAGTCCTCTAAAAGAATTTACGTCCAGAAAAGTGCATTAAAATTACTTCATAAATTTGATTTATGCATCTTTCCATACAACCTTTACGTGTTTGCAATTTTCCACAAGCTTAGTTATGATTATTTCAATCTCTGCAAAAGTAGTCTCTATGTTCTGTCAAATATAATGATACAGACCCTTTACCTTCCTTTTTTGTCTTGATGTCATTCCTTTGGAGAATACATTCAGTATGTAGAAATTGGAGAGGGTTCACTAGTGGAAGCCCTAATTGCTATCACAGGCAAATCCACTCCCAGTTCTGGAGGTAGGGAATTCCCCCTAGCAATTAAATTAATGTGGCTCTGCTATGCACATGCTGAAGGGATGTTAGGAGGGCATACATGAGTAATTTTTATTCTATGAGGTCTTTATTTATCATTCAAATAACCTGTTTGGAACCAAGCAGAGCAGGACACAGGAAACACCAGAATCTCTTCATTAGCAATGGTCATCACAGCTGATCCAGAACATACACTATCTTACCATTTTCACTCATTTCAGCAGAACTCTGGGTGCTCAGGGGTGTCTAGCACCCAGCCCATTGTTGGTGCAGAGCACTGGGATCAAACTCCAGCACCCAGTGGAAGCACACTGCTAGGAACCTGATCACCCTGGCCTCCCTCTGCAGTCAGAGGAAAGGATCAGCACCTCCAAGGTGCATAGTATGTAAAACAAAACTACCCTTTCCTTTGCCTACTTCTCTACAGTACTTGGTGAGCCTCAAAACTTATGTCTGCATATTTCCACCCTTTAAGAGTCAATCAGATGATTTTACAATCATCTGGGGCATAATGATGGGACCAAAGCTCCTACAGCTGCACTAACGAAGTTCAGGGGTTTCACTTAGGACCATATCCAGCATCTTTCCCTGCATGGCAACTCAGCACCAGTAATTCAGTAATTCACACACCAGAAGTTAGGTGGCTGAACTCAGATTTAGACCCTGACAGGTATTTAGCAAGTTAAATGCATTGACTATTAACAAAGAGATTTAAAATGGAAAAACTAAACCTTACATATGTTTTTTTGGAGTGAGTACTTCATCTGCTATGCCAGAAAAAAACACTGGCAAATAGCTATGGGAAGAAAGAAGGTAAGGAAGTCAAAAGCAAGAAAAGGGGAAAAGAAAAGAATTAACATTTCCATGTGCCTTCAAGATGGAGGTTTGCATAGTGTCACATTCTGTTGGACATCCAGAGTACCAAAGCAGGTGTAAATAGGAAGCACTTCAAAGAAAAAAACTCTCCATGCAACAGAGATTTCCAGTCATGAAGATATTGCTCACAGGATTTATACCACAGGGGCAATACAGTGGCAGACTGTGACTTCATATATACATCACTGTATTATTATAGCTGTTAGGATGTTCAGGAGGTTGTAATTAGTAAGCATCAGGGTGTGCAAGCCCCCTGCTTGGTGCTGCCAAGGCTAATCCATGTCAGTGCCTAGAGGCAATGGTGGAAAATAAAACATTTCAATGAACACTGCCAGTAAAATCTAAGCCAGGCCAAGACAGCCACCAGGCCCTGTGACATGAAACAAAAGCAAACACAATCTGTGGGTCAGAAATTACTGCTGATATATGGGTTATTTTTGTGGTGCATCTCCTTCATCAAGAGAAAATTGTTGATAGGAAAATGGCAAATGGGAGTGTTGTGCTGTCTGGGGTATTTGCTCCCAAAGTAATCCAAACAGCTATCAGCACTTCCCTTATAGTGACTGATGGAGATGCAGCACAGGCATTCACATCCTTGGGCACTGAGGGCTGTATAAGAGCTCTCTGTCCCTCAGTGGTTGTTAGAGGAGAAGTGGATTACTATCTCAGAACTGTGAGATACAGATCCACTTGCCCAGGTCAAAGTCAATAATCTCATTTAGTCACTGATGACACCCTTGTCTTTCCATTTGAGAGTAGCTAAAAGTTGCACCTTACTTCCTTTCAGGCCAGAACCTAGCCCTTCCTTGCCAGCCCTGCTCCACTGTAATGCCTTGTCCCTGCTGCCTGCCCTCCCAGTGACCAGCCCCAGGAGCACAGCAGGCATCTACACTATGGGAGATACCTCTCACAGACTGGTAAGGAGTCTACTAATTGCCTTGTGGGAAACTTCCATACCCAAAATGCTGCATCAACATGCCAACACAGCAGCAGATGGGTGGGCAAAGGTACCAAGTTACCTCTTAATCTATCCATCTCACCCAGCACTTTTCTGCTCGTATCGCCACTCCTCTCTCTGTGTCTGAAGTCATCAGTCGTTGCCAACCACTCCAGTCACACCTAAAAGGCTGACCATTTTATGACATGCAAAACATATGAGGTAGAGTAAGAACCATCTCCACAGCTGGGATTGTATAGTATTGTATTCCTATCGTATAGAATCACATTCCAATTGCATGGAAGTTTTCCATCACATTGCTTTGGGTAAGCAGAACCCCCCTTTTCTCCATGCTCTAAGGAAAGGAACTCTCTTCATAGCAGCAAATAATCATGACTATGTTTTTATTGTAATGAATATTTGTACCAGGGAAACAGATTCTAAAAGAATAATATGCATTCGGCAAGGGAAAATGGACCCAAACTATGACCTGTATGTTCTCAAAAGAGCTATGACTTGAATTACAACAAACTATTCATCAATAAGCTGCATATCAAGAAACAGCTAGTTCATCTCTCTAAACATCAGACTCATGGTGCATATTTACAAACAGTAGAAAATGGAATTCACCATATGAATAATTTGCTGTAATTGATCTGCCTGCATTGGTTACTTTCCAAATGGTTCCTTTTATCTTGTTTGGGAGAAGAAATTTATCTCAAGATTTTCATGTCTTTCCCAAAATTAATCAGAAAGTTTCCTCTTGGGAGATACATGCAAGAGTCAAGAAGCGTAAGATGTTCCTCCAGTAAGATCTAATCCTCTACCATTAAGACACAAGGGACTTTTGCCATTGTTACAAATACAACTGAATTAAAAAGTAGAAAAACAATTTAGACTGCAGAAACATATGCAGAAACCAAGCACCTAATCGTGTTGAACGAATGCCTTAATTCCATGCAATTTGTTGTGTGGGGTTTTTTTTTCAAAAAAGAAAACAAATAAAAGCACAGACAGAAGAAAACACTTAAATTAAACTGTGTTTCTGGAGAGGGTTGAAATTCCCTTTTGTCCTCAAAAGAGAGACTTCCTTCCTTGTCCTCAGACAAGCCAGAGATTTAATTTGCCTCACACAAAGGAAGTGCTCCCAAGGGAATAAGCATCTAATTTGCAATATGACATATGAATGTTTCACCTGCTTTGGGCCATGCAGAGAACCAGCCTTTCTCCTGAGAACGCGGCTGCAGCAAGATCTCCATGAGGATTTAAAAATGTGCAGCCTGTGATGACTTCTGGATATGCCAAATTTGGCCTGATCAGTTGAAAAAAAAAAACAAAACACACGCAGGTAAACAAACTGTATTGCCCTTCCACACATCTTTGGGATTTAAAGGATATATCAGCACTCTCATAACTTAGTTCTCTAATTCTCTCCTGGGCCCTCATATCTGTGTTGCTTAAGTGGTAGCTCACTCCTGGGTTGTCACTTGGAGTGATGTTTCTCTTCACTCCAGGCCTGTCTATGGTTTTAAGCCCATTTCCCTAC